>NC_040907.2:168159016-168459016 GCF_004126475.2 Phyllostomus discolor | reverse complement strand
TGTTTTCAAGAAAACAGACCAAACTATTTTTCTGTTCTCTTCCAAAGTGTTCCTAATTACATTTAAAGGGGAATGCATGTTTTTCTACTTTTCCTCTGGACCCCCGAAGAACCGTTCCACTCTCTTCCCCCTTTCTTCTTCTCTCTATCCCAAAAGGAAGCTGGAAATAGGTGAGACGGAGTCTACAAAGGATTTCAGATAGCACAGCCGTGAAAAATAGCATCATAAATCATGACTCCTTCAGTGGGGGAGGGGATAGTATAAGGGAATAAATATTATTTATTTTTTAAAGATACACTTTCTTCCCTGTCTTCAGCCATAAGTGTTTGAATTAAAAATTATACTTCCAACACTGTGCAGATGTTGGCATTTTAACACCCAATGCTATTGGCCTGTGGGTTGCTAAGCAACCTGTGCAGCCCAATCAGCACGGGTTTCTAAATGGAAACTGGTCCAAGAGACAAAGCGAAGCTCCCTTGGCTGCGGCTGCTGCTGCAGCGGGCCTGGCGGGGCCTGCAGGACGGGCTCTCTGCTGAGGGGCTCTCGCTGGAACTTCAGCTCGCCTGGCTTCCTCTGCCCGAACATGCATTTTAATTTCACTGTGTCAGTTCTCATTATCTGTCCGCGTGGAATCCCCTCTTTGGTTTTCAGAAATAATTAAGTAAAAAGCCCTTTCACTCACTGCGTTTTTGGCGTTGATAAAGACATTTGAGGCATTTCAGACCGGGCAGGGGCCTGTTTCAGAGAAGCCTTTGAAGACGGGCTTTCAAGACAGCTCTGACAAACCGAGGCAAGCAGACCAATTAACCCCCGCATCGAAGCCCTGGCCGCTTTAAACTCCCTTCAGGAGAAATTAGCCCTGAAGTTAATAAAGTGGGTGTTAGACCATTTCGGGAGACCCACTCGGGCAGACCGAGTGAGCCGGAATGGAATCAACACATCGTGTTGCCAGAGAGGAGCTTTGTGCTGGTATGAATTTTTGTTACAGTTGCTGTCTGAAAGTTCGAAAAAAAAAATGGCCAAACCACAGTTGGATAAGAAATTCCTAGTGGAATAGTACAGGTTTGTATTTAAAAAAAAAAGAAAAGAAAAGAAAAAATATTTGCTAGCTTTGTAAAAGGAAGCAGAACCTGAAAACCACACACACACACACACACACACACACACACACGAATGAGAAAGAGCTGACGAGGAAGCTCCCAGAAGCATGTCGCTGGATCTGCGGTCAGAGTCGGGGTTACGGTCCGGGCGCCGGCTCCCCAGACATAAGCCCCCTCGCTAATCCTCCTCTGCTTGATCCTTTATTGATTTTTCACATTGCGGGGGAGACCGCCCAGGGCTCCGGGCTCGGCAGGTAGTGCTAACGAATCGCCAGGCCCCTGGGTATATGTGTATGTTGCCTTGCTGCTTTCTCATAAGAGAAAAAAGGAAACTATCTGCTGGGGGAATTGTTTTCTTCAGCGGGGACTCTACAGGTCGCTTTTGTATCGTTTTGGTTAAATGTTCCATTTTCGGAGCTCAGAAAGAAAAACACAAACGTTTTCATCAATGTATTCTTGGAGAAGAGGTAGTACCTGTGGTGTCTGCCCCTCGAGAGAAACTTTTTGACAACCAAGTGCAGGGAGAAAACAGCCGCCCGGGCCTGCGTGGCTGAGAAGGGCGAGGAGGAGCGGTCTTCCAAGTGGCACGCAGCTCCGCCGGCCGGAATTGCAGGCTCGGGAGGGGGCACGTTTCTCAGATGATATGACAAACTCTTCTTTAGATGTGGGGCAGGGAGGGGGTGGAGGCAGCCGAAGTCTGGGCTGATGTGTCTGAGATGGAATCAGAATTTCAGCCCTAAGGCACTGTATCGATCATCTGCATCTGTCCTTGTCACCCTCTCTCCACCGTCCCCACTGGGGACCGGGGTGGAAACCGGCGCTGGGAGAAGTACCTCGCCCAGAGTCACGTGACTAATTGCGTGCAGAGCCCTGTTCTCTGCTGGATTTCGCCTGCTGCTTGGGGGCCCTGCCGTCCCACCTGCTCAGGACTCAGGATCTATGTGAGGTCGGCCGTGGGAGGTTCAGGATTCGCACTGGAGACTGGTGCCTTCTGCTCACCCCCACGGGCCATTTTGTTCTCAGACTGGCCAGGGGCCCTGGGTTTGGGGTGAGACTCGCTGCCTGTGGCCCAGGCCGGCCAGTCTCCCTCATGCCGTCTCCAGCTCCCTCCCTATCTCCACTTTCTCAGGCCCTGCCTTATCACTCCCAGATAACACGCTCCTCTCTCGGCCACGCCCTGGTGTGAAGCACCGACAGGGTAGGAAAGGAAAGCCCCGGGGCTAGGCCCTGACTGTCCTTGTTGCTTTAAGAAGCTCCCATGTCTCTTCTCTAAGTTAATCTAGAAAAAATAAAATTCCCGGCTTTGATTCACTTGGGAGAGCTGGGACACTGTGTCTCCTCGCTGCCCTCTGCCCACCCTGCGGGGGATGCCCCAGCTCTCTGGGTGGTAGTTTATCCACTCCAATGTCCAAAAAACCGAATTCCTCCATTTAGCTAAACTTTCTCTCTGATATCTAGCTTGAACCCCAGAATGGCAGAAATGGAATCTTTACCAATTCAGGAAAAATTTCCCTGGGGCTGAGTCTGAAAATCCAGGGATGGAGGAGGCACAGAAGAGATGATAAGGTTGTGGGGGCCAGGTCCCCATTCACGCCGGCGTCCACTGGACCGTCCATGGTGCCCCGTGGACACTGCCGCTGGGTCATCTTCATTCTCTGTCCCGAGACGCTGCAGGGGTGATGGTTCTCAGGGCCACTCCAGGTCTCCCTGGGGACATCTGTGCTTTCACACTGTGCCGGGGCAAGGGGCCCTTCTGAGAGGCTGGGCACCCCCACCCCAGGCACAGTGCAGTCATGTTTGCAGCTGGAGTTCGGCCACCTTTTTGAGGATCCACCCAGGATACGGGCATAGTTCCCTCCTTCCCAATCTTGCAAAAATCATCCTTGGATTTTCTCATCTTCCTGCCACAGTCGATTCCTGAAGTGGGAGGGGGGGGGACTTGGGACTCCCTAGGAGCCCACTGTTGTCTAAGTCCCCTTTCCTTCTGACTCTCCCTGTCTCCCACCCAGGGACTCTTCATCCAGCAAAGGACAGGACTCCTCTGGTTTCCTTCCAGACTCCCGGTTGACGCCCTGACCGGTCTTCTCAGGCCTGAGCCTTTGAGGGTCCTTTTTCCTCCACTTCCTGGGTGAAAAACCGTGTAAATGGGTTTGCTGTGAGACAGCGTCCACCTTACAGAATTCACACCTTCTCAGTGCACAGTTAGATGCACAGTTGTGAAATTTATGCAGTTGTGCAACTGTCACTGCAATCCAGGCTTAGAACTCGCCCTTCCCTCCCAGGCGTTCCCTTGCGCCCACTTGCAGTTACGTCCTTGCTCACCCACGGCCCCGGCAGTCACCCATCTGCTTCCTGTTTCTCTAGTTTGGCCTTTTCTAGAAATTTCATGTAAGTGGAACCATACAGTGACTCGGTATCTGGCTCCCCCACCACCCCCGGTGTATGTCAACTTTCCAGATGAGTATGATTCAGGCGGTCTGAAGATGAAGGCGGGGAAATAGGAGTTAGTTTTTAAGAAGTTAGGTCATAAATGGAGGCTATAAATGTGGCATCTGGCAGTGACGAGGGGCTGAGGGAAGGCTTGTTTGTTTTAGGATCTAGGAGACTTCAGAAGCTGAAATGCTGATAGAAGAGTCATTAGGAAGGAGGTTGAGGCTGCAGGGCAGGTGCTGGGTGATAAGCTGGGTTGCTTGCATGGGGCCTTTAAGACGGGCAGGGGACAGGGGACAATGGGAAGGACGAGCAGGCTGGGAGATCTGGAGGACTTGGAGGGCATTCTTTGCTGACTGCACCTTCCGCTTCTCTGTCACCTGCTGAGGAGGGTGAGAGTAGGTGGGAAGTTTGTGCAGAACACAAGTTTGACGTGACCGTTATGAGGAATGGAAGGTTGAACTGCCCAAGGAGACACTGTTGCATTGTTGGGCAAAACGAAGGGTGCAGGTGGTGTCGGTGAGCGTGACCATGGTGGCACCGATCTGTTTGGACACACCATCGACTCTGACAGTACTCAGCCATCCGAGTCCATGTGGGAAGAAGAGTGGACTTGATGTTGAAGTTTAGCCTGGCGAGAGGGGGAAGAATGAGTGAGGAATTTAGCTTGTCGTTAAAAGAAAGTTTGAATAAATCATCAAATCCAAGTCGAACACAGGGAAACGAAACGATGGGGAAAGGTGTGTATTGCTGGCGGGGGACTCAGCAGGCAATCGACCCGCTGAGGGCGCGTGAATGGAGAATTGGGAGTCCTTGGAAGGGTAAGCAGAAAGGAAGGGAAGCCATGGTCTGAGACAGAAAGGCCTGAATTTGTGGTTTCAGTTTCAGCCTTCCCGCAGGGCGGACCGCCAGTGTCCGGTGGGAATGGAGCAGTGGCTGATGGAGCTAAGAAGTCAAGGGTTCGAGGAGGCAGGTGCAGGAGGGCTGTGCACGGCACGGTGACGCTTCTCCCAGGACAACAGTGAGGTCTGTCCATGAGGGGAACTGGCAGGGGTGAAAGGGGGAGCAAACCTGTTTACCCAAGGGAGGGCAGAGGGATGGTGGTCTGGAGACCCCAGGAGGGTCAAGGGTCAGAGCCACACGAAGTGGGGAAGAGGACCAGTCTCCCTCTGAGGTGAGGTGTAGGAAGCAGCGAGCAGTGAGCAGTCTCACCGGAGACCAGATTTCAGGCAGGACCGGCAGATCAGAACTGGGCTGGGTAGGAACTCGCCTCACCTCCTTCCTCAGGTCCTGGATCTTCATGGGAGCATCTTAGCTGCAGACATCTTTGCTGCAAGCATTGTTGCCACAAATATTTTCTCTGCATAACTCATCGGCTGCAAGGCAATTTTGCCGCAAAAAAAAGAAAAAAATAACGTTTTTTTGGTTTGGTTTCATTTCTCCATTGACAAAGTTCTTGCAGTTACTCCCACTTTTATATTATACATAAATCTCAGCGAGCCCTGGGTGGGGCAGGGTTGACCCCACATTTCCCGCTCACTGAAGACCAGTGCTTAGGTGTAGCCTGCAGCATTACATGAGTTATGTGCCTTGGCTGGTGTGGCTGGGTGGATTGAGTGACGGCCTGTCAACCAAAGGGTCCCTGGTTTGAGTCCCAGTCAGGGCACATGCCTGGGTTGCGGGCCAGGTCCCCAGTAGGGGGCGCACGAGAGGCAACCACACATTGATGCTTCTCCCTCCCTCTTTCTCCCTTCCTGCCCGTGTCTCTAAAAATCAATCAATCAATCAATCTTCAAAATACCCCACAAAATAACATTGGTTATGTGGGCAGTATTATCATGAATCTACACGTTTTAAACAAAATCTTTTTAAATTTTCTCATTTATTTTCTCATGTTTCATTATGTGCTTTTTCATGTCTTTTATTTGTTGGGATTCTATCTTTTTTTTTTTTTTTATAGCTACATTGCCTTATGACTAACCAGTTATGTCGTAAAAATGCGGTAAACTGCTTGTGGCTCAGGACCCTGCTCCCCACCTGTGCAGGTGAATTGGGGTGCAGAGCCAGAGCCAATCCCAGGTGTGAACTGCCCTCACACCTTTCTCTAAAAGCAGCGCCCAGCGTGTACGGAATAACCCCGGGGGAACTGCCCGAAGCTGGGGAAGGAACTGAGATGGTCGGGGACGCTTTTCCGTGCCAACTAGTTTCCGCTGTTACGCCGCCTCTTGCTTGCTCTAAACTTCCGCTGTGTGTGCGGCTGCCGAGGAGGGTCACACCGGAAGGAACGCGGGCCACACCAGAAGAAACACGGGCCAGACCGGAAAAAACATGGGTTAGACCGGAAGGAACACGGGTCAGACCGGAAGGAACGCGCCTCCCAGGGTCAGAGATGGGCTCTTCAGCGTCACGACTGTTCTCATCGGTCATTGGCCGCGGCGCCTCGTTGGGACGAACGACGCAGAGTCACCATTGGACATTCTTCTCTGCGGAAGGGCTCCTCCCCTCCTCCAATGCCCTTTGTGTCGGAGCATAAGTGCGTCCTTTCATTCACCTAAATGAGATTTAATTTTTGACAGTTGAGTGCTATTTAACTCTTCCGTTGGCCTCTCAGGTCAAAGAGCTGGAGCCATTCAAGTCCAGCATCTGAAACCACCACGCTGCCTGCTGCTTCTGGCCGAGGGGGCAGCGGCTATTCCGATCGTGTAGGGTGGCCCACCAACCGTCACCCAAAGAGTCCATCTTCTTTTTTCTCTAATTTATTTTTTTTAATCCACACCTGGGATATTATTATTTTTTGCACTAGTTTTATAGAGAGAGGAGGGGAGAGAGAGAAACATCGATCAGTTGCCTCCTGTATGCACCCGGACCAGGGGGTGTATACATTCAGACAGGGGATAGAACACCAACCTAGGTATATGTGCCCTGACTGGGAATCGAACCCACAACCTTTCAGTTACAGGGAGATGCTCCAACCAACTGAGCCACACCACTCAGGTCAAGTGAGTCCATATCCTGAGTGACTTTGTGATGGGAGGCGACAATCAGTCCCAGCTTACCTCTCTTAAGGGAGCATCTCACTGTGCGGAGGGAAAGTACAAGGCCTGGAGGTGGGTGGGCACTTTGACTCCATTATTTTCACTCTGTGCCCCGACCTTGAACTCAAATCTCCAGTGCGCATCCTCTGTATTTGTATTCCTGGTGTCGGGATCCATTGAGATCCTTCACCTTGTCTGATGGGGACACGAGATTGCTGTAATGCATATTACATTTAAAAAATACATGATCTTTTATTGCATCTTTACTCTGGGTCCAAGGTGGACATTGATGGAATTCTCTGCCTGGTGTCCCCCTCCCTGAGCATCCTGGGGACATCTTGCCCTTCCGAGTTCACATGGCCACCGCAGGAACTGACGTGTTCTAGTGTGACCTGAACTGCCGGCCACTGTCAGAGAGGATCGGGTGGCACCTGACTGAAGCTGTGCTAATCAGTCGCTTCCTTTGCGATTTGGGAATGGAGGGGCATAGCCAACCTGTCCCAGTTTGCCCAGGACTTGCCCAAAATTCCAGGTGCTGGGAGACTCTCAGTGCCCAGCAAAATGAGGCTGTCGGCCTCCCAGGTGGGGAGGGCATCAAAGCTAGTTTCTCTCTGTGACTGAAGCTCAAAGTTAGTGTCGAGTGAGAGCAAACGTGCTGGTGTGGAAACCCTGGCAGAGAAAAGAGGGTGAGGGAGCTGCCAGCCCCATCTCTGCACGCCCTGTGCTCTCTGTGTGAACCCCGCTCAAACCCACCAGCCAGCGAGCCGTGTTTTTTTGCTGATCTTGTTGAACGGAGCAAAAGCCTGATGACTGGAATGTCCTGCCCAGAGCTGGGTTAGGTCTTTCCTTCTTGTTTAATCTGGGAGCAACTTGTGAGCTCGACAGGAATGTAAGCTTTTGCAAATAAAGAAATGCAGACTCAAAAGATTTTAAGAGACCGAGGGTCAAGGTCACCAGTGTAGAAAGACACACAACAGGGAGTGACATCTAGGACCAGAAACTCCAAGTTTAGGGTCTTACTGTCACACTGCAGCTGGCTCTGTGGTGGACACATGAATCTTAATATCGGCAGGGTCCAGGGTAGTCTGATGTCTATTCTGAACATGAACTAGCGTGTCTGGGAAGGGGCAGTGGACTAGCTTACAGGCACTTTTCAAAGTCCTACTTCCCAGTCTTTTTAAAAAATTTTTTTTAAAAATTGCTTCCTACATCTTTTTCCTTGGCTGATTTTTTTTTTTAAGATTTTATTTATTTTTTACAGAGAGAAGGGAGGGAGAAAGAGAGAGAGAGAGAGAAATATCAATGTGTGGTTGCTGGGGGCCGTGGTCTGCAACCCAGGCATGTGCCCCGACTGGGAATCGAACCTGCGACACTTTGGTTCACAGCCCACACTCAATCCACTGAGCTATGCCAGCCAGGGCTTCTTCCACTTCCCAGTCTTGATGGGGCAGTCCTCAGTGGCAGCTAATGATCCCCTCACATTTGCTGTATTCCAGCATTTTACATGTCAGTTTACTTGATCTTTGCAGCAATCCTCTGATCTTGGACTATTTCATCATCACTTTGCAGGTGAGGAAGCCAAGATACAAAGAAGTGGAGTGGCCGAGTCGGGATTAGGAGGGCAGGCAGTGTGGCTCCAGGTCCCTGCATGCTGTCATTTCGAAGCATCTAATGATGATCCTGAAACCACGCTGGGAACAAGGTGTGTCTCCCTTCCTCTTGTACCGGCTGCTGTGGAATTTGGGCAGCTCATTCACCCCTTCAACCTTCTTTCGTATTTTCTGCCTCTGAGGGTTCAGTGGGAGTCACTCCGGTCTCAGCCTCCTCTCTAAGTGTATCACTCACGTGTCAGTGGCAGAGAACACCATCAACTCATGCTCTTTAAGCAAAAAGGGTTTTTTGTTTCGTCTTGTGTTTCTCAAAGTGTTAAGTGGCTTCCAGGATCGTTGAGAAGGCTGGGGAACAGTCCCTAGGTTGACCTTTTGAGAACGTATCTCAGGTCTAGAGTGCAAAGCTGATGCCAAGGAATCGGGGGATCTCTATGACAAGGAGGCCACTGGCTGTTGCAGTCTAGAAGCCACCCTGAACAGGAGGCCACCGCTGTGTCCACCAGCACCAGGACCACATCTGCTGTGATCCACACCAGCAAAAATGGATACCCCCACCCTGCTTTCTGACACCCATGAGGCCAGAGACCCTAGGACCATTGCAGGCTGCCGAGTGGCTGCAAGGCCAAGCTCCTCAGCAGGGACGGTCAACAGAAGTATTATGATTGGTTGAGACTAAATCGCCACTGGAATTGTAGTTGCAGGGGAGTCTGGGGAATGCAGTTTTAGCTTTCTAGCCTCTGCAACTCAAGCAGGCCATCAAAGGAGGGTAGAAGGGGCCCCGGGTACCAATACATCACACTAGGGTGGCCCTATTGCAGGGCTCTGTGTGGGATACTGAACAGAGCTTCTGAGTACAACTGCTAAACTCGCCTGCTGTGCAACAAGCCGCCTCTGGCAAACGCTTTTCTTGCATTTCCTGGGCTAGGCAGAGTGGGCAACATGGCGTGCCGTGAGGCACTTGAGACAGGTTCTCGTTACCTTTGGCCACTGACAAGGTGTGATGTTGAGCATGCTTCCTTTTTTGTAAACGAGGGGACCGGCCCAGGCTTCTCATCCTTCTTAGCAACCTCCAAATTTATAAGAAACAGACTCACATGTGGTCACTTCATTCCAGAGCAACGCCGGAGAAATAGCATATTTCTTCTCAATATCAACGTTGTCAAAACCACAATATCTGGGTCTGAATGGTTTCTGGTAAAAACAGGGGCTGTAAAACGATGTCAGTGCAAACGTGGACTTAAATAGATAATAAATCTTGATAGGTATACAGGACTGTTATAGTTGGATTCAAACCTGTTAACCCTCACAAGATAAAGCTCGGTTTGATGGCTCAGCTTCCCAGAAATGAAAGGCTGGTGGATTTCATTCCTAAGAAAACAGCAAGTTGCATTAGCAACGTAGAGTGTCAATATTGATGCTGAATTTTACTGTTTGGAATCCAGGCCCAAACTGGGCCCTTGGTCTTTGGCTCCGTGGAAGTCAGGAGCAAATTCCTGGATTCTATTAGCCGGATATTTCAAAGGACTGGAGCCATTTAGAAAAGCTGAATATGCATATAAAGACCAACGTGTAAGGGCCAACATTCCGATTCTGTTCAAGACCCTGGTAGCCGAGGTGACCTTCCTAAGTATAAGCAAGCTCTGGTTGCAGAAGCCCAAGTAAAGAAAAAAGTCTGATTAGGAGGTTTGTAGGAGAGTATTTGCATGGAAAATCCCCAAGTCTCACACCAGTTAGCTTCCTTCTGCATTTTACGCCTCTCTCGGCTCTCCGGAAACCCATCCTTTGTGGGGCACGAAGCCCCCAGACCCGGCAAAGCTCTTCCCTGGAAATGCACGTTGTCATGGTTGCTTGTGGTGGTTTCACTTTTTGTTCTGTTTTCTTAGTTGAATCGAGAAGATCCTGAGAGCCATGGGGGAACTTCAAGTTTATCTAGCTCAGCTTCCTGGTTGGAGACAGGTGTTTGAGGAATGAACTCAACGTAGGAAAGCCCTGGGGAAGGTTCTAGATTGTCCCCTGGTCGTCAGTCCCGTGTGACCCCCCCCCCCCCCCCCCCGCGCCCTTGGCCAACGGTGCACTCTGCTCACCTCCTGGACTCTGAGGTTCTGTGCGTCCTGGCGCCAGTCAGGTCCTCCCAGCCCTCATTCTGCTCCCAATTATTTTTTTAAAAAGATTTCATTTATTTTTAGTGAGAGGGGAAGGGAGGGAGGGAGAGAAGGGGAGGAATATCAATGCGAGAGAGAAACATCGGTCGGTGGCCTCTTGTATGTGCCCTGCAACCCAGGCATGTGGCCTGACGAGGCTCTAACCAGTGACCTTTTGTTCTGCGGGATGACACCCAACCCACGGAGCCGCACCGGGCAGGGCCCTTCTTTCCCTTCTGAAGTGATCCATGCCGTTTCCCGGGGAGTCTCTCCCAGGGTTCCAGCATCTTGGACCTTGTACTCTGAAGTTATCCACCTCAGCTCAGTTTCTGAGTCTGATCAGTCTTCAGCTATTGGTCTGTTGTTTGACTGAATCCCTTCTCTTTTCTGTCCACTTCCACTCATACCCGCTCACAGGAGTGGGTGGGTCTTGGCTGGACTGGCGGCGGGGGTGGCCAGGGCCGGGGCGAGCACTTTCCCATCCAGGGCAGCGAGGGTGCCCAGAGGAGCCGCTGGAGAAGGGGGCAAACAAAGCAGGATGTAGGTCCCCGAGCCAAAGGAGTCCCCTGGCAGGTGTTGAAGGCAGGAGACTGGCCAGCGAGACAAGAACAACTCCAAGGGCAGGACCAGCATCTTGTCTAGAACAGGGTTGCTCCGTACTACCCAGAGGAAGCAGGGGACGCTCAGCTGGGTTTACAGACCAGGGGTAGATTCCTGGTAGCTACTGTGATCTCAGCTCTGTGTGTGTGTGTGTGTGTTGCAGGGACCTATGCATGACACGAAGCTTAAGACACGGTTCCTTACTGATAGTTTCCCGCCTGTCCAGGATCACCGCTCAGTGAACCTGTGTCACACAGGCGACCATGTGCCGGGCGCCGAGTTACGGTGGGCAGAGCTCCGTACTGGGGATGAGGACGCTGCGTTCTCATCATCCACCTGCCCCTTGCTCGGCTGTGTGGGCCTTAATGGGCTGTTCTGTAACACAAAGGGGTGGGACTAAACAATGGAAAAAACCCTTCAAAAATTAAGAGAAAAAGCTAACAGAGATGTAAGAATGTGCACAGAACACACGAATGTCCAACAGATAAACACGGGATTGTGTGGTGTCATCCCGGCCAGATCAAGAGGTCAAAGAAGGCCAGGGCCCCAAGGCTGCCGTTGATACCCCTCCTGGTTGTCACCCCCTTTTTCCTCTCCAGAGGCCACCGCTATGGTTCTCGTAGTTGGAAGTCCCTTTTAGCTCTAATGTGGAGTGTCTCTAGGCATAACTCCCACGGACAGATCTCCACAGCCCTGGCCAAAGCTGCTAGAAACTAGAATTCTGTGTTATCCAAGTCCTTTTGAGTGGTTTTGCGACGACGAGTATTTAGGACCCAGATGGTTTCTTGGTCATTAGAACTCTCTTTGGTTTTGTAACAACTGAAAATGATCAACCCAGTTTCTGTATCCGCTCCCCTGTGCTGTTGGCTTTGTGGCTCTGAGGCTGTACTGTGGGCCAGCACATTCCTGCTCTCGTCCCAAAGCTCAGCACCAAGTACAAAGCAATTTTTTTTTTTTGGTGGTGCAGAGTTGGCTGGGTGAGCACCTTGTGGTGCTACGCTGTTCCCCAGGACCGCCAGATTGCGACTTGGCTTGTGTACTTATGCCCGTAAATGGTCGTTTCAAGCACAGAAGAAGGGCAGGCATCGAGATTAAACACGCACACACACCACACCACACCCAGAAAGCACGGCCACTGGCATAATCGGCACACGATGCACCCATTCAGAAGATGTTCGCGAAAGGAAATGGATTTGAAAGTTCCTGGAATGGAAAAAGTGGGGCTGGATACCGTTCAGAGACAAACGAGCACATGAGGTTTCACTGCAAAGCTGGGTTCCAGGGAGGCTGAGCGTCATTTTGCTGTGGCTTTTGCTGTATTAGAGGTTTCTAACCTCTTTCGGTTGGTGACGCAGTTGGAACCGCTGATGATTCACTGCAGGGTGAGCGGCCTTCTTTGTCTGTCTCCATCCATCCATCCGTCCGTCGGCTCAGCGCCTGTTGGATCTTGCCTGCCTGCGTGCTCCCTGCCTCACCACCTGAGCACATTTGCTTGCACGTTCACACACCTCTACACACCTCCGTGGGACCACACCCCCCCCCCCCCCCCCAGCTGCCCTCAGAGTCGTTTCTGCCCTCCAGGCGGAAGCAAGGTCAAGGCTGGTCTGATCCACCACCTGCTGGTTGGGGAAAGGTGGAAGAAGACGGTCCTCGGGGCTTCCTTCTGACCCCAGCGCGTGGGGACAAGGGCCTCTGCGCAGCTGGAGTGCAGACCGCGTGTCCTCCCTGCTAGGATTTCAGTCATTCTCGCTGCGGGGCCTCTCTCACGGGGGCGGCTCTCCCATGCAGTTAGAGAAGGAGATTACTTATGTGGCGTGATTGGAGGAGTGGAGAGGACTCCAACCCCTAAATCTGTCCACTCTTGTCCACCCCCCGCCTTGTCCCAGTGAGCAAAACCCACCTGCTTAGCTCCATTCCTGTGGGATGCAAACTGTTTTTGGTCATCAGGAGTTTCTTATTAAGAGGCACATGTTTAAGCCTTTAAGAGCGAATAGCTGGGAGAGACCAGAAAACCAGTGAGGGGCAGTGGAGAGGGCGGCAGGGCTGAGGACCGCTCTGTCTCTTAGCAGGTGTGTGGGACACTGAACGTCAGCATTGCCACCTGCAGAAGGGGACATCCTACGTCCAGGTGAGCACTGGGTACAGGTCGACATGCTCTCCCGACAGGCTGCAAACTCCCTGGGAGCGGGACTGAGGCCTTCCTGAAGGCGTGATCACGGTGCTAATGGCCATCCGCTTAGTGCCTACCATGGGCGATTTCCTGCCTGTTTACTGCTTGGTGCTTGGAATTCTCTGTGGCAAAAAAGGAGGCCCGTTTTTGGATTGGCAGAGTCCTGGATATAGACAATGAACTTGAGGGACACCGTTTGGTGTCCTTGATTTGCCTCTCTAACACTGAACAGGAGCTGCAGGACCTGGGAATTTGTCAAGCCGTGTAACCTGGGCGGTTTGACACAAGCCCTTAAAAAAAAAAACCTGGAGATTTTAGCAGAAGGAAAAAGCCAAGTAGCGCTTGAATGTGAGTCCATGCAAGACTGCAAATGAAAATACGGAGTGAAACTTGATCGAACCTGGCGCTGCTCTCCCAGGCTTCCACGGGGCGGAGGAGATTGCCGTAGACTGGAAAATGTAATTTCGAGGGGGCCTAGAGAGAGACAGCAATAAAGACCAGTTTGTTTTATTGCACATTTTGGGGCGGGTGGGGGGGAAGCTTAGGAAGTGCCTTAATGGATGAAATGAGAGATGGTTTTAGAGGACGGGGCTTGATAAAAGGAAGGCAGCCCGAGCTCTCCACGGGAGAGGTCATGCTTCTTTAATTTGTTGGAATTCACGAAGGTTTTACTGTAACTGCGGCAAGGCAAAAGCCATGGGCTGTTCGCGTTTCTATTTATCAGCGCTGATGAAGCGGAGATGAAAAAAGGCCGTAGCTAGTTGTCAAACACACAGTGCGGGGCCGGCACACGTGTAACAACTGGCCCTGGGGGCGGGGCGGCGAGCAGCTCTGGGCGGCGGTGTTTGCCGATGTCTGCGGTGTCAATACTCCCGCTGCAGCCGACTCCCCGCTGCCAGCCTGGCGTCATGGACGTCACAGACGTCACGGGCGTCACTGACGTCACGGATGCAGAGACGCATAGAACGAGTTCTCAGAAGCTGGTGCGAGCCTGCTCCTGCCCAGCCCCGCTTAGCCCAGTGCCTTGTTTTCTGGGGGGCTGGTGTGGGTGAGATGAAAAGGGGGGCAGCGGATCGGGTCGTTCCCCTTCCAATGGGCGCCGACAGTCCGCCTCGCTGGGTCCACGCTGTTGCTGGTGGCACGTGACTGGGGCTGGGGGAGAGCCAGCTCTGGGCCGCTCTGTCCCGAAAAACTGTGATTTAAAATTCTAATGTTTTCAAGTGATTCCTGAGGCATCTGAAATGCTACAGAGACATTCCAGGAAGCCCGGAGGATTCTGAGCAACACAGGAGAGGTGAACGGCCGAGGAATATTGGGTCTTTAGGGGAAAGTGCCCATTACTTGAAACGAATGCTTTTTAATGATGTGTGAGCTGACCCCGGGGAACAGGATCAACAGGGGTCACGGGGTCAGCCCCCTCGTAGCCGGCGAGGATTGCTTGGAAAGCAATGGCTGTTGCTTCCCTTGGAGCGCCTGTGTGCACGCCATATGTCTTGCATTTTTTAAAAGACCAGACCCGAATTAAAATGCTCTGTCCTATTATCCCTGAAAGTACAACCATACTTGTCAGACCAGGCATGCTCCGTGTAGTCCGCTTCTGAGGCACCTTTCCTTTGAGTGTAGGGTTTCAGGAGCTCCAAGGAGCGGCCTCTCTCCTTCCCCAGGCACCCTGGGAGAGGGGGTGCCGTGTGTGCGTCTGATGACCCCTCTGGGGGGCCACCCCCCATTTCTGGGTGTCTGAGGTAGATTTTGACTGAACAAGGGTTTCTGGACATCATGAACACATAAGTGATCAAAAGTTCAAAACACAAACAACCCCGCCCCCCCGCCAAAAACCCCCACACAAAGCTTAAAAAAAAAAAAAAAGAAAATGCTATAAAAAGGAAAATCTGCTATTTAATGGCTTATTCCTGCCTGCTTTTTTTCCCTCTCTAATTTATCTCATGCTTAGTGGACACTTATGTCTTTTAAATATTAGGGCTGGAAAGCAAAGAAGCTCATTATGCAATTCATTCTACGTGTATTTATGGCTGAGCATTGGAAAAATAAATAAGACCCAGTTTTCATCTCCTCAAGATACTTGTCATTTAGCAAGGAATGCAGTGACTGGGAGGAGTTGGAACTCCAGCCAGGAGGCCGTGGGGCGCCGTGGGCGGTGTCTGATCCCCACGACAGGATCAGAGCTGTGCCCTTAGACGGCAGTGTGGGAAAGGTGGGCGGGGAGGGAGACCCGAGAAAGGCACGCCCACGTTTCGGCACAGAGGTCGCAGCCGTCCAAGCAGGTGGAAATAGTGGGATGGGAGGAGAGGAGAGGCACAGGGGTGAGCAGCCTCACGAAGAGAAGTGGAGATGTTAACAGGGCCTGTTCTGAGGGCAGGGCAAAGAGCTCAATTGAACTGTCAAGTTTGAGGGGGGGTAGGAAGATGTTGAGGTGTTCCCCACGGGTTTCTGGTGGGTCTGCACGTCTTGTGAGCAGAGGCCCCGACAGCCTTTGCTGCGGGCAGGCCTTCCCGGGGCGTTGGTCTGATGAACAGCGCAGCAGGGACAGACAGTGTTTGTGCAGGAGAAGTACGTTTGCTGTTCGGTGGAATGATGTCCGCCTCAGCGCTCAGGTGGCTTTGCTTGTAGCCCATCCTAGAGACGAAGCTCACGCTACCTGCCGTGCCATGAGCAATGATGTCCTCGGTCTCTGGACCGGGAATCTCGTGTCTCTTCCAGCATTTATGACCCTGTGGCGGGCCAACGAGTTAGTTGCAAGTGGGACAAAGTCTCAGACCCCTCCACAGTTTTTGACACGTAGAAAGAGACATTTAGCCTAGGTAGTCTTTACACATCATTTATTTCCATTTTCTTCTTAGGAGGAAATAGAAGGCCAAAGTGACACAGAGCGAGTTGGTGGCCAAGATAAACCTTTGTCCCAGGTGCCCCCAGCTCCTTCCCTAGAACTTTCTCCTTCCTCACCATGGCATGCCGTACTTGGCTTGGCTGTAACGGGCGTGTGTGTGGGTAACAGCAGCAGCTGGCTTTAGTGAGCACTGCGGTGCCCCGAGGACGTGTTCTTCTAAGAGCTTTGAGGCAATCACCATGTTACTTAAACCCCTTCTCTTGTCATCTCCAGCGCAGAGATGACAACGCTGAGGCTCACGGAGGTTAAGTGCTGGGTCTGCACCCAGGAAGCCTGGGGCCAGCGCCCCTGGCCTTGACTGCTCGCCTGTTCTGCCTTAGGCTGGTCAAGCACGCAAAGCTAATTTTTGGAAGTGGGCATAGGAAAACTTTCAAAGTTTGTATTTTCATTGGATGGGTCATGAAAACAGAGGAAGGCTTAGAATGTGTTTTGATTCTGAGAGCCTTGATGATTCACTGGGATTATTTTTGTCTCTAAATATGCATTTCATTTCTGATTTACTAATGAGTTGAGGAAAACGCTGGTCAATCAGATGACAAAGACTATCATCTGTTGAGACAGGGAAGGGGGGAAGGACACGGGGCAGTGGTGACAAGTCCCTCGAATGAAGAGGAACAGGAATCCACTTTTGGTCCTTGTTTTGAGTGATGCTCAACATGTCCTGGGCTCTTCCGGCCTGCCGGTGTCTGTGCTGAGCCTTTGACGAGTATCGTCTCCTATGAGCCCCCGGGGACTCCGTAGGGTGGGTCTTTTTTATCATGTCCATTTTACAGAGGAAGAAGTTGAAGGCCAGAGAGGTGAAGATAACCCACCCAGAGATAACCCACTCGGCAGGTGTAGGTTATCACCCAGGATTAACCCCAGGCAGCCTTCCTGCAGCCCCTGTGCGCTCAGCACTGCCTTGGCCGCGTGATCGGTAAAGGCTGCAGTAAAGGCTGCGCGGAGGAGGGGGCCTCTCAAGGCTGGGCAGACTTCCGGTGTGGGAGTGGGAGGGTGTCCCGGGGGAAGGAAGTGAGGCAGGCAGAGGGCCAGAGAGCTCTGTGGTTGGTGTGGGGCGCTGGGAGACGGCTGGATAGGCGCGCGGGGCCAGACTCTGGAGTCGTGAACGAGGAGCTGCGGTTGAGACGGCTTGGGGGGAGGAGGAGGAGGAGCGGCATATGATGAACGCTGCTCTTCAAGACGTAAGGAAGCGGCGAGGAGGTGAGGGCCTCACCTAGACGCCGGGGTGGCAGTGGGAGGATGGGGAGGGGGGAGGGGCCTCAGTCCCGCCCGCATCTTCCTTTCCTCCCATCTGGGTGCTGCAGCTTCATGTTCACGACCCAGTGATTGTCCTTGTTTGTGGTCTTCTCTATAATTCAAAGTCCAGTCTGGACGATGAATGGTGTACTGGGTGGTGACAGCTCTGCTCAGGGACAGTCCATCGCTCTCCTGAAGACAGCCCGGAGGTGCTCAGCTAGGTTTTGAGACCCGTGGCCAAGGGTGCTCTCCCAGGTAGCTACTGCAGGCTTTCGCTGCCTTGACCCCCGAGCAGCACCAGGGCTTCTATTCATCACGTGCGGGAAACGACTCCTCCCGGGTGAACTGTGGGTTCGAGGATCGGCCTGCGGTGTTAAACCGACTTCTCCCCTCTGCACCGGCGGGTGGGAGGCCACCCGGGGGGTCCGGCCACCTGCACCCTTTGGAATGGTGCCCCGGGCCTGGTTCTGAACCCGCCCCGTCCAGCTGGCGCTTTGGAGGATTCTCGCTGCCCGAGTCCAAGCCTTGAACGTTGTGGTGTCAACCTTGAGTGACATTGACCTTTCAGGCTAGAGCAGCTGCGGCACCGGTAAGGAGGGCAGCTGAAACCTCCTCACGTTTACAGAGCAGGCGTGCGGCCGTGTTTATGCCCGTTTGCCGATCAGTGTTTGTGCCTCGGGCAGAATTCGGTCTGGAACTAGTTTTCATTGTAACCCAGAAGGGAAGTTGCCGGGCGGAGACGGAGCCCCATCTGCATCAAATGGCTGGAGGCCGCTGGGGTTTACCCAGAAGGAGCTAATACTTGGGAATGGCCAGGCCGACTCACGTAGGCTTGCCGTGGCCGCCTGTGGGGTCGACGTTACTGGCGCCTTTCCTTTCCGGAGGGGAAACTGGAGGCCCGGGCAGGGGCCTCGCTCGCCCGAGGCTAGCTGGGAAGGGCCAACTCCAGCGTCCAAAATGTCACCTTCGCTCGCTCTGCGGAAGCAAAATGCACCTGTCATTCCTTTCTCGTCATGAAAAAATCGGTAGCAAGGAAGGAGTGGAGATGATCTACGTGGAGTCTGTTATTTAAAACCCACGACTGTCAAAAGTCTGTATTTTTAGAATGCATCGCCGGGGGTGCCGCTGAAGCTGTGCACAGGCCGGGCCCAGCCCCCTGCTTTTGCTCCCCTCTTCCAGCTCCAGGGGATCCAAATATAGTGTTTTACCGGCGGTTTCCCCTCTGGCTCATTCTGGTCTTGTTTTAAGGGCAAAGAAGAATGCTGAGCTCGGCTTGGGTAAAATTGGAATTCACCTACCTGATGTTTTCTCTGCTCATGAGCGAGGGTTAGTCCTGTTTCCAGAAGGTGGACGAACGAGACTGCCGTGGAGTATGCCTCCTAAGAGCTCGCCTCCTCCCTCCTGGACCAGGCTCAGGCCGTGTCAGCTCAGTCTAAGCCAGCCCCGGGCGTGCCATCCTCCGCTGCTGGTGAGGGCTTCACGGGGGACCGTGTCCTCGGTCCTGGCCACTGATGGGCGTTTGTGGGTGATCTGGGGATTTCCCTTCCTGATAAAAGGTCCGGAGCACTGTGGGGAGGGAGCCCCCTGCTCCCTCCCTTTTCCTTCTTGCACAGATGGGACAGTGTCTTGAGAGGACATGTTTGGTGCTCCGGCAGTCACCCTGTGACCGACCATGAGGGGACACTCACCGCCTTGCGAAGGAGGCTGGGCGGAAGGACAGAGAGAGCTGGCATCTTTGGTGGCATTGCGGACCTACTTAACCAGCCCCGGGAAGGCTAACCCGCAGCCCAACTGCTATGGGAAACTGATAGAGTTTAGGCCATTTTCAGCTGGGTGTTCTGTTCCCTGCATCTGAAAGCATCCCTCACTGCATAATTATTATTAAAGATCAAACTAAGGGAAGGGTGACTAATTCTCAGAAGGAATAGTCAACACTGATATTCACGAAAGATGTCTTGAGACCTGGGTTAATCCCACATTCATGAGTCAGTAAGAGGCCCATCAACGGCGGCTAAAAAGATGAAGGGACTCCTTGTCCTAATATGGGATATTTTGGTTACAAATGACTGAAAAAAAAATTAATGAGAAGAATCTACTGGCCCAGTGAATGACAGGCAAAAAGTGTGAGCTGTAGGAATGGCTTGATCCAGGGCTCAGTGATGTTACTGAGTCCTGGCCCTTCTTTGTCACTCAGTTCAGCTCTTCCTAAGAGCTGTTCAGGCTGCGAGTGGTGGCCAAGAGGCTGCCACCAGCCCTAGGTCCGCAGACTCCATTGTCCAAGCTCAGCAGTAAAAGGGTCAGTTCCCTGAAAGGTCCTAGCAAGACCCATTATTTCCATCGTGTTTCCCCAGAGAATGTGATGCTTTGGTTTAGGCCTTAGTCACCTGCCTAGCACCTGCCTAAACGCGGTGCGGGGTAGAGTCGACTTCCCCTGAGACTGAGAACGGGGAAAGGTTTCCTCCCCAGAAGACATCAGGGCCGTTGTTAGCAGAAGGGAATGGGTGTTGAACGGCAAGAATCGGAGGCGTCCACTCTGTCCCTTCAGATTGTCTTCTGCTCAAGGGTGATCTATTTCTCCGCCATTTGTGTTTTTAAACACACATTTTAAAAATTCCATCACCTGCCTTCGCCATCATCTTCCTCCTCAGGCCCTTTTCTCGACTTCTTTATAGGCAATGAGCGGAGACCACTCAAGTCACAAATGCACAGGAATGCAGGGAGTCCTGCTAAGACCCTCGCCAGCCCCTCTGTGCTGTAGGTCAAGTTCACACCGTGGGAAGTCACACTCAGTGTGGGGCCCACAGGTCTGGCCCCGGCTCCCGGTTGTCGGAGGGGAAAGTGTGTGAAGGGGTGAGACCTAGTGGCGAACATTTTACGTGAGTGACAAGAGACCTTGCCAGGGCAGACGGACGGTGCAGTGACCCCGTTTGGGACTCCCTTTGTCATGATTTAGCAGAAGACCACGACCGCCTCGGTCCTTGAAAGCAGCAACAAGGCCCACGGTATGTCTGGGGGAGGCCCCTAAGGGCCCCCCAGCAGCTGCTGAAGGCATCGGTGTCTCCTACGCCGTGGGGTCTTCTGGAACGTGGGGCCCACCCCAGGGAGAACATACATCATGGCATTAGGGTAACACATAAGCACTTTCCACTTCAGTTGCTATTAAAGCATTGCCTTGTTTATACTAGGTTTAGAAAACAACCCACACAGCTAGCGCGGCAGGCTTTGATGCTATGGCTGTTGCTGCCAAGGGGAGACCGGAGCAAGCGGCTCCCTGGTGTCTGCTGATCTCCGACAGCACCCGGGAGGGGGGTGCCTGTGGCGAAGCCGGGAAGATTGACTGCCAAAGGCGGACGTTGGGGAAATAGGACTTTTCAAAGTCCTCACACATTAGAAGTGTTAATCAAGCCTGCCATTGTATTATTTTTCCATTGCTGAGGAACCCATTGACACAAGGTCAGCAGCGTGAGACAGCACCCATTTGCTATCCCGGTGTTTCTGTGGGTCAGGACCCTGCTGGGCATGGCTGCCCTGGGTCCTGGGCTCACTGTCTTCCAAGGCTGCACTCAGGAGGTCTGCCGGGCTCCTTCTTGTCCTGATCTCAGGGTTCCCTTCTGAGAGAATTCAGCTCCTTGTGGTTGCAGGACTGAGGTCTCTGCTTTCTTGCTGGCTGTCAGCTGGGGATCCTTAAGGCCACCCATAGGACCTTGCCATGTGGCCCCTCACAGGCACCCCCCACATCACGGCAACCACTTCTTCGAGGCCAGCAAAAGGCAGACCCCTCTGGTCTGCGAAGATGCGGTCTTACCCAGAGTAACTTAATCGCAGGAGGGGCTGTCCCATCACCGTTGCTATATAACGTAACGTAATTCCAGGAGTGACAGATCATGTTCACTGGTCTGCCCATGGTCAAGAGGGGCACTACACCGGGCATGGGGACAAGGGAGGGGGGAACCTGGGAGCTGCCTTGGCATTCTGCCTACCACAGCTCTGATTTCTCTCTCTGAAGGGTAATTTTATGTTGTCAACTTGATTGGGCCATGGGATGCCCAGATATGTGGTTAAACATTATTTCTGAGGGTGTCTGGAAGCATTTTTCTAGATGATCTATATGAGAGGGATCCCCCCAACACTGGAATTACCTTCTGGAGGCTCCCCCAGCTAGGCGAGTGTTCTAGGAACCCATCTGTATCAGTGTACCAGCTGGTGTTGGTGTGAGAGGCTGCGTTTGGCTTCAGTGAAATTTTTTTGAAGAGTCTTTCAATGCATTCGCCCATGATGGGTGACTTACGAGAGCACCCACCCACACTGCGCTGAGAGTTCAGCAGTTTTTGACCACAAATGGCACCCCCCCGTGAACCAACCTCCCTGGGTGACTTTTTCTTTTGTTTCCCTGGATGAAAAAAATCCTTAAAGGGAAGCATTTTGCCGATGAGGAAGAGGTGAAAGAAAAACAGCAGAAGCACTAAAAGGTATTAAAAATCAATGAGTTAAAAAACCGTTTTGAGCGGTGGAAAAAAACACCCCGATCGGTGTATTGCATCAATTCGAGAGTACTTTCAAGATGACTGAGGTTTAAACGTGTACGAATAAATACACAATTTTTAATTAATAAATTCTGTCTTTTGGGCCCCCCCCCCATATCTACACACACACATGTCTGTACATGCACCCCTGTCGGCGCTCACGTGACTGTGGAGGCTGAGGAATCCACACTCAGGAGAGGTGGTGGCGTAGGTCCCGCTCGGAATCAGAGACCGAAGGTGGGAGAAGACAGGTCCCGGCTCGATGACAGTCACTCGGAGGGGGAGGACTCCTCCTTGCTCCCCTTTTTATTCTCTGGAGGTCTTACTGGACTGGATGAGCGAGGTCCCCCGCCCTGGGTTCTGCTGCTCAGGGCCTGAGTCCGGGGTGGCTTCTGGTTGAAAACAAGCAGCCGGCTAAGGCTGTCTGCGCGTCCCTTGGTCTCTTGATGGCTGCGTTTGTGCCTGGCCACGTTCTCCTTTGCCCAGTGAAAATTGTCCAGTTGAAATCGTTGACCCAAATGTTTGGTTTCTCTACTTACAGTCACCACCAAACACTGTGTAAGTGCTCATTCCGTGCGGGGCTCTGGTTAGGCAGAGTCTCATAATGTCCCCTAGGATGCTGGACCAGGCGGGTCCCGGGGGTTCCCAGTGGAACTCCTGGGGCGGAGGCAGCCGGTGCGGACATCAGGCGAACGCCACCTCACACCGCCTGTTGGGGCAGAACAGGGAAAGCATGGAATCGGTGTGGTTCTGTGGGCTTTGCCCTGTGCGGCTGCCCTGCGCTAAAGAAAGGCCCATGCCTGGCTTACTTCTCTGCTTTAATCATCTTGACATTCTTGATAATTTTCGAACGTTTTTGAACTCACACATCATGTTGTCATTCCTGCATGAATTGACCTTTGGTGGCTTGTAGGATTCAGGTAAACAGCGTGAGAAAAATGGGGGAATAGGTCAAGTACAACGAGTGCTTTTAGAACCTGAAAGTTCAGCACTTACCTGTAAAGGCGGGGACCCCTACGTGGTTCTGGGGGTGGGGGACTAGCCGTGAGGTTTCCCGCCCAGGAGCACTGGTTTGGGGTGTAGCAAAGGGACTCAAAGGGGCGTTTGGTGTGATGGAGGACAGAGACCCCTGAGGAGAAGAGTGTGATAGAGAACAGTGAGGTGGGCACAGGGCCTGGGGCAGAGGGGAGGCGTGATCTGTAACCCCTAGGGGCGGGAGGGTGAAGTGGGGGGCCCTTCTGGGAGGAGCTGATGCCAGAGCCAAGCCTTAAAGGATTCACGGAAGTCAGCCCCGCCAAGGGTGGGCGGGTAGGGGTGTGTGTATGAGTGAGTGAATGCGTGCCCGGGGGAGGGCAGACACCCTGGGCAAAGGGAGCCGCGTGAACGGGAGCACAGAGGTGGGAGGGGCACGGCGCCTGGGAGCTCTCGCCGCACCTCGTGAGGGCTGGTCTACTGAGTCCGAGGTGGCCGGCGTGCAGCTGGAAGGGCTGAGCGTGGGGACCCGTGTAGCCCCGTTTTCACGACAGGGGCTCCCCCCTGGAGGCGGTGAGGAATCATCCACATTAGACAGCAGAGGGGACTGGCGCTCGGAGCGGGAAGCTAACCCGCCCGAGTCCGAACCATCAGAGCAGAGCTGGCCCGCAGATCCAGGCCTGCTGGACTCCCAGCCCGGGCTGCCAGATCTAGCAAAGGCAAGTAGAGGGTCCCCAGTTCAAGCTGAATGTCAGACAAACAAACATTTTTTGAGGCATAAGTATGCCTCATGCATTATTTAGGATAGAGTTACACCTAAAGTTAGTTATTGCTTCTATGAAATTCAGATTTAAGTGGCCATCCTGTATTTTAATTTGCTATGTGTTTATTAGCAACCCTTGTTCTCTCTCCTGTTCCGGGACGGTTCACCACTGTTAACGCTCCTCCATCCACAGAAGGTTCCGTGAAACAGGTAGGAGACGGCACGACATGTGGGGAGAGGGGAAGGAAGGGCCCAGATTATGCAGAGTTTTCATTTAAACAGACACTTTAAAACACGAATTGTCCCAGTTGCCTACGGCAGTGAGCTAGGATTGAACATAGGGGGTCCCATGGCCCCGCCACCCCGTTTCCCTGACGGCTAAGTGGGGGATTCTCCGATTCCACGCGCAGATGAGGAGACAGAGAAGCAGGTTCTTTCACCACCGGACTGACTTTGTTTTCCTTCCTCCATTCGATTTCAGGAGCTTTACAACCCTTAAAGACAACCTCAGGGGTGAGTCGGGATGTCATTTACAGTTTGAAGCCTTTTCTATTGTGTGAAAGCAAAAGAGGAATTCCAAATACGGAAGACCGTATTTTCCAGCGCTCCGGCCACTTTAAATAACTCTTCAAAGAAAGTGCCAACAAGAATGAGAACGGAGAAAAGTTTTCTTTTCTTTTTTTTTTAATGTCTCCCCTATTATGTTCTTGCCTTCTTAAGATCTTAACATGCCTGTGTCAGATGCAAGTAGCTTTTTACTATCATCTTGAAACAGAATCCTGAGACATTTACTCCAGAAAAATGCAGGCTATTTTTTTTCTTCTTCCCTAAGTAGAAATAGCACGTTATGGTTAGCATATGTGTGTGCTCCTTTCATGTGTTCCTTTTGATTACGTGCGCTGTCTCTCCGGGGCTTTGTAGTTGAAAAGGTGAGGCTTTCTTTATAAACACCCGCGTCCTGCAGAAATGTCTTGGACGGGTTGGCCAGGGAGGCACGTCTGCCGGCTGGGGTTTGGTTGTCGGCGCGGCTCAGGTTGGGCCACCGTCTGCTGGGCTCCTGTCTCTGTTCCGTCCAGCCTCCAGCCGTCTGGCTGTGCGGCAGTTTCTTTTCCTCTTGTTTGCAATTGTTTTTCCCCGGGTTGGAGAGCGATGATGGCTCTTTGGCGCCTGTGCTTGGCTGCGTCACACTGAGTGACACCCTCCGCTGCTGTTCAGTCCTCCTGTCCTCCCCCGTAAACTGGGGCAGCAGTATCCACCCCTCAGGGTTGTTCGGAGCGTCCAACTCCAAGTGCACGTGTAGCCCCTATCGGTGCCTGTGGCCGCCGTAACTGCTACGGGCGCGGTGGGCTAAGACAACAGAGATGCGTTTCTCTCCGTGCTGGAGGCCGTGCTCCCGAGGGAGGCTCCAGGGAGAGTCCTCCCTCACCCCTCCCAGCTTCCCGTGGCTGCCGGTGGTCCTTGGCTTGTGGTCGCGTCACTCCTGTCTCTGCACTTGTCTTCCTGCGGCCTCCTCTCTGCATCTCTGGGTGATTTTTCTGTGCCTTCCAAGGACACCCTTCCTGGGCTAGGGCTCACTCTCATTCGCTGTGCTCTCCCCTCAGTCCTTACCAGTTCGTCTGCAAAGACCCTCTTTCCGGACAAGATCTGTTCTGAGGTTCTTGGCAGACATGCCTTTTTGGGGGGCATCACTGAACCCACCACACGGCTTACGGTGCCGTGCCGGGCTTTCCGAGAACAGGAGTTCCCAGAGCCACGTCGAGAAGGTTATGTAACCTTCTCGATCCTGTCTAAGGAGCAGACTATTTACATAAGGCCTCCGAAAATGTCTCTCGGGGCCACGGCCAGGTGGTTCCCTGCCAGGTGCTGAGAGCGGGGACCCAGGCGACCGCAGTCCCAGCCCTTCAGGAGCCCGGGGTCTAGCGGAGGAGAGCGACTTGTAAACAAGTGATTACAATGCTCCTATTTATTGGGCTGGTGCGCGCCCAGGACGGCGTCCAGAACAATGCCTCCATAGCCGCTGGCTTCTCCCAGGGCGCTGGGAGCCAGTCCCGCCCCGGCTCTGGCTGCCTGCTCCTCGGGCCTCGCCCGCCCGCCTCTGCGGCTGCGGTTGGCAGGTTACTCACAGGTTAATAATCTGCAATCGCTGTGCTCCTCTAGATCCTTGTCTGCTCTCTGGTTTTGGCCTTTATCTTTATTGGAAGCGTCTCAGCTGGCTCACTGCTCCTTCTTTTTTTTTTTCCCCGGTGATGGATTTCTACACCCCTTTTCAAAAGACAAAACAAATTGTTTGTTTAACCTCCCCAGGAATAAGTGGGCCAGGGGTGGCGTGGGAAGGGAAGCATACTTATTATTCTTGTGGGCAGACCTTCCTGGGTATTTCCTAAGAGATTCTTCACTGACTCACCTTATTTCATTGCCCCCATTGTAGTGGGGAAAAAAACCCCAGCCAACTCACCTCTAAGTCTTCCTTTTCCATCCCCCTTTCTTTTTTCTTTTTCTCCGTGCTCTCCCACTATAAAATGTGGCTGGCCTCTAGTTTCACACCGCTTCTTTTTGTGTCTTTTAGAGACCGGCATATGGGGGCAGAGAAAATACTGGAGATGTCATTTGTTGCTGACAGATGGCGGTTATGTTGGTTGAATGGGTCGGAGCCATGTGAGAAGTATAGGTCTGTTTGGCAAAGCGCAGGAGAACCAATCTTTCGGGCAAATTTCCAAAGTAATGGTTCTCAGAAGCAGGAAATGCATTAGAATCACGCGGGTGGAAGGTTCGCATCAGACATGGAAATACTCAGTCCTCCTGGAGATTCTGATTCCTAAGTCCAGCTTTTAGAAGCTCCCCAGGTACCCGACACAGAACCAGCCTTGAACTTCTGATGCCCACGGTGGACACCTGACCCGTCAGGTCGAAATCGCTGGTGTGCGAGCCAGGCATCACCGTGCTGGGTGTTAAAGCACCGGGTGATTCCCATGTGTAGCCCAGGCTGCGAACCACGCCCCACGCCCAGTTGAGCTAGTGGGCGGGGCAGAAACAGGTGGTGGGCGCTGCCCTCATCCTGAGAGGTGGCAGCTCTGCATTGGGGGTCTGGGACTTACATTTGTAACAAGTTTCAAGGTGTGGCTGCTGCCACATGTCTGAGACCACACCCTGGGGACCATGGTCCTGCAGCAAAGTTGCTTTCCTGCAGGTAACATGACAATCTCCTTTTCTTCATCTACTCTTTTACCTCCCCCATCCTCTCCCTCCGCTCATCAACTCAGGGACCTCAGCATTTTTTTTTCTGAGCTCGCTGGATGAGGGTTTGTCTGCTGGCCTCCCTGCTCTCGCTGGCTGGTGTCACATATGAGGGGAAGTGCCAACCCGATTTGCAATGGAAGAGCTTGCTTTTGCAGCTTACCTTGATTTCGGCTTTCTTTCTCGGGCCATCACTCTGGGTAGAGGACAGTGAGTTCCTACAGAGCCAAGTTCCCCTCCGTTGCTCCCCTCCCCCAGAGGAGGCAGGGCTGTGTCTCCAGAGCCCAGTGAAGACGACACCTCTTGGAGGCCTGGTCCAGCCAGGTGCCGGGGGGCCTCTGAGACTGTGGCAGGCGTGGGGAGCTGACAGGCAAGCCCGGGTGGGTGCTCTGGGGCTGCGGAGGCCGCAAACCTAGAACTTCAGGAGCCCAGGAGCCCAGGAGCCCAGACTCAGTTGGTGTCTGCAGGTTTTCTTTAACTGGCATATAACCGGCATATAATATCTTGTGTGTATCAGGTGTACATCACCGTGATTCAATATTTATGTACATTATGAAATAATCCCCAGGATACGTCTAGTTACCGTGTGTCATCATACCAAGCCATTACAATATTATTATTGATCATATGCCCTGCGCTGTACGTTGTATACCCATGTCTTATTTAGATTTGTTTTAAAAACGGAAGTGTGTACCTCTGAGTTGCCTTCACCTACTTCACCTGCCTAACCCCTCCCTTCTGTGGTATTTCTTATATTTCTAACAAGTTTCAAGGTGTTGCTGCTGCCACATGTCTGAGACCACACCCTGGGGACCAGCGGATGCTTCTTGTAGCTCTGAGTCTGTGTTGTGTGTTTCTGTTTCTTAGATGACACATGTAAGTGAAGTCATACAGCATTTGTCTTTTTTTGTCTGACTTACTTCGCCTTGCATAATACCCTCTAGGTCCATCCGCGGCATCTCATATGGCAAGATTTCACCCTTTTTTATGGCCAAGTCATACTCCACTGTGTGTGGGACTGCAAGTACATGTGCTCATCTGTCGGTGCACACTTAGGTAGCTTCCATAGTTCGGTCACTTACATACTGCTGTAAGGGTCATGTATCTGTTTGAACTAGTGTTTTCGTTTTTTTCAGATAAACACACCGGGACTTGGAATTGCTGGGTCACACACCAGTTCTATTTTTTTAATTGTTCGGGGAACCTCCAAACTGTTTCCCAGGGCAGCTGCACCATTTTCCATCCCCACCAACTGTGCACGAGGGTCCCCGTTCCCGCACATTGTTGCCAGTACCTGTTCTTTACTGTCCTTTTGATCACAGCCATTCTGACAGGTGTGCGGCGATCGCTCACTGTCGTTTTGATTTGATTTGCATTTCCCTGATGCGTAGTGATGCTGAGCACCTTTTCATGCGCTTGCCAGCCATCTGTACGTCCTCTTTGGTAAGATGTGTATTCCGATCCTCTGCCTGTTTTTAATTGTTTTTTAAAATATTGAGTTGTGTAGTTCTTTGTGTATTTTCAGTATTACTCTCTTACCAAATGTTAATTTGCCCATACCTTCTCCCATTTGGTAGGCTGCCCATCTTTCTGTTGAGGGTTTGCATCGCTGTGCAAAAAGCTTTCTAACGTGATGGGCTCCCACTGGTTTGTTTTTGTTTTTGTTGCCCTCGTGTAGGGAGACCGGTTCAAAAAAATATCGCTAAGGCTAACACCCAAGAACTTCCTGTCTACGTTTTCTCCTAGGAGTTCTGTGGTTCTAGGGCTTACGTTCAAAGCCTTGAATCCATTTCAAATTCATTTTTGTGTTTGGCGTATCCCAGAGGCTCAGTTTCATTCTTTTGCGTGTAGCTGTTCGGTTTTGCAACCCCATTTATTGAGGACACCGCCTCTACCCCGCTGTGTATTCTAGCCTCCTTTGTCATAGATTAATTGACCGTACACGCATGGGTTTATTTCTGGCCCCTTGATTTCATTGATTTATGGGTCCGCTTCGGTGCCAGGAACGTACTGTTTGGATTGCGATAGCCTTGCAGGGTGGTGTTCTGCAGGTCTGAAGGCAGGCATGCGGCAGTACTGTGTGGGAAGGAGGTTGGGACAGGAGTCGAGCGTGCTCTGCCTGCCCCGGGAGGGTGTTGTCTCTCTCTTGTCTTTCTCCACCCCAGAGCAGATAATTTGCCATCCAGATCTATGGCCCAGAAGCCACTTAAGTGAAAGGACATGATCCTGTAATAACCATTGAGTCTCCTGGTATCTGCCCCACGTTTAGCCTGCGGGACAAAAGCACAATGTCGAAAGCTGTGCTCCGGTGGAATAGAAGGCTGTCTTTGTTCCGTGTGGGCTTATCTGTGAGCACTCTGCAATCTTAAGGCAACACGCCCACTCCTGTTTTTCTTGGGCCAGGTGAGCCTGTGCCCTGGAGCCCTTGTGACAATATCTCTTCAGGGGGCGGGCTGTGTTTGAGGGGGACGGACGCCTGATGGGGGAGCCGCGGAGGCCAGCTGCTCCCCGAAAGGAGACAGGTGGGGCCATTGGGGTGTCTCTAGGCTCCCAGGCCACGGTGCAGTCAGGGATGCTTTGCTCAGTTTTCTTTCCTTTTGGTGTGTCAGGGTCCCTTAAAACTACCATGTTCAGCATATGGCACCCTGGGTAGGCCTGGCATAGGGTCTTGCCTCACTGCAGGAGAGTCCGTTGTCCTGAGCCAGCGGGGAAGAGGGATATTTAAGGAATCAGGCTCCCAGCCCCTCCCCTGCCCCACCAAGGCCTGGAACTTGGGGCCACTGGCTTCCAAGGGCATCTCTTTCTTAATGTACGAAGTGATAGGGTTCTTTGCTCTTTAAAACCCTTTCCCCAGGGAAGCCAGTGAAAGAAAGCAGATGATGCTGGGAAGATTCATCTAGTCACTGCCAGTATCCACTGGGCACCATGTGGTACCCAGCATTGTTCAGTTGCTGCTGGAGCCGAGAGAGATGGAAAGACAGGGTCTCTCTCCCCTAGGACAGCAGGTCTCACACGTTTTGGTCTTAGGACCCTTTATCCTCCTAAAAATCGTGGACCTCAAAACACTTTTGTTTGAGGGTTACCTCTGTTAATGTTTACCATATTAGAAATATGGAGAAATATTTTACCATATTTATTTTTAACAGTAAAAAGAAGCCCAGTATATGTTCACGTGAGTAATATTTTAATGAGAAATATTTCAATCTAATGCTACATTTTTTATTTTGTAGCTGCCTTCATTTTGAAAGTTATTTTTTGCCGGATGTGGAATTCATTCTAGCTCAACAGGTATTGTCTTTAGTATTTTAAAGATGCCACTTCGGTGTCGTCTTGCTCTTATTGTTTCCAATGATAAGTATACTGTCATTCTGAGTTTTTTGTTCCTCAATATATGACATGGGTTGTTCTCTGGCTGTTGTTAAGATTTTCTCTTCATCATTGGTTTTAAGCAATTTGACTATGTGACTCGGTACAGTATTTTTCCCCCATTTTTTTCTGCCTGGGATTTTTGTAGGGTTCTTGAATTGTGGATTTCTAATTTTCATTAAGTTCAGGAAGTTTTAGCTGTACTTCAGATCTTTTTTTGTATCTGCTCGGTATCTTTCCCTTTCAGACTCTAATTGTCCCTGTGTTCAGTGGCTTGAAACTGCCCCAGAGCATACTGATGTGCTGCTTAGTTTGATTCTTCCTTTTTTACACTGTGCTTATCCCTTTGGGTGTTTCTGCTGTTACGTCTTCAAGTTTATCAGTTTTTCTTCTGCAGTGTTTAACCCGTCATTGATCTCATCCAGTGTAGACATTCAATTTGGGACTTTAAAAATGATCTCCCAAGTCTCTAGTTGTGTTTAAGAGGTTATAACAACGGATTTACTGTCCTTCTCTGGGAATTCCAGCGTCTGTGTCAGTTCAATGGGCGGATTATTGTCTTCATCGTGGGTCGTGTTTCCCTGCCTCTTTGCATGCTGGTAACCTTTGACTGGTTGCCAGACATTGTGCTTTTACTTGTTAGGTGCTTTTTGTGTTTCTACGAATATGCTGCTGCTTTGTTCTGGGACGCAGTTAAGTGAGTTGGAAACAATTTAATTCTTTCCAGCCTTTCAGTTTTCAGATTTGTTAGGCGGTGCACAGCCGTGTTTATTCTCAGGCTAGCGATTCCCCGCCGCTGAGGCCAGGCCTCCCTGGGCACACAACAGAATGCCCCGATTAGGAGTTTTTCCAGTCCGGCGGGTGAGAACCAGTCCTCCACCTGGTCCTGTGGGAGAACTGGGAGTTTTTCCACTGGTCCTTTTGAATGGTTCTTTGCCTGGCCCGGGGTAGTTTTCTTCCACAAATGAACCGGTCAGTACCCTGCCGAATCTTTGAAGGGGACCCTCCATAGATTTCTGTTTTTTTTTTCTTCTTCCTCCTGCAGCTCACTCTTCTCTGTCCTATATATTTTATCTGTCTTGGTCTTCCTGGACTTTCAGCTCTGTGTCTTCAACTCAGAGAAGCTCTGCCTCAGTTTCCCCCTTTTTATGTCACACCCTACAAACTCTTCTGAGGCAGCAGTAATGCTTGCCTTCCTCTTTCTCAGGGTCACTGCCTAATGCCCAGAGTCATGGTCGCTCTCGTTTCATATAGGTTGTCTGGGGTTTTGCTTGTCACAGATGAGACACTAAATCTAGTCCTGGTTCCTCCACCTTCATTGGAAAACCCACGGAGGTGTTTTTTTTTGTACATGATCTGATCCTAGATGTGGGGATTCTGGTTCACTGGTCGGTCTGAGGTGAGGAGTGAGAGTACTCAAGTCGCTGAATTTAAGAAATGGAAATTAGGACAGCAATAGCAAACAACACGCCCTGGTGATTCTCATGCACTGCCCCTCCCCCAACTTGGAACTCTTGTGATAGCGTGAGAATCCTCATTATTTATTATGCATTTCCCATTCGGTGCACACCCAGGTAGCTATTTTACATAAGTTTGTATAATTTCATCTTGTAGCAAATCATTGGTCAAGATATTCTCATCCGCATATCACAGAAGAGGAAACAGAGACTTTAATAGGATGAGAAAGAAACAAAAGCCTCGTTTCCAGTTACCTTAGGCCCGTTTTCTAATCCTGCCAAAGTGCCCTGCACGGTCCACACTGCCGCCCATCTGCAAAGCAGCTACTCTGCTGTCTCAGCAAAGCTGGCAGCTGCCTCCAGAGTCATTTTTATTCATTCCAGCGATTTGCTGGGTTTTACAGACTGTCCTTGTGCAATTACTTTGTCACTTAGAGCTATCTCTTCCTTTCTCGATGATGATACTTTTGGTGTTCTTTCAGTCCTTTTAAAGAAAAATGTAAAAATAAAATGTTAAACATAAACTCTAGAACATCTACACCGTGGGCAGGGGGGAAAGGATGTCCGGGTGCCCACAGGCCAGCTTGAGGAAGTCGGGTGCCTTTTTACAGACGCCTCCGGTGAGGCCGGTGCTTCAGCTCAGCGCTCCCACCTCGGGCTCTGCCCCAGGTCTCTGTGGCTGCTTGTGCTTATTCCAAGCAAGCTCTCCCACAGCCTCCTTTCGCAAGGTTCGGAGACCAGGGCCCGCGTGAACGGGCCACGCTGCCTCACCCATCCCAGGCGATAGATGCTCTCCGGGGAATCATTTAGCTGTTTCAGAAAGAAGGAGCGCTTTTGGCTGTCATGTGGCTGTCATGTGGCAAACTGCCTAGTGAATGCAAAAGGGAAGAGCTCGGAGGGAAAATGGAGCATAAGCTGCAGTCTCGGGGGAGCGGTGCTCGCTTTGTGTGTCCAAGTCAGAAGCGGTTTTGGAGCTGCGTCGGGAGCTGCCCCACTCGGTGCTCCAGCCCAACACCAAAGCGCCCGTGACCGCCACCTTTGCAGAAGGCACAGCGCGGCATCTCTCTTCTCTTTCTCTCCAGCAAAGTCTGCAGGCAGCCCAAGGGGAACTCCGGATGTGCTACTTTGTGGCTGACACCTCCTCCTTCGACCTCGCGAGTGAATTTTGCTCATTCCTGTCACGAGGACCTGTGGTCCCTAGTGCAGCAGCCTCCAGCATCACCTCGGGGGTCAGAGAAAACAGAATCTCGGAATCCTCATGCACACCGAAGTGCGGGCATATGGACTACTAGTTGTCAGATGTGTGTGGGGGACTTTGGAATTAGAAGGGTGAAGCACTGCAGTTTCTGAATGAATGGTAACGTTTTCCTGTGCATTGCACATCGCGTGGTTGGTTCTGCAGACCAGCCCCACCCTGAAGCCATCCAGGGCCCCACCGGGAGTCACCTGGCTAACCTGAGCTCAGCTGGAAGGGCCTCACTGTGAACAGCAAAGGATGCGCCTCTCACTGGGAGTTCTGTGCAAGCGAGAAACTGAGGCGAAGGGAAAATGAATTGTCTTGGGACAGGGAGGATTTAAAGGCTTTTTTTTTTTTAAATATTCAGTCTCTAAGTCTGGGGTTGTAAGTGTAACATTGAGCTTTTCTATCTTTAAAAACAAAAGAAGGAAATTTCATCTCAGCACTTGAAAGCCACCGTTCTTTAATGCCCTTCCTTCTCAATCTTTTAACCATGTTCCGCGTCCTCCTCCATGCGAGTAGGGAGCCCAGGCTGGGGCAGAGTGCGGTGACCGAGCACACTGTTCCATTAGATTGTCACGCATTCAGTCAGCAAACCGTTGTCTGGACACATCCGCTTCCAGGAAATTGTATGTTTGTTTGTTTGTTTTTTTAACTGGTGCCTGCACCTCACCCAAGTGCAGTAAGCATCCCCGGGATGGGAGCCATGACGCCAATATCAAACAAGTGCCACCAAGCCGTCACCTGCACAGCTGGCGGTGAGAACAGCTATCCTGTATCACGCTTCTCAAATTCTAATGTGCCAGCAAATCATGCAGGAAATTTGTCAACAAGCAGAGTGTGACTTAGTGGGTCTGGGTGTGGGGAGGGGCCACCTAGAAGCCGTGCTTCTGACAGGTTCCCGGCCGAGGCCCACCTGCTAGTCCGAGGACCACACTGAGTAGCGAGGCAGGCCATTCTAGAGAGTAGGTTTGTGGGTGTGTTTGTGGAGCGGTTTCCGCTGTGAGGGCTGCTGGTTGTGATGAGGCTGGAGGACCCGGCCCTAGAGCCAAGCATTGCTTTTCTTCCTTTTTTTTTTAAAAAAATTATTGTTGTTCAAGCACAGTTGTCTGCATTTACCCTCTACCACCCTCCCGCAACCCCAGCCATCCCCACCTCCCTCCCCTGATTCCACCCCCCCTTGGTTTTGTGTCTGTGTCCTTCATAGTTGTTCCTGAAAACCCTTCCCCGTCCCCCCATTATCCCCCTCCCCCCTATTATCCCCCTCCCCCCTCCCCTCTGGTCACCGTCAGCCTGTCCTCTATTTCAGTGTCTTTGGTTATATTTTGCTTGTTTCTTTGTTTTGTTGATTAGGTTCCCCTTATAGGTGAGATCATACGGTATTTGTCCCTCACTGCCTGGCTTGTTTCACTTAGCATAATGCTCTCCAGCTCCATCCAAGCTGTCACAGAGGGTAGGAGCTCCTTCTTTCTCTCTGCTGCGTAGTATTCCATCATGTAAATGTACCAGAGTTTTTTTGTTGTTTGTTTTTCCGGTTTAAACTCTAAACGCAGAGGGAGGCTTTGCCCAGGAGCCCTGGGGCAGCGGTGCAAGTCCTTGAAATCCAACTCCACACCGAGGCGTGGCTCAGCGGTGTCATCCCCATGGGTGCAGCTGGCAGGGTCTTTCCGGGAATGACACCTGCCCTGTGCCCTCTTGCCTCCCCCTGCCCTGTGCCATCGCAGGCTGGGAGGGAGCTCTCCTGTCCACGCTCAGCAGGTGCCAGGCCCTCTGCAAGGCCCTCCATCCCCCTCACCCGCAACCCAAACCACGGAGGTTTCTTCAACATGGAACAGCCCCAGGACTGGCCCTCTTGCTTCCTAGGATGAGCCCCATGGCCGCCCCTTCAAACAGCCCGGGAGCTGTTCTGCTGGTTTTGATCCAAGATGCGATCAGTGGTTAATGGGCCTGAAAGACATCTTTATTTATTACTGTTGCAGATTGCTGCTGCCTCGATATTGATCTTTTCCACTTTTCAATTTGGTCCTTTGAAATGCTCGGAAACACAGTGGGCCGCTCATCGCCTGCAGCATTTACTTGTTTGAAGCTCATTTCCTTTTGCAATTAATGTAGTGATATTTCATTGTGACTGTTATTTGGTTGGCTTTTCTTTTAGACCAGGGGCCTGAAGTAAATGAGGACATGCCGTTTTTAAGGGTGGATGGCAGGTAGATAAGAACCCAGTTTGAAAGTAAGTTTAAAACTTCTAAGGAGGCCTCAATACCGGGCTTAATCAGCATGTTTATCAAGAAGTTGCGATTCTTGATATGGTGAAACAGGAAGAAAAATGCCGGGTTGGATTTGGGAATTTTAGAAAATTGGTGATTTTGTTGATGGGTACGTATATCATCTGAAGTACTTTTAGGAAGTCTATATTTATGTTCAGAAAAGAGGAGTTAAATGACATTACAGTTTATTCAATGAGCAGCGTCTGTGCCTTTGACCCTTTGCTCAGTGGCCGGACCCAGCGTCATTAAGCACTTTGAGAGTGCTGCGTCCCTTAGGGCACCTGGAATGGATGATATGTTGCTGTCCTCGGGGGCCCAAAGTCTAGGGGGGGAGGCAAATAGATAAGGGGGGGCCAGTCTTGGAGGCAGGTGGGGTTCTAAAGGTAGCCCCCCACAGAAACTGCATAGAGTCAGAGTATGACAGAGCCAAGTGTTATTTCAGCCAATGGACTTGGCCCCCGTTTCCTCCACACACAGGGCTGCTCTGGCAGCTGTGCTCCGGCTGGAGAGGCTGGCTCGTGTGCGGGGCCGTGGGGTTCTCTAAACGCTGCTTGTGTGATTCCCAGAGAGGGAGGGTGCCCCAGGACAAGAGGCATGCGGGAACAGCAGACGCGTGTCCCCCTGGGTTCCCTCGGAGACATATGTGCCCGGGGAGGGGACCGGCAGGGAGTCTCCTGCACGGCCGTGTTCTTTTTCTCGTGAGTTCGCTCGTGCAGTTTTTGCCCGGTGCACAGAGCTGACGGCGGCTCTCTGACCTGTGCTGGGATTCTGCGTACGAAGCCAGATGCTGGGAGGAAGACGTGCCCGAAGGGCTGGGGGAGTTTGGGGGAAGGAGGGATTAGCTCCGAACAAGGGGACTCAGGCTGTCTTTTCGGAACAGTGGGGAAGGGAGTGAGGCCTTGGACGAAGGTGTGACTGTGACAGGTAGGGCGTGGGGAACTGGAGACCCACCTGGGACCAGCTGGGACAGGGAGAAGGCCACGTCAGCCTCTGGGATGTGGATGGGGGAGGGGGGTACGCAGCGGGTGACCCCGTGTGACCTTCAGAAGGGCCTCCCTCCCATCCTGAGCAGTCTCTACCGTATCCTTCCTGTAAGTGGCGTTAGAGTGAGCGCACAGCATGACCAGGTCTTTGATGGGAGGGGGACGTGGGGGTGGTGGGGAGGAGGGGGCGGAGTTACCAGGTCACTCACTGTGGGGACGTATCAGCGGCCTGCAGTGGAGGCTGAGTGGACACATCTCAGCCAGGGAGCGTTTATGATGTAAAGGGACTCTCTGGTGGCGGGGTGGTGGGGGGTGGAGGGGGAGGCAATGGGGTCAGAGGCAGAGAGCTACTAGCTTAGGGGGTGGTAGCTTTGAAAGAACAGGAAGAGAGTAGTAAAGAGGGTGCAGGGGGCTGTGACAGAATCTCTGGGGGGGTACAGGTGGCCATTAGTGTTTTAGACGGCACATTCGATACTATTTTATATTTGGAAAGTAAAAAGTTAGATTGTTTAGATGATACGAACAGTAGGAAGAACAGTGCTGTGGTCATTTTGGAGTCTGGATGGCAGGGGAGTGGCTGTGTCTTTCTGGCTGGACAAGGGGGTTCCGCAGAGGGACGGGGACAAATCTGACAGCACGGGCGTGGCTGGAGAGAGAGGCAGGGTGACCTTAGCGGAGAATCCAGGGGGCCAGCGAAAGGGGCGCGGTGCTTGCCCGGCCGAGGGTGGGTGCGGCCTGTTCGCGGAGGGGCCCCTTCACCTGTTTCTGGGCCTGGACCCCTCACAGCCTCGCATCAATGTTCTTAGCTGCGTGAAACCAAGTGTGCAGGACCCTCAGGGGAACCAGTGAGAGCAAGATGAAGTTACTGAACAATTTGAAAAAAAAATCCCGATGCAGGTACTTTTAGTTAAGATGTTGTATAATAAGAACTCTCAAGGAGCGGGTTTGCTCATTAATGACGTTTTGGAACAGTGACGATGAGCAGGCATGAAACCTTGGGGTCTGCAACACCCTGAACGGGATGTGACATCTGGGGACATCTAATCTTACTAACGTCATTTTTGTTCGTTGCCTACTCTTACGCTTGCAGGGAACGCCGATTTCTGCTGGCGGCTAGGGAAGAGCCAGAGGGACCCTTGTCTCCCCCGCCTGCACTCACAGACCCGTGACTTCGGTGAACGCAGGTTCAGAGCCCCTGAAGCCCCCGCCCGTGCCCTTCTGTAGACTCCGGAGTGTGGGGGCGGGGGCGGGAAGGTGGGTTCAGTGAAGGTGTGCGAGGGAGCGCAGGCAGGCCCCGAAGGACGGAGCCCTGGGCTGTGAGGGGGACGGGTGAGTTTGGGCGGCCCTGGGCGGCTGTGCCGGGAGGCTGTGGGACACGGGGCTCTCCAGGTGTGTCCTCATGCATGCAGAGCATCCTATAGGCCATGGAAGGATTCATAGAAGGTTTGATACAAAAGAATTCCAGCGAAGTGTTTCAGGGGAAAGTCTTCCGTTTCAGGATTTTTGAGATGTGAACGAAATATCTCCTGATAACCACATTCTCATGTAGAGACCTCTCCCGAAGTCTGTTTTGGGTGCAAAAACCTTGTCCACGGCTTGAATGTAGTTAAACATCCCCTGACTTCATAACCCAGCGCCTCATTAAATATACAAGAAAATGTCAAGAAGACACTAATTTAAAAAGTGTTTAGACTATGAGAACATAATCCCTGCTGTCATGACAAGTGACAGTAGTCACTGGTGAGTGCCCGCTTCTGCCGACTTTCCCAGGCAGGCTGACCCCACAGGTCCCTCATTCCACATGAGGGTGACAGCTGTCGTGAAGTCCCAGGCCCCAGCACAGCTAGACCTTGGGGGGATTTGAACTGTATTTTTTTAGGAGTGAGTTCCAAGTGGGACACACAGCCTGGCCATGAAAATCAGACTCATCTTGCCTTTCCCCTCCCCTCCCCTCCCCTCCCCTTTTCTTTTCTGACAGCTTGGAGCTCGGTACAAAGCGATGATGGTTAGCCACATGGATGTGCTGGCCTTCAGAGGCCTTCTGGAAGTAGCACAAACACGACTGAAGATGTTAAGATGCGGTGGGAGGAAAACGTGTCCCGGTGCTTACCAGTCACTGTTCGCCCGCACCCGGTACGTCCAGAGAGAAGAGGCGTGGGAGCTCTGTCTGCTGGTAGCACGTCTCGGCAGATGGCCTCATAAATCACACTGTCCCTGCCTCTGCTGGCTGGCCCTCGGAAAAAGAGCCCCAAACTATATAAAATCATACCTCTCTCGTGCAGAAACTGCCAGCTCTTTGTGAAATGCGTGCTTTCGACTGCGTTCTCCCCTGCCTTTGAGCGTCTAAAGAGCAAAATCACTGGCGTTCCTGCTCAGAGCCCGCTGGGACGTCGACCTCGGGGCTGGACGCCCCTTCCGGTGGTCATCTGTGGGAGTTCGTGATGAAACTTAGGAAGTTCCCAGGCCCTGGCGCAGGGGGGATGAGTTTTCTGGGGCTGCCGCGACAGGTGACCACACACTTGGTGGCATGAGACAACAGCAGCTCATTGGCTCTCCATTCCGGAGGCCAGGTCCCCCAAAACCAAGGGGCTGGCGTGGTTCCCTGCTTCTGGAGGCTGAGGGGGGATGTGTCCCTGCCTCTCTCCTAGTTTCTGGGGGGATCCGTGGCTTGTGGCAGCTTAGCTCTGTCTCCATCTTCACATGCGTCTCCGGGCCTTCCCCCCGTGTCTCTGACAAGTCTGCAGGGACACAAGCCATCGGATTTAGGATCTACCCTCAATCCAGGGGGACCTTACCTGGGGAGCCTCGGCTGGGTTCCAGCCTCAGAGGCTATTTCCTCATAAGGTCGCATGCATGGGTACCAGGGGTGAGGGCTCGGACTGCCCTCTTTGGGGGGAGGGGCACCGTTTCACCGAATCCCTCAAACAGCGGCAGCGAGGTCCGGGTGAAGGGGCACGGATCTGGACTCAGAGCACCGGCTTGGAGGCCAGCTTGGCCACTCCGAGACTCCGCCGCACATCACTGTGCCGCCTGCGCTGCGGCTTTCCATCTGGGACGGGAAGGTAGCGGCAAGCGCGCAGGCTTTCCCATGATCAAGGGCGATGAGGTCGGGCGTGGCTGCTGTTCCGACTGTTCTGATGGCTAAAGAGTGGGGCAGGCCCTCCTCCCTGTCCCCAGGTGGAGCCGCGGCATTTGGGCCTGGTCGGTCACTCTCTGGGCATTTCCGGCGGCTATGTGGCACTCCCTTCTGCTTAGGAGGGGGGGCGGCCTCCGCCCTGCCCTGCACAGCGCCAGTGGGCCCAACCCGTGTGTCGGTCGGTCTAGCCCCCAGACGGAGGCGGTTGTGAGGAAAATGAACCTGTGCCCCCGAAGTGGGCAGGATACGCAGGTCGGTGTCCACTCCCTAGAACATCGCGATAGATAAAATGCTAAAGGGCCCAGGCAGCGGCTGAATCTATTAGCTCAGGGGGTGAGGGAGGGAGGGGGGCCTTCGCTACTAACTTCCCCATAGAATTAGCAATAGGATTTTCCCACCACTCCCAGTCATGTGACCTTGGACAAGTGACTTCACTGCTCTGTGCCTCAGTTTCCCCACCTGTGGTAGAAGGGTAATCAGAGGACCATCCCCATCAGGTGTGGGGTTATTAATGTTGCTATCAGGATGATTCCCCACGGTGTCATGACCCCGGCGCTGCATCTTTGGGAGGGAGTTTTGCTCACTCCGGTTTTATTATTTTTTATTTTTAAATATATTTTGTTGATTATGCTATTACAGTTGTCCCATTTTCCCCACTTCATTCTCCTCCACCCTGCACACCCTCTTCCACCCACATTCCCCCCCTTTAGTTCATGTCCATGTGTCATAAGTTCTTTAACTTCTACATTTCCCATACTATTTTTGCCCTCCCCCTACTTTCTCCCTACCATCTATGCTACTTATTCTCCATACCTTTCCCCCTCTCTCCTCTTCTCACTCCCCTGTTGCTAACCCTCCATGTGGTCTCCCTTTCTGTGGTTCTGTTCCTGTTCTAGTTGTTTGCTTAGTTTTTGTTTTTGTTTTAGGTGTGGTTAATAATTGTGAGTTTGCTGTCATTTTACTATACATGTTTTTAATCTTCTTTTTCTTAGATAAGTCCCTTTAACATTTCATACAATAAGGGCTTGGTGATGATGAACTCCTTGAACTTGACCTTATCTGGGAAGAGTCAAAGGCCGGCTATCTTGGGTTTGGGTTTTCTCAGATGCCTTTCCCGAGTATCACTTATTTTTTTCTTTTTGGCTAAGCCTCTTTATAATTGATAATGAGGCTTTCTAGATTAGTTTTCGGGTGGAAGTGACAGGCTGTAGTAAATAGGATTTATGTGATATGAGGGGTGAGGGGACTAGGGAAGTAGAAATTATCATCAGTAGAGAGATTCTCTTTTCTCTAGGTTGGTACAACAGAGACATTTAACTTCCAAAACTTGGCTTTGGTTTGATCTTTAAGACACGTGAACACTTTAGTATGCCTTCCAAAAGACCTAAGAGCACAGAAAACAAAACACTTACCAACATCGAAAGTAAACATTGTCCAATGAGCTTCAGACCCCGTTAAAGAGAAAGAACCTATCAGATACACACGAAGGTCAGTCCTCGCTCCGCCCACTCTTGGCCCGTTAGGTAGATGCCACCTGTTTTCGGACAGTAACATTGCCGGCGCTGTTACCCGGTGCCTGCAGACCACAGCTCTGCCCCCGGGACTTGGTGTGTGCCGTTCTCGTGTCCGAGTTTGTATGTTTTAACTCTGTGTCCATAACAATGAATACACATGTGCTTTTCAGTTGTATCAGAATGATGTCGATGCACATAAACCTGGTTCATTTTGATTGCTAAATGGAATTCCATGATAGGACTAAAACATAGTTCATTTACCCAGACACATCCTGAGGGACAGCTTGGTGGTTCGCACTCGTGATAGCTGTAACGGACACCCTTGTGCGTTCGTTGCACGTGGCAGTGCGCGTGTGTGCGACTGTCCATGGCGGAGGCTTTCTCGGCACGTGGAATATATGAGGAAGCACGTCTCCCGTAGAGTAGGCATCGGTGCCTTGTTCTCCCGACTAGTGTTGCCATAGTTCGCGCCTTTAACCTGAGAGTGTGGTGGCATTCCCCAAACCAGCTCATTTTCTGAAATGGACAAGATGCGTGGAGGAAACGCGGCACTCAGCAAAACCGGAACAGAAACGTTACAGATCTTGCCCTCGGACTTTCAAATAGCATCCTAAGTCACTGTCCAGCGTAACGAGTGCGAGCGCCCATTCTCGCTCCACGGCTTCCATTGTGCTGGGCCCACTGTCCAAACCTCCGACTGCTGTGCCTTCTGAGCATGTTTTCCATTTAGTGCTCAGCTGCTAAATATGCCTTAGTAAATTCTTCCAGCGTTCGACTTCAAAGAGAGAAGTGCTTCGTATTAATAAAACAAATCTGGACTATACAAAGAGCTTAACCCTTTCACAGCAAGACTGGAGGAAAGGGCACGGCACGGGGAACGCGACTAGATGCGAAGCATCGCCAAGGTAGCTGGATGCCGTTTCCACTTTTAAAGATTTTGTAATGGAGCCACGGGTGGTGATAGGCTGATCAGCATAAAACGATTAAGCAGCAGCTTCATAGTGATGTATTAGCAAGTATGCAGAGGACAACGTTTCTGTATTTTACGGCAGGAAACAAGGAATAGGCGAGGGAGGGCAGAGCAGTGGGGACTTAGAAGGGTCTGGTAGGAAATTAACGGCCCTAGGAGGAAACGCACAGAGCACAATGGGAAATGCCATTTATCACCTTCACCTCAGGTGATGGATAGGTCCTGGGGATGCGGAGCAATTCGAAATCCGCACATTCCCGAAGGAAGGAGCAGAGGTTGCTGGTGTGGACTGCTTTTCGGAGTAACTTTTGCTGTCTTTTACCGAATGAGATCAATGGGTCCAGCCAGGGCCAGGGTTCCCTACTCTCCCGTCACCCTCGGGACAGGGTCCGGCCTGGGACTGACTGCCGGGGCATCTGGGTCCACCCCCTGAACCGCGCTGCAGGGCTGAAAGGGTGCCCTGCCACGTATGTTTCCAGCAGTTTTGACATCCGGCGTGGAGCTCAGATGTCACTTAGATCGAGAAGCAAAGCCACACTTGCCAGGGGAGCGGGCCAACAGGGCAGAGCAGCGAGGGGTGCCAAGCCGGCTGCCGCTCCAGGAAGTCTGGTCTCTGGTGGTGGCGGCCCTCGGGGACGCCTGGGAGTGGGAACGTGGCACCAAGCTGCTCTCGGCCTTTCTCCCAGAAGGAGAGCAAATGTTCTCTCTGACGAGTTAGCCTTGCAGGGCGATCGCCAATGAGTTGCATATCCTGGTCTGCTTTCTAGAACTTTTGCAGCATCACTTCAGTGATTGAATCTTTCCATTTGTTTTCCCCCCACGACTCTCACGGCAGGGTTGCCGCACGTCGCTCCTGTTGCCATTTGGGGCCCGAAGATGTTTAATCGTGGGGCGTGTTCTGTTCATTGTGGGATGTTCAGCGGCGTTTCTGGTCTCTACCTGCTGGGGCCAGCACCACCAACCTCTCTTCCTCCGCCCCGCAGCCGTGGTGACCAAAAATGTCTCCAGATAACTGCCAAATGTACCCCTGAGGGACAAAAGTGACTCCTATTGAGACTTAGAATAACACCTCAGCCCCTTTCCATGGGCAACACAACCCTTCGCTTCCTTTGTGACGTCTCTGGCTGCTGGCCCCGGCTCCTGGTGTCCCTTTGTTCTCTGGGCCTCACTCCCTCCCCGCCCCTCCCCCCCGGGGTCTCTGCTGGGGGCCAGCAGCTCCGCTTGGACCGCGTTTGCTGGGCTCTTTGCACAGCTGGCTGGTTCCTTCTCCTGTGGGTGCAGGTCAGAGGCCCGCCTGGCCTCCCTATCTGAAGTTGCCCACCTCACTGCCCACCTTTCCACTCTCGCTCTGTCCCACCCCTCTGTTTCTTCTCTTCATTATGCTCCTACCAGAATGATCGAGTCTATTCCTTTGTCTTCTTGTTTATCATCTGCCTCCTCCTAGCCTGTAAGCTTCTGAGAATGGAAACTATTTTATCTTATTACTGTGTCCTGGAGTCCAACACCTACTTGGCACTCAATAAATTTGAACTCAGTGGAGTTATGAGACAAGGTCGGCTGAAGAAGTAGACCAGATGACCGCTTCCATACCAGACTGAGGCTTCCCTGAGGATGGCACTGTAAACAGGTTGCACTGGGTGGACCAGCCTGATGATTTGGGGGATGTGGCTTTTTTTTTTAATAAACCTCTAGATTCCAGCAGAACTCTTTTTTTTTTCTCCTGGTGGTCTTACAGCAGTTTTTGTGGTCATGCCAGCGGCCCCCTAAGAGACTGTCGTCCTACCGAAGGCCCGAGGTCCCTCACCAGGCCCCACTCACCAACTCCCCTGGGGAAAGATGGGCACGGGAGGCAGGTTCCAGTTCCGCCCTCCGCTCACCTCTCTCACTGGCCCTTTCCTGCAGGGGATTTGCTAAATGAGCTTGAAGCTCGCAGCGGCGCAAAAACCAAAGGGTTCATTGTACTCCGCTTTGAACTGTTAGCAGTTCCAGCAGCGTCAGCGTTTGGAGGCCGCGGCGCGGGCGCCCGGTGTCAGGCAGGGAATGCGCACGGGCCCCGGGTCGAGGTGCAGAAGTAGGGCAGGCGGAGAGCTGCATTAATAAAAGCAGTGCAAACGAAACCCCAGCACGGGGCGGTGAAAGAGCTCTATTTGATTTTGTTTTCACACATTAGGTTCTGCTTATAGCAGACAAGTCCCCGTGAAAATGTTCTCAAAAGGGGCTTTGTGTAGGGGCTGGACGTCGCTCCATCAGATTTGTCATTTCAGGAATGTCGCCAGATGTATTGACTTACTAGCAATTGCCTCGGTGCCATCTGGCCTCGCAGAGGCCGCGTTCGGGATGGAAAAAGCCGAACCGAAGAAACGAAATTTGTTCATCATGCCATTACCCTCGCTGCTTATTTAAAGAAGGGAAAAAATGTAACTTCTTGGCAGGGGGGGATGCCATTTGAAAATAAAATAGAAGGTTTTCAGGAGTAAGAGTTCCAGAACTCCAAAGGCAGCCGTGATGTTTACATAGAGACTTGAAGGCTGGCCCCCTTTGCTGTCATATTGTATATACGTGTTTTGTTCAATGTAAAACTTCTCTGAGACCCTACTGTTCTGTGCGTAAAGAAAGTTAACTCCTTAGGTCCTGGTCCTTTGCGTGGCCTTCCCTTTCGTGCCTCTCGGAATGTCAGCAAACAACGACCCCTGTGGCCGTCACCCCGTGACAGGGATTTATCGCGGCTTACAGTGAATAGCTCAGTTGTCACCTGGCACACACACGGCTTTCCCGCGTGATGGGGACTCTCTGGGAAAACCAGATGCACACTGCTCTCCTTCCCCTCGCCCGTGGCCCCCTTCCCCATCGCAGCTCTGGTTTCGTGTCTGAGCATGACTTCACTCAGCGCGCCCAGCCTGGGGATGACTAGGCTATATAAATATCTCAGACGTTTGAGTTAATCTATGTTTTTCTGGGCTAAGTGGAAAAAGCGCTGCCGTATATTCAAAACCATCTACGTAATCCGCAGTGTCCAGTGTGAGATGACAAGGTGGGGCCCTTGGTTGGGAACGTGTTAAGAATTTCAAGATGCCAACAGCAGAGCGTTCGATGGAGTGGGGGCCCCGTGTGGCCGCACAGATCACACAGGCGTGAAGCCTGCCCCGGGGATGGTTTGCGTCGCCCACCCCCACCCTGTGTGAGCCATTCGTTCCCAAGGCCCACCCTGCCCCCATCCGCCCCGACCACCCTGCCGGAGGGGGCTTGGCTCAGCCGAATGGCTCTCTGCCCTCTGGCTCCCGCTGCCTCCAGTCCGCTGTTCACCTTTTGCATTGCACATTTAACTTTCAGTTTTTCTTCCATTAGTACCAGAAATATTTATTAGGCACCTACTGTGTACCAGGCACTGGGCATACAGAGTGGCATTTTTTACTAATTCGCTTCCTCGCTCATTTGTTTTTTCTTCCTTTCATTTTCCTGCTGCTGGCTCGCTACTCTTCGTGTGCGGCCTCAGAGAGTGGTACCTGCCCCAGGAGGGGGACAGCCTGGAGGCGGCGTCTGAGCCGCAGCCACAAACACATAGCTGAGAAAGCCAAGGCGGCCACCAGCCTGCTGGTGTGATTTGTGTCTTGGCTGCTCGCTGAGGAGGAAAATAACCCAGTGAAGGGCAATACAGTTTATTTTGGAATTGCTAGTTTAATTCTCTTTTTAATTGGATTTATGGGGGTGACACTGGTTAATAAAATTATATAGGTTTCAGGTGTACATTTCTACAATACATCATCTGTATATTGTACTGTGAGCCCCCCTCCCCAAGTCAAGTCTCCCTCCATCACCCCTTATGTCCCTGCCCCGCACTCTCTGTGAGTTTGAGTCTTACAGACAATAGTGCCTGTCCCCACTTTATAGGTGGGGGAACAAGGTCCCGGGAAGGGAATTTGCTCGAGGTCATGTAACTACTGAGAGGCAGAGCTGAGGTTTGAACCCAGGCTAGAGGACTGCAAAACCGCCCCAGCCTCCGATCGGAATCCTATGGTGTCAGAACGTCAAGACGGCTGGCGGGCAGGAGGCTGTCCCAGGCGCACACAGGCAGAGCAACCGAAGCCCTGGGCAGTCAGGTTGGGCGGGTTCTGGCTGATCTCAAGTTTTCTCCTGTCTGTCGTCTCCTGTGTGTCTACCAACCCTTGGGGTTGGGGGCGGGGAGGGTGTCGTTTATTGTCCTGATGCGCACAGTGTGACCACACGTGACGGGGAAGGGTTCTGGTGCCTGATACTCTGCATTGCCTCCCTGGACTCACTCATAGTTGTCAACATGTACCTGCTTTTGGTTCAGGAAATACGGCCCTTGTGGGTGCACAGGAAAGTTCTATACCTGACGTCATAGAAGACAGGATTCTGGATCCATGCCATTTTCACCCGTGAGAAGGCGGCACCGGGTACGGAAAACAGCCTGGGCCTGGGAGACCGGAGGCCTGGGTTCCGTCTCCATCGTGGCTGGCTCCCAAGGGTGTGACTCTGCGTGAAACATCTTGTGCGTGTGCCTCAGTGTCCCCCTCCCCCCGTGCAGCGGGCCCTGTGATCGTCCCTTCTAGCTGTGACCTTCTAAGGAGTACACTGGTGGGCTGCAGAAGGACTTAGTCAGAAACAGGAGAAGATGAGGCGCTCTGTTGCGTCTTCCAGTTGCCGTCGGGGAGCAGAGGCGAGGGCTCGCAGGAGAGGAGTGAGCGCCTTTCCCTCCTCGATGGTTCGTGTATAAAACCGTCTCTCCTGTCTGGTTGGAGCCGCAGACACGTTCACGGGTGAAGCCGGGCTGGCCTCACCATGGAAGACAGAGACCGAAAACCGTCCTCCTGGCCGAGGGACCGAACTTCTTCATTTACTACGGCAGCCAAGGGCAGCACCAGGGCCAGCGGGCGGAAGCCACAAGGAGACCAGTTTCAGCCCAGGAAACAAGGAGAGGCCCCCCAGGGAGCAGCCCCTGGCCGTGGAAGTCCCCTGAGGTGTCCCTGTAGAAGTCAGGGGTCTCTTCAGTGGAGCCTTTGCCCGTGTGTGGGTGTGCGCATGTGCATGTGTGTGGGTGCTCTGATAATCAGCTGAAGAGCTATTTTTAAGGGCTCCAGAAGCTTCTGGACCTCCTTTGGGGGCTCCGAGAAAGCCCTGCGGACAGGAAGCTCCCCCCGATCCGTTCGGGGGGCTCTAACAATCCTCACGTGCACAAAGGCCGTCAAACGCGACAGCCTCCAATAAGCAGGAGACTCACGAACCTCTGCTACATAAACGCCGACAGTAAAGACACGTGCAGAAACATGCCTGAGGGCTCCAGGTGGATTGAAACGCCCCATTCTAGCCCCTTGTGCCCAGTCTGGGAGCCTTTCTCTCCCCGCCAGCCACAGTCTGTCACATGCTGTCACCACCACGGCGGGGACAGTTTGGGGAGGAGGGACGGACCCCAGTCTGCTCCTGCCCCACTGTGGCAGCAACTCTGTGGTTCTGTTTCCGGGGTCTCGGTGCCTGCGCGGGACTCTGCAGGGGTTCCCGCTGCTCCTGGCTGGGATGTGGGGCCGGATGTCCCCGATTCCCCAGTGCAGTGTCTCAAAGTGACGCCAGGACGTCATACCCCGGGTCACAGGAAAAGCACAACGGCCTGAGAAGCCTGGGCTTCACATTCCGGGTCTAACAACACGGCTAGTCTTCTTTACGAGCTTGAACTCGGGGTAACTCCGCTTCAGGCACCCCTGCTGGAGGGTTCTCAGTCAGGGGGAAATCCTCGTTGGGTGCCCGCGGTCAGATGACCCTCGCCTGCTGGCGTGTGACAGTCCGTCCCACGGATGTGCCCAACGAGATGGGGAGTGATAGCGGTGAGGGGCTGTGGCAGGATCGAGCCTCCGTGAGTGGCGGGCTGGGCGCGAGAAGGCCCTGGGAACCCAGCTTCTAGGGTCCACCAGGAGACCCTCGAGACCCCAGTTCTTGTTGGAAAACTGTTTCACGGCAGTTGGGTCTCTTTCCTGATGGCACAGTGTGATGGATGCAGCAAAATAAAGAAGTTTGGCCTGCTTAGGACCTCGCGGACTTCAGTTCCTCCTGCAGTTTGGGACGCAGGGTGGGACGCAGGCCGCTCACACCTGGATGTTGCTTTTTTGAGCAAAACCCCACCACCCCTCTGGCATGGAGCTAAGTGGACAGTCTCTTTGGATCAATGGCTTTGAATCCTGGCTCCCCGGCTTGCTAAGGACATGTCTTTGGTGAACTTCAGTTTGCTCACTTGTAAAATGTGTAATAATCCTACCAGCCTGCGGGGGTGACGTGAGGATTAAGTCTGACCCTCCACGTGTGGTATTGTCCACGTTACCAGGTTGGGGAGGGGGCAAAAAAACCCAGAATTATCTTCTGGAGGGCAGGCCCCTTGCGGTACAGGCTTCCCTTGCTAGGTGAGTGTTCTAGGAGCCCATCTGTATCAGTGTGCCAGCTGGCGTTGTTGTGAGAGGTTGTGTTTGGCTTCAGAGAATTTTTTGAAGACTTTCTCAGTGCACCTGCCCATTCATGGTGGGTGATTTATGTGCGCACCTGCCCACACTGCCCTGAGTGCTCAGCAGTTTTTGACTAAAAACAGCTTGACCCCTATGCCCCACCCTCCCTATTCATCTGATCTTGTCCTGAGTACTTGTTCTGTTTCCCCCAAATGAAAAACATCTTCAAAGGGAAATGTTTTGCCGATGTGGAAGAGGTGAAACAAACAAACAAAAAATGGCAGAAGCACTAAAAGGCATGAGCGTTGACAAGTTCAAAAGCTGATTTGAGCAGTCTGGAGAGGTGGATTGCATCAAATGGAGAGTAGTCTGAAGGTGACTGAAGTTCAAACACCTAAGAATAAATACACAATTTTTTATAAATACTGGGGTGTTTTGGGGTGTCCCCCCTTGTGTGTTGGGCGTGGCTAAGTGCTCAGAAACACTCAGGTTTTTATTATCACCCCGATGCTGTTCATCACCCCCTTCAGAATGCAAGCCACGTCCAGGCAAGCGGTTTTCCTCATTGGGGTCCGGTGAGTGAAAGCGGTGGGGTCTGTTCAGGGCCTTCTGCCGTCCCCCTGACGCTGCCAGAGGCGAGTGGTTGGGGGGTGGAGAGCAGTCAGGGCCAGGCTCAGGGAAGGCCCCCGGAGACAGGCCTTGCCACTCCAGACAAGTGTCCGGTTTGTAAAACCGGGCTTCCGAGAAGCACCTAAACCATGAGGGCATCCCATGACCTTTATCGGAATCTCCTGGGTTTGCACATGGAGCTTGGATTTCACAAGAAGGCTCTCTGGGACTTCCTGCTCCCGGCCGGGGCGGCACCGTGAGAACGGGCCTGCCTGTGTGTTTTGGCAGGGCTCGGCCGGAACAGGGAAACAGGGCGATGTGCAGGACTCAAGAATAATAGAAAAAGGGGGAAGTGACACTTTCTGAATCTCAACATTTTTTGTTGGGGTTCATTTCAAATCTCAGGCACAGCATGGTGCGGCTGGTTCTCCTGTAGGGAGCCCTCCCGGGGGCTCTGGTCCTTGGACAGAGGCAGACGCCACCGTCTCCTTCACGTGGTCAGCGTACACCTCCACACAACGGTTACTTGAAATGCTCTCTGTTTTTCCATGTACGACCCTGAGTACCAGTTACATTCCCTGCTCCCCAGTCCTCATAGGACTCCCAGTAGTGTTTGCAAGGACACCTACGTGGGTGGCGGTCCTAACGTGGGCCTTGGGGAGGGACTGACTTCGTATTCTATTCTTTCCCTTCTCGGAGTACTCAGGGAGCGGCGAGGGAGGGTTACAGCGTACACCAGGGACAGGCGCTGACCTTTCAGATAAGTAGATTTGTAGCTCAATGAGCTATTAATTTTGTGTGATGAAATCTGCTGAGTGGAACTAACTATTTCCTTCAGAGGAGAGCAAAGAATGACTTTGTTCTTCGATACCTACCTGAAATGTTCCAGCATTGTTCCCGATGCCATCCAGTCTTTTCCCTGATACTTAACGTAATTCCATCTTCCAACTCTCCTCATCAATTTTATTTGAAAGGAACATCTATTAGAAATCCGGAGACATCCTGTGTGGTCACGTGGGCCTGACCTGAGTTGGGCAGATACGCTAGTACAAAATGTTTTTCTGTAGTCTGAAGAAATGCGTTCACGGATAAATATGCAGTTCAAATATTTAATGAAACAATGATTAAGTGAAATCTGAATTAGTTTCTTTCGGTGCGGAGGACGTGGAAGAGCTCTTTCTGATCAAGTTTGAATGAGCCGTTCTTCCAGGTGTTGATTTGTCCTTTGTCAGCGGGCCTCTGTGGGCTCCGGCCATCGGAACCCTGGGCGCGTCTGTGGGTGACAAGCCCATGCCTACATGCCTCTTCACCTTCATTCAACACGGATGTGCTGAGCACCTACTGTGTGCCATGAGGAGAGTTTTTACACTGTTTCCTCTATCTAGGATGTTCTCCCTTAAGGACTTAGAATTCTTAGATCCTAAATGAATTTCTTCCTGTCTCTTAAGGCCCAGTTTTTAACCTCTCTCTCTCAGAGGTCACCCCCTCCTTCCTGCTCGTGTTTCTTTGGGACGGTTCGTCCCTCAGGTTCCCACACAGACAGGCTTCCTGGCTTCTGCGGGGTTCCCCGGAGCTTGGGGCTCTTTTGCAGCAGGGAACGCATCTTTTTCTTCATCTTCTTTGTCTTTGCTTTGGACTTCTTGGGTGCTCGGAACATGTTTATCGAATGAGTATCTGACGATCTTCCAAACAGCTGCTGGATCGTGGTGGCCTCTTAAGAGGAAGGAGGACCTTAATGACGGAAAGACAAGGGCTCACGCTGGCCCAGGTGCTCCGACAGCCTCTGAGCAGCGGCCTTGGCCCGCAGCCTCGGTGGGTCCGGAGGGGCAGCGAACCAGCCTCCGTGCGACTCCGCACGCACTTGCCCCTCCGCCCTGTGCACGGCGTCTGCCCGCCCTGACTTTTGGTGCCGTTTAGCTGGGCTGTGTGCTGAATTCATGGTCAGGTTCACTTTTGTGCTGGGTGGGCTGCGGCACAGAGCACCACGGTCCATGGGGCCCCAGCAGGGTGGGGGGGGGGCGGTGCAGTAGGGACCTGGCAGCAAGTCCGGCCTGTGCTTAGCCCGTCCCCTTCCCAGGGAGCAAGGCGCACGTTAAGTTCGGACACATTTCCGGGGGAATCATCCTGGGTTTTCAGCGAGGAGGAGCTGAACCACAGGGCAGAACAGACAAATGAACAAAACTAGTAGTAACAATTCCTAGGGTTTTTTTCTTTTTAAAATTTTAACGAAAATTTTTGAATTTTTTTTCTGTTTACATTACACTCGAGAAAGAGTTCGAAAGAAGGATCATAGGACTTCCTCAAGGTGCTGTGCTGTCCACCTCGGAGGTCAAATCCCCCGCCGCCGAGAGCATGGTCCCCCCGCCCCCAGCGCCTCAGACCTGCCTTTCTAAGCCTTCCAGAAGATTCCGCAGGCATCCTTCTGAAAGGCCACCTGACCCCTAGCCCATCCTGTTCCGCGGAGGGACAGGCTGACCCGCCAGAAGCCCTCTGTGGCCAGTTGTGGCCGTGGCGGTGGGGTTTTAGAAGCGGGACAGACCCCTTCCATTCCCTCCAGAGGCCACACGGGCTCGGGGCTCCACGACCAGGCCACGTCCTTCAGGGGAGAGTGTGGGGACTCCGGAGGCGACCAACGGGACTCCGAGCACAGCCTCCCCGGCTGGCCAGTGTAGAGCCCCACACCGCTCCTGGCAGCTGGGGCCTGCCCCGTGTCCTGTGCCCTTCCGGGCCGGACAGACAGACGGACAGACAGTGGTCCAGGGTGTCCCAGACAGCGCCCAGCGAGGAGGCCACTGTGAGCAGGTGCCATAGCTGAGAGAGCTCCGCTTTCGTCTGGGAAAGCAGTGTGAACTCCCACACGACACTGTACAAGCACACACAGTATCGCCGATTTTAATAATGGTCCAGATCTTTGTTACATATGTGTGTGTGTACCTGGTGTGTAGAAAGCACACATACGTGGCTTTTTGCAAGATACAATTTAAAGAAATAATTCTTTGCCTTTAGCAAAGAAAAACCCAACACCACCATGAGATGGGGAAGGGTCTTCCCTTTGTTCGTGTGTTCAGCCAACCCCCGCAGCACCGGCAAGGTGCAGGGCTCTGCTCTATGGATGGCGCAGGTACAAGCTCACTGAACCTTCACAACCATTCGAAGTGGCAGCGACTCCTGTGGCCCCACTGTGCGAACGAGGACTCTGAGGCTCAGAGGAGGCAGGGCTGGCTCTCCACCGACCCCCAGACTTTGAAACGGCCCCCACTGCTGCCCCCAGGACAGACCCTCCTGGCCACTCTCCTGGGACAAATGGCTCCATCCCCTCCTGTCTGCAAGCAGGGGCATTTTCACCCAAGGTCCGTTTCAGTAAGTCAGAGGCCGGGTCGTTTGACTTCCTGTGCATCGGACACCGTGGCAGCCAGCGAGGAGGCCCCCAGGGCGGGGATTCAGACCCCGCAGCACATGTGGGTGTCAGGCCTCAGGCTGGATTCCAGACGCCCCGACAAAGGCCAAGCAGCGATTAGATGGTAATGAACGTGGGCCACTGCGGACCGTCAGCAACCTGAACCAGATGTGGCAGAGCTCGTGGAAGCAGAAGGCGTGGGTCCTGTTGTCCATCGGCTGGGAGGGAGGAGCCGGCAACAGCTCCACTGAGTCTTAGCTCCGACGTGAAACAGTTACGATCCCACTGAGCCGACACTCACCTGGAGCACCCTTTAGCCGTTAAGAGATGATTTACTAACTGCTAAGTAGTCTGTTGCGGGCGTAAGTCGCCCGAGATTTTATTAAAAGTTACAACAGGTTTTATGAGCTTAATGAAATAGAGAATAAGTAGAGAATCAATAAATGTCTCAGCCATTTTTTCCGGTATAGGAGGTCCCTTGTATCGTTACAGTCAGCTGCCTCCCTGGAGGGGGAAAAAGATGACCCTTTTAAGGGAGGGAAAAAAGCTTTTAAGCGACTATATTTTTAATGGCTCTAGTGCAGAGAAATGCCTTGGGCGGACTTCTGGGTATTCAAGTTTCGGGGGTGCTGCTTCAGTGCCAAGGTTCTCACGTGGAGCGTGGCCTTGATGGACAAGCGTAGGGCCACCTGTGTGACTCCCAGAAGTTCGAAGAGGTGCTCCCGCGTGATCTAGGGAAGAGGGTTGCAGGGCCGGACGGCGGGGAATGTGAGGGGAAGAGAAAGCTGATGTGTTTGTCTTTAGGCCAAAATCGTCTTCCCGCCTCTGGGGCGGGGCTAGGCCTGCCTCCCAAGGAGGAGAGCCAATGGGAAGGTGCCCTTGCCCTGCTGGGCTGGCCTGCACAAAACCAGGGGTGGGGGGGGGGTAGGGGGGTGGCTGGAGAGCTTGTGGGTGAGAGGTGGGTGGGCAGAGGTCCCCACATGGGGGAGGCATCCCAGGGACAACGGTATTGGAATAATGTCCCCAAATGCATCTGGACAATGGTCTGCTGCCGCTCAGAAGCTAACCTAACCCTTGGAGCGCTACTCAGTGAGGGAGCAAACCCCGCCCCCCCAAACAGTTACAATAGAACATGGAAGTGACACACAGGGACATCGTAATGGGGAGGGCAGGAACTTACAGGCAGGAATGTGGGACAGTCGCGCTGGACCAGAGGGCTGAGCAGGGGTTTGAGGCGTGACGGGGGCAGTCAGGAAAAGGCGTGCACCCCCAGGTCTGTGCACAGGACACTGACTGCTGGCAGAGAAGCGGGGGAAGGGACCGCTGGACCCTTCAGGTGACTTTAGGCAGGGGAGATGGAGTGAGAACGAGGGACTCCGTGGTTCCTCAGTTATCCTTGCTCCTCTCTTCCCCCTCCCCCTCACCCTGTCTTCCAAAGTGATTTTTTGGGGGGCTTCCTTGGGCCAAAGCCGGAAGCCCAAATGCTCATTCTGTGAGAGCACAGCAGCTGCCTCCACCGTGCCCTCCTCCTGGGGTTCCCCACCCCCTCCCCGGGGGCGGTCCCCTGCCGCACTCTGCCGTGGTGGGTCTGTGCGACCCGGGGCACATGGCAGAAAGGACAGGCTGACACGTCTGAGACTGTGTTATTACAGAAAGACCACGCTTCCATCTGGGGCATGTTTTCACTCGCCCCGCTCACGCGCTCTGGGGGGAGCCGGGTGCTGTGCTGTGAGGGCTCCCGTGCCATCTGTGGATCAGGGGTCTGCAGTGGGCGGAGCGGAGCTCTCCAGCCACAGGCTTGTGCGGAACAGAGGCGGCCAGCACTGGCACCCGCGAGCCCGGAGGCAGACTGCAGCCCCTCCCCGCTGGAGCCTTCGGAGGAGGCTGCAGCCCCTGTGGACAGCCCGCCCGAAGCCGTCTAGCGCGAGTGACCAGAACCAGCCAGGCCGGCTGCTCCCCGGTTCCTGACCCAGAGAAATCTGATCTAATAAACGCTTATGGTTTTAACCTGCTAAATTGGGGGATAACTGGTTACACAGCAAAGGAAAAAATAAAGAGCTAATATAAAGGCTACCTTCTCTTATCTCCACTCACTTTCCCGTCCCTCCCATCTAAAGCCGGCACTGGCTGATCAGGAGAACGGCTGGTAATGTTGGGGTCGTAGATTCTGGCAGGGGGTGCCTTGCGCCAGCCCGCACTGCTGTCTTCTAGTCGTGTCCGTCTACGTGGGCAAGAGGGCTGTAGCCTGCGCGGACTCCTTCCCCCACACGGCAACTTTCCGAGTGCTCGGGATTCTTTGGCCTTAGGTGCCCGAGCCTGCAGCCAGGACCTGGTTGGTGCGTCCCCCTCCCCCCTAGCCCCCGGGCTCCAGCCCCGCCCCTCCCGGGGGTGCACTGTGCTGCTGGAGGTGAACCCAGGGCTGCGGGTACGACTCTCCTTGACGGTGCGGGGAGGTCTTGACGGTGTGGGCTAGGATGTCGACACGTGTGTTCTGGGCGCCTCCGGGGTGTGCCGTGGTGACGAGGTGAGGGGAGAGAAGGGCCAGGCTCCAGGTCTGGCAGGAGACTCTGAGAATTCTGAATTTGAACTTGGTCTTCCAAGTCACTGTGAGCTTAGACTTGTCAAGGTGAGGAGGGCAAAACTGATTTCATTTAGCGGTCTGTGTCTGTGGTCTATAACTTTTCAATATTCAGCTCTACGGTATATGGGCCTTCGTTTTATTCTTGTTCTGGATTCCATGAGTGTCAGAGTTAGTCCTGGCCACTCGCTCTCAAAAGGGGTTTGTAGAAAAAGTGTTTTTTTTTTTTAGAACCAGCGCTAGTCAACACAGATAAACACATTCCTGCCTCTCAAAATCTGGGATGAAATGGAAACAAGTTAAGCTTGTGTTTTTTATCTCCAGCTCTGTCTATATCAGTCTAGTGGGTGACAGGTCGTCTGTGTGTGTTTCTTTGGGTGTGTATGTCCCTTCTACCTGTTATCCAGCCATGTAGCCACCCACCCACCCAGCCGTCCATCTACCTACCTTCGTACCCGCCTATCTGTCTGTGTAAAAACACCTTTCTCACCTGGCTGGCATAGCTCAGTGGATTGAGCACGGGCTGCGAACCAAAGTGTCGCAGGTTCGATTCCCAGTCAGGGTACATGCCTGGGTTGCAGGCCACGACCCCCAGCAACTACACATTGATGTTTCTCTCTCTCTTTCTCCCTCCCTTCCCTCTCTAAAAATAAATAAATAAAATCTTAAAATAAATAAATAATTATAATTATAAAAAAATTGATAAAAGAAAAACCACCTTTCTCTTTTAGGACATTTTTTTCCTCTGCAAGACTTTTCTGCCCCATACACACTTCTTTCCCGTGTAGCCACCGCATCGGTTTCCTTTGGGCTGTTCTTACAGCTCGCGTGTTGACACCAGCCCGGCCGGCCAAAGCCATTAGACGCGCTGGTGAGTCTGTGGGATGCCTGGGTTTCTGAGCTCAGTATCTCTGCTGTTCCCAATTAGAAGAAAACTTCTGATTTCGCCGCCATCCCTCATGCTGGAAAAATGCTGCTTCCCCCACCCCCCGCCCCCCCGCCTTGCTCCTTGGCTGTGTCCGGTGATCCACAGCCTCCGCGTCCCAGTCCAGGGGCAGACGCCCTCGATGGCAGGAGAAGCGGCAGGATCCGTACCCCTGTTTGTGTTTTGTTGACCGGAGAAGCTCTCTGCGTCGTTTCTGTGCGGGCAGTCCCGCCCCCGGGGAAAAGAGAGAAAGGGAGTCCCTGTCTGTCCCGACCAGAACCGGGACCTCAAACATGGACCGCACTGCGCCTGGGCACGGCCCGCTGGCTTTATCATGCTTGCAGGGCTCTTATCACATTCCTGTGTTCTAATGCGACGCGAAGAGAGTGGCTGGCCATTAGAGAAATCAGTGACCGTTGCACCACGCTCGGGTTACCCGGCCCCTATCTCCCCTCGCCCCAAGCCCGCGATAGTGCCATTTTAGGAAATACGATACAGGAAAGCAATTTTTTAAAGTTATTTCCTGATATCTAAGAGCGTGTAATCATCCGCCAGTCCAAGATGATTTTGGCGTCATGGCCTCCCTCCGTGTACGTGCGTTTACATGTGAGCGTGCATGTAGGAGGGTATTCATGTTTTCTTTACACGGCCTTCTCCTGCCCCCCCCCCCCCCCCCCCCCCCCCCGAAGTGGTCCCGTATGCCTCCTGGCCAGACTGGGATGGGCTCATCTGGGCGACATGCCGGTCCCCGCGGCAGTGGCTGCATCATCAAACGGTCGGCCTCGACGGAGCGGTCCAAGTTATCAGGGTAACTCTAAGAGACACGTTTATTTAATCCCGACTCGTAGGACGTAGGCCATCAAGACCCTCCTTCTCCTCCGCCAGCAGAGTAATTGCTACCACATTTAACTCTGTGAATGTGGTGCCATTTCCCTGCAATTGTGGTTAACTAAGGAGAAGCCCTGAGACACGTAAACCTTGGTTTCTGTGAGCCGTGTACGCATGTCACTGAAATATGAGAGCTCGCCCTTGCAGCGTGGTCCTTCTCGTGAGCCAGAGTCGTCCGAGGCTCCTTGGAATGGTCCTTCAAAGACTTTGGCAGCGCCGCAATCTTTTGTTGCTTTCTCTCTCGGAGGGGTGGGGGTACAGACGAGAGGAGGAGGGAGGCAAGGGGGTGGGTGGGTTATTTTCTTTGTCAGGAATCTGGCATTATTCAGGGGAAGCCACTTAGGCCCCGTCTAGGCAGGGGCCTGAGAATCTGACCGCACTGGAAATACCCACCGTGTCCATGCTCCAGGTGGCAGATGGGCCGCCAAGGGGAGCATCATCCCCGGAGTGCAGTGCCTGCCAACGGTCGCCGCGCCGAGATCAGAGCGTCCGTGCCCTCTCTCCGTCCACACCTGAGGACGTCATCAGAGGGAGTGTGGGGCTGTCAGCCGCAGATGTGAGGGAATTATTTACCAGAGAGCCGGTGAATCATAGCGGGCCAGGAACACAATCATCCATACAAAAACACAACCTTGTAAAGCCAGCTCCTAACTTTCAAGTAGCTGCAGCCTGGCCTTCCCTGCGGCGGCCGCCTTGAAGTCCTGTCACCACTGGGGCACCGACGGGTCTCTTTCCACACGTGCTGCCCCTGGTGGCTACCGGTGGGGCAGCCACCTCCCCGCTGGACTCACTGCTCATTCAAGCTTCCAAAAGCACCGGAAAGTTCGGGAAATAAACAGACACCAGGGAGGACACGTCTGCTCCAACATACACACGTGCATGACGCCCCAGCTGTGTGGTCGTAGCTTTCTCGTGGGAATTTAGGAAGCCTGTGAATCATAACTGAGCCCTCGGCGCGTCTCAGGGTCTCCCGGGCAACACGCCGAGGTCCTGCAGTGCTCAGGTGAGGTGGGCAAGGCTTGTCCTCCTTTTCCAATGCATAGGGTAGGCCACGGAAAGGGTCAGAAGCCGCCTGCCGGACGGTTACAGTGAGGGCAGAGGAGAGGGCAGAGCAGGTCAGAGGTCTGGCTCCAGGTCTGGGAGGTTCTCATTGACTCTTCCACGCAGCCAATATTGACTGAGTGCCTTCTGCTTGCCAGCCCCCGGGCTGAGCAAAACAGGAAGACTCTCACTTGCATGAACTTCCCGTTCCAGCCGGGGTGACAGGCTCCAAGTAAGCAATCACTCAAACGTATGATGATGAACTGTGATAGCTGCTATTAAACATTTAGGGCAGGATGCTCCGAGGGAGCCAAGTTAGGGAACCTCATTTAGATTGTCGGGGGTTGGGGAGCGCTTAGGGGTCCCCCTCCCAGGAAGTGACATTTAACGTGAGACTTGAAGTCATAGTTGGCTAGGGAAGAGAGGTTAGAACTTTCTAGGCTGAAGGAAGCGCATGTGCAGAGGCTGTGATCTAGGGAAGAGCCTGCCCTGTTGAAGGTTACTTGGCTGGATGGAGAGGGAGAGAGGTAGGGGTGGGGTGTGGGGTGGGGCATGGGGTGGGGCATGGGGCGGAGCCAGGCCAGGCCAGGAGGCCAGGAGGTCAGCTGGAAAGGATGAGCCTGCCTGGAGGAGGGAGCCCGTTTCCCACCTCCGCAAGAAAAAGGAGGGGACCTCCTTTTGGTTCCTATGATGGTTCTGATGCAAGTTTGGACAGTAAATTATCCTTAAGGCAACTTTACAAGAAACATCCCCCTCTCTACTGGACCCAAACAGGAATTCTAAACCTATTGCTGATATAAATCACTTTGCAGAGTGTGTGGGCGGGGGACTTCTGTCTTACTGTTTCAGGAATCCTACATCTACAGGAAAAGAAAGAAAGAAAGAAAGAGAGAAAGAAAGAGAGAGAGAGAAAGAGAGAAAGAAAAAAAAAGAAAAGAGAGAGAGGGGGAGAAAGAAAGAAAGAGAAAGAAAAGAAAGAAGAAAGAGAGAGAGGAGAAGAAAGAAAAGGGAGAAAGAGAGAGAGAGAAAGAAAGAAAGAGAAGAGGGAGAAAAAGAGAAGGAGAAAGAAAGAGAGAGAGGGGGAGAAAGAAAGAAAGAGAGAGAGAGAAAGAAAAGGAAGAAGGAAGGAAGGAGGAAGGAAGGAAGGAAGGAAGGAAAAGAAAGAAAGGAAAGAAAAGAAAACCCCCAAACTAAGACTCATGCTGGAGTTACCTTCTGGAAGGATGCAACAGACCCGCTTCAGTTTTGTTTTGACATTTTTTTCATGTCAGTAAATCTCTGCCATGTACATACATTTCTGTACACATTCTTTTAGTTATTTTGAAATAGTGGATTTCAGAAAAGAAATATTTCTTGTTCAAATCCTGGAACCAAATGCCATTCTCCAACTTTCCCGATGGAGGCTGTCACTGAGACCATCCTCAGAGACCCCACGAGAGAAACCGGGAATAAACCCAGCCCCACGCATATCCCTTCTGCCAGTTGGGCCAGGTCTGCTGGGGGTTTGGCCGGATCACCCCGGAAGAAGAAGCCTCTGAAAAATTAAGAGCGGAGTAGCAACCTGGCGCCGCGTCTCCGAGTTGTCTTCTGGGTGATGGGACGAAAGAAACATTTTCTGTGCCAAACAGTCTTTCAAAATGATTTTTAAACACACACACACGTGGTTGCGAGGAACTTCCTGCATGTGCATTGACGAGCACGCCGTGCATGTCTGCTGGGGGCTGCATGCTAGGTCAGGTTCTGCTGAAGATGCACGCTCCCCAAGGGAAGACCCCGTCCTGTCTTCACAGAGCAAACCAGGCTCTTATTTTGTAAGGGTGATCTGAGCCCCTACTTCATTTAGAGGATGGCTCCTCGAGAATGGGGGATGGCTGTGGATGGGATGAATGGACGGCCGGGAGGAGAAACTTGCAGGCCGCCCGCTGAACTCCGGATGGAGGAGAAAGAAATCAGAACCTCAGGAGCCGCATCTCTGTGGGTTCCACCCACATCACCTGACTTTCTTCCTAATCATGGAAGTCACGCATGTGCAGTAGAGGAATAGGGAAAATGCAGAAAATGATGAAGATGAGACTAGCCCATACTCCTGCTGTTTGGAGGTGACTTCTGTTAGCATAGCGGAGAGGACATTTATACATGCATATGTGTATTTATCTGCAAAAATGTGTTTATAGTACTAAAGTTGTTTTGCTTAATTACAGGGTGGGGCAAAGGCAAGTGTACAGTTGTGAGTGTGCAAAACAGTTTATTCTTGTGTTATTATTTTTTAGTTATTGTGTTACTTTGCGTACGAACCAACTGTGTGTGAACCTACCTTTGCCACACCCGTGTGTATCGTGGGCATCGGTTTGTCGCCTGAAACGGTCTCTGAGAATCTTACTCTAATAGCTGCCTGTTGTTCTGTTGAAGAGGTGGGCTGGAATTTCAAAGTCGTTCCCACTTTGTTAGGCATTTCTGTCACTTATTCGAATTTTTGCTAATAGGAATGACCACTTGATAAATACTCTGTAACACGACTTCTCTGCATCTCTTGTTATTTTCTTGGTATACGTTCCCGGATGTGCGCTCACTGGGTCAAGTGGTAGAAACATGCACTGGGCTTCTCGTGCCCAGTGTCCAATTGTCCGGGCCCACGGTTGCCCCCATCTGCTCTCAAATGGGAGTCAATGTCTCCTCCTTTAGTGGCCTTGCTGCTGCCACAGGGACATTTCTCCCAATTCTCCAATTCGCGGATGTATTCTGGTGTCTAAAACGGTGGGTATGTTTGCTCGGTGAACAGATCACAGAAGAGAACTACCTGGCATGAGAGAGAAACAAAGAGTGGCACAGCCACACCATGGAATGTTCCTCAGCCTTGAAAAAGGCATGGGGTTGCTACATGCTACACATGCTACAACATGCATGAATGTAGCAGTGCTTTGGTAAGTAAAAATAGCCAGAAACAAAGGGTCACATATGGTGTGATTGATTCCATTGGACGAGACGTCCAGAAGAGGCCATCTACACAGAGCAGATGCGAGGCTGCCAAAGGCTGCGGGGACCTGGGGGGGAAGGAATGAGGACATGCTCTTCATTGTCGTGGAGTTTCCTTTAGGGGTGATGGGAACGTTTTGGGATGAGCCGGAGGAGTCCCTGTCACAAAGCTGTGAATGCACTGAATGCCCCTGAATTATCTACTTTAAATGAGCTCAGGTGGTACATTCTGTGTTGTGTGAATGTGACGTCAGTGGACAAAAGAACCCTACCTGGTGCGTGTAACTAACTGCTCAGAGAACCAGAGAAGGGGACCTCGGGGTCCTTTGCCTCTGGTTCAGCACAGCCAGGTCAGGCCATCAGAGACGGAAAGCTCATTCCTGCCGGGAACAGAATACCCAGACCAAAGCTTTGGTCTCGGTAGATGACAGTTACTTTTCCAGTAACTATCCAGGAAAACTTAGATACGGCACATTCCTCATAGCATTTCATTTTTTTTCAAAGGGATTTTTTAATAGGACAAGATGAAGTTTTCTCCAAAAAAAAAAAAAAAATTAAAGACAGCCGGAAGTGTCAGTATTTCAATATGATGGCAGGTTGCTGTTTAAGGCAGAGATCGCCCAGAGCCGGAATCACGGACTTACTTGTAAAAGTTCATCCTTCTAAAACCTCTCCCCGGTTCTTCAGTTACTCATTTGGTCAGTCATGAGCTATTGACTATAAAGTTGGCCAGGGAGAGTCTCTGGGAATTGAAACCCGAATGCAAATTAATAATTAGCTCACCTGGCCTCAATTTTCAGAAGCAAGTATGTTCGCCTGTCCCTGTAAAAGTTGCCAAATAGCTAGCTCGTTGGCAACCTCCTAATTATAGGGAAATGGCATTAAGCCTCATTCTCCGTCTCTGAGATTTAAGATTTCTTAGGATAGTGTTGGTTTGGGTGATATATTAGAATGTGTTTCTGGATGTTTCAGGTTATTGATAATGAAATAAAAACAGCCATTTTGCCTGAAACAAGGGAAGGAGGAAAGAAAGGTGCTTTTAGAAAATTCCATTAGAAAGGAGCGATGGTGGAAATGAAAGTTCCATTAGTCTCATTAACAAAGCCTAGGGGACTTTTGAAAGGTGTTTTAATAGAAAAGCCTAGCTCAAGGGGCTTACAGTGAAACGCCAAAGATGGAAAAAAAATTAACTGGCTCGTCTGCATAGTTACGAGATTTGTGACAGAGGAAAGCCCGGGTCAGAGATGAGCCCTCCCACATAACGACTCATTCATTTGTTCATTCACTGGTTCATTCATTCAGTCGGCATTTCCTGTGCCATGTTTGCCTCCTTGCCCCATGCTAAGCTCCGTTGGTACAAAGACGTGTGACACCAAGGTTCCTATTGCTAATTTAAGGCACGTAGATTGGTACCACTGATACAGAGCAGATAGGAACATATGCCGTGCAATTAGCGCGACGAACTCTACACAAAGGGAAAGTATGGCCACTTGCTGGGGAGACGTGAGAAGATTGCATAGAGAAAAATGACTTGTGAGTTAGCTATTAAAAGGTGGATAGCCTCTCAAGAGGCTAAGATAAAAGAGGGCATTTGATGTGGGCCAGATAACGAAGTATCGGGGTGAGTGGACAGAGAGAGCCTGGTCTGTCCCAGACCGATGGGCTGCTGTCGTGTGGCCAAAGTGCATTTCCTGAAACAGCGGGGGATGACGAGACCGGACAGGGGTGAGGACAGAAAGCAGGTGGAGCAGTAAGGACGGCAGAGGGCCAGGAGCGAGAGACAAAACCCGGTCGTCGCTGCGGAAGGGCTCCATCCCAGGGGCACCCCGTGAGGTCCCACTGCGGGTCTGCCGAGGACACTGACTGCTGCCCCGGTCCAGCCACGCCGCTGTGCTCACGCGTCTCCTTCCCCGCTAACAGAAGTCCTTACATGGAGGGAGAAACAGGCCATGTTCTAGGCGCACTTAGAAAGCTTGGACTTAAAAGGCGCTCCTTTTATTTAAAAATAAAACAAAGCACTTCTCGTTTTGTTTGGGGCTGCGATGCGAGGGTGAGTTGCAAGACGTAAACCATTCCCTGGCAGTGAATTCCCCCTCTATCATCCGATGATTTAAAAGCCAAGCCGGGGAGAAAGCTGGGTGGACACCCAGGCGATTTTATCTCGAAAACCTTTCTGGGGGGGGGTGTGTTACGTTACTCAAACAGGACACTGTGGTGAAGATGGGCGTTGGGCCTTGGAGGGGGTCCTGAGGGAGAGGAAAGGGGCACACCAAAGATTTGCCGAGGCTGCAGCAAGCCGGGGCAGGGTGGTGGGTCGCGCCAGAGTGGCAGCAGGAAGACCAGCGAAGCAGGCGGCCACTGAGGCTGGGCCCTGTCCTTTGTTTCCGGAAAGGCTCTTGTAGGGACCGGGGGTCTTTAGAGAGGGCGGTGGTGTACATAGTTTCAGTCATCGCCAAGGGGCGGCGCCCAAAGATCCAGATTTAAGGCTTAGTTTGCCTGGTTCCAATGAGATTCCTGGTAGGTGCTTTTAGTACTTCCTCCAGCAATTCTCACCTGCCCTCCATCCCTCCCTCCCTCCTGCCCGCCCTCCCTGAACACTGTATGGGATAATGCCCACCCCAAGGGAACGTACCCTTGTATGCTTGCTTTTCTGTTGTCCTTACCCCTCCGCCACACGCCGCTCTGACTTCCACGGGAGGAGACACATCCTCGAAGGACACATCGTTTCTGTCTTGCTCAGCACCGTGTCCCCAACACCTAGGAAACTGGCTGGTACACAGTCAGTTCTGAATAGGTGTTTATCAGATGAACTCATGAACTCATGATCATTCTTTAATTTATTCCTCAGGCATTATGGGCTATCATGTTCTAGGTTTTCTGCTGGATTCTGGGCACAGGAAAATGAATAAAAGATATGTTCTCTGCACCCAAGAAAATAACTAATATTGGGAAATGGGTAAAAAACACAATAAAACGTATATTTGATAATAGTGCGATAGTGAGAAGGGAAGAGGAAACCGCATGTATAACATACCCAGGGTGCAGTTAACTGTATTTGTTACAGGTGTTTTTCTTATATCACCTTTTCTCTCCATTCTATTGACGAAGAAACTGAGTCTCGGAGAGGTACAGTAACCTACCTAGTGCTAATCAAATCGGCCCTGGGAGTACAGAGAGGGCGTGGTTCATTCTGTTGGGAGAAGGGATGTCGAGCTGGTCAAGGACGACCCTCAGAGGAGGTGACAACTGCCCTGAGACTCGAGGAAGGGAGCAGGTTGGCACTGGGGAGGGGGAGGACATGGAGGAGGAGGAGGAGGAGGAACAGAGACGTTCTGTGGCTTCTCTGTAGCAGACACAGAAGGGCCGCACCAGCTTTAGACGGGAGAGTCAGTAACACTTGTAGCTCACCCTCAAACGTGGCCCACGAGCTGGAGCACCTGGGAAGGAAAGACAGGATGGCGGTTCTCTCCACGCCTTCCATTCGCTCTGCACAGGGCTGTCTCCCCAAAAACCCCGAGATGACTGGCTTGCTGTTCGGCTTCTTTTTAAGGACAAGAGTGATCACAGGAGAGAGAAGACCCATTTGTCTTCCCAGAAGTGGAGTACAGCCTTAAATTTAGCAGGCTGAGTCAACATTCTCCGGGGCTGATGCCTACCATCCACAGCGCTGCTTTCCTTGCACCACTGTCCATCTTGCAGAATAGAAGGGTGTGTGAAGCTTTCTTAAATCATTCGTTTCTGGTCGCTCCATTCTGCCTCGGACTTGTAGCCGTCGGTTGGTATTTAGGCATAAAATATACATCCAAACAGTCTTTTTTTCCTCCCCCACCATCTCTAAATTATACGGGTCATTGCCTTGCCCTCAACTCCAATTTGACAATCCCACTCTGGTGTGAGAAGAAACGAACAGTATCAGGTTACTCTGCCCTAAACAGTTAATTCATCTCACATGGTCGAGTGGCTCATTCCCAGGAAGTGCCTGCCAGGCTCAGAAAGGGGTCAGCCCCCACTGTCACCGGGCCGAGGGCTCTGGGTGGCAGCTGATGCCCCTCCCCCCTGCCCCATCCCCTCCGGAGAACGCCACGTATTCAGACGATTACAAATAAAATAAATGCTGGCTTCGTGTGTTCATCTTCCGTAGTCCCAATACCTGATTGCACTAGGCTGTTATTAATTAATTAAAGATGTGGAACTAATATTAAGAGTCTGGAGAGGCTTGAAGAACTCGTGCATTAGCTGGACGATTCCCTCAGATTTAAAAGGGATGAATCAGCGCAGAATTCTTGCGCGAAATGGTCGTCCCTGGCGGCCTGGAAACCGCAGTCTGAACACCGAAGCCCTCTGTGCGGCCGGCTCCCCCGGCTCCAGCGCCGCGTGGAGGTGGCTCCTCGGCTCTGTCCGTCCGGGCTCCTGGCAGCGGCTCAGCTGTTGCAGTTGTGTCGCTGAGGTGTCCATGGGTGTTAGGCCCTCCTGCTTCTGATCATTCCGACTTGCTCTCTCCTTCTGAATCGTGCTTCTGTAACCAATTTGCAGGACCCCGTATTCAGTTTCGGCAGCCCCCTGGAAGCCGACTCGGACAGTGCGGCCCGATGCTCGAGTCCCTTTGGGTGCTGCCCTCCCGTAACCGTCTGCTTTGCTTCGGTGTCGTCGGCTGGCCTCCCGGGTCGCTCGTGGGCTCGCTGAGGGCAGGCAGCAAGGGCCAGATAAGGGGCTTCTGGGTCCTTCACAGGCTCATGTCCATCCACGTCGCAGGAAACCCCTCTGCGTCGGCTGCGTGGCTCTCCTGGGGTCTGTCCCAAACAAAGGGAGACGGGCTGACGAGTGTCAGGGTGGTCAGCCGCCTTGGGTCAGCCCGGCAGTGAGCTCTGCCCCCAAAATCTGCCCCCAGTTTTTTGGGGATTTGAACAAAGTGAATTAACTTTCTTTCGGAATCAGCAGGGATTTTCTTACCTGACCAATCATGTGTGTGTGTGTGTGTGTACATGCACATACACGTGTGTGTATATATGTGTTCACACACACACACACACACACACACGACTTCTTTACCAAGAGAGAAATACTGAGGCTCAGTAATACATTGACTCCGGGTTAACAGTGGAAGTTTAGAAAGCTTTCAGGTCAGTTGACGATTCCCAACTTTAAAATTTGTAACAGTGCAGCCCAGGTGCCAGCATCTGCCTCAAACCCAACATTAACCTTCCCAAAGCCCCTTCTAATAAGCCCCCCTAACTGTGTCCTCGTTTTGTGCTTTGCACCCCCCAGAAAGGCTTTACGGCTTTGCAATGGTTTGTCCCCCTCCCACTCCTCGGGCCGGGTCCCCACCCATTCCAGTTCCTCACCTCTCCCACAAACCCCCGAATGGCGGTGGAGACAGAGTGGAGTTCTTCTGCCTCCACCGTCCTCTGCCTCCGCTGTCAGGGCCTGCAGCTCTGGGCGGGAGGGGCGGCACAGTGGAGCAACCTCCTGAGGCCCCTCCCTCTTCCTGCAAGCTGCTGCCCGGGAGGGGAGCATAAAGCGGTAATAAAGACACCATGGATGTTTAGCCCATTTGACTAAACAAGTCCGAAGGGATGCAGACTTTATTTCGAAGGCTGCCACCAGGACGGAGCTTTGGGACGGGCTGGCTTTTTTCTTGTCTGGTGTTCACTCCTGGGGAGAGGGCGTTGAGCTGCTCAGACCTTTGTCCCAGGGAACCCAAATACCCCTCCCACCGCATTATGTGGAGCGCCTGCCAGAGCCTTTCAAAGACAGAGCTGCGAGCAGGCGGAGGTGGGGGACCGGCACTTCAGAGGGGACAGGGCGGGGACCAGCACCAGGAACAGTGGGGGCCCAGGGCTTTGTAACTCAGGACCCTGTGCCCCTCTCCGCTCTCCTCCTCCTACGTCCCCACATTGGTCCAGACAGTGGAATTGTGGGAATCCCCAAATCTGCACTGTTTTGCCGGGCCTTTTGCATTTCTGCTTGAAGTCTTGTCTCCAGATGGGAGCAAGGTGTTGAAGGGAGGGGGTCTGCAGGTAGGGGACCCCACCTTGCGCTGCACGGAACGGGGCAATGGCTTTGTCAGGGAGCTGTGGTCACGATCCCGAGTCTCTGATTTTCTTTTAACGACTGGGGAGACCGTGGCCCAGACCCATCGCCACAGCAGGCTATGAGACACACCGCTTTGAAGCCGACTTACGTCTGCAGATCAAAAATACTTCCAGTCGTCACTCGACGCTGGCAAAGTTAACAGACTGCTCCGCAGGCCCCCCCCCCACCCCCCCCGCCCATCATTCTTACTAAAGCGCTGACTCGCCGGCTTCTCCCCACCAACGTGTTCGGGAGGATGGGGGGGCCCTCTTGCATGACCAGTATTTTGCTTTTCGATGAGTTCAACTTTTCTCTCTGCACGTCCTTTTCTAATTTGAGAAATGTGGAGAGCTGGAGTTTCCGATTAATTTCATTCATGCGTTATACTGGTTGGTGATGGAGGAGCCGCAGAGGTTTAACTGGATTTGGAGGCGCAGACCCCCCCGACTTTAAAGGCCTCTCTGCCCGCACGAAAGTCCCCAACCACAGTGGAAATTGGGATGAAACACACAGCCCCGCTTCTGATGTCTTTCCACGGCTTTCTGGTTTGGACTGAACAGGAAACCCAGAGCGAACAGTCTTTCTGAGGACATTCACTGCCAATTTTTTCCAAGTTAGAGAAATGCCAACATTTTCCAGCCTCAAAAGAATATTTTGATTCAGGTCTGCCCAAGTTTTGCGGAAGGACGATGCATGTCTCGTCTCGGGGGGCTCGTGCGACTCCCCGTGCACGCGGACGTTTATTCCTGGGGTCTCCGTGGGGGTTGCACCGATCGCAGGTCACCCATGGCAACACGTCTGCTCCCAGGCGACTCGGAGTTTCTGCTTCCGGGCGGCCTGTGCCAGTCGCTGCACGCTCTGAAAGAAAGAAAATGTTGTCCCCCGCCCCACCCCCCGCTGGTAGCCTGAACCAGGTGGGACGTAGAAGATAAATCATGTAGAAAACTAAGCCAGACAATACAGCCAATACAACCAGACAGTCCTCCATTACTGATTTTTTTTATAACCTGTTATTCTTGATTTCTTCCTGTACTAATTCCTGAGCTCTCTCATTACAATTTGATTTATAATTCCAGTGGCATTTTCTGAAAGAAGGTGGTTGTGTTTTGGAGGCAAACTGGAAAACAAACCCACCTAGGTCTTTGGTTGACTATGACGCTTGCCAATGTGGAGGCGTGGTCACTGAAACAAAACAAACCAGAGCCCCAAAACCCAACCCCTCAAAACTAGGAAGGTGCTGGATTGAGGGGGAAAGAATGTCCACTCTGGCTGGCCAGACCCCGTCTGGCATAGCGGGTGCTGAACCTGGCCTCATGCGAGCGGGTGGTGGGGCGGGCTTACAGCCCCCTGCTGGGGTTTGTTTGACCTGAAGAAGCAGGACTTAAATATCGAATGCTTTCTGATCAATATTCGTAGTGTAGAAGCCCACATTCCTCCCGCTCTCCTTACACCTAGTCCTCACCGCTCGGTGGTGTCACTTGCCTGACTTTTTTTTTTTTAAGATTTTATTTATTTTTAGAGAGAGGGGAAGGAAGGGAAAAAGAGGAGAGAAACATCAATGTGTGGTTGCCTCTCGAGCGCCCCCTACTGGGGACCTGGCCTGCAACCCAGGCATGCACCCTGACTGGGAATTGAACTGGCAACTCTTTGGTTCACAGGCTGGTGCTCAATCCACTGAGCCACATAAGCCAGAGCCACTTGCCTGACTTCTGAAGGCATTTGAGATTCTGCCAGGCACAGTTCAGGCGCTGGGGATAGATGCTTATGAACAGGAGAGAGAAAGCCCTTGAGGAAGGAGCTTTTGTTCTAGGATGGGAGATGGAAATGAAACAACCCAATGGATAATCGCCAAGATCATGTCTGGCGGTGATGCGCACGCACCCTGAAGAAAATAGCAGAGGGTATGTGACAGCGGATGATGGAGGAGGGACTTTACCTAGGGTGGTGAGGAAGGTCCCATGAGGGTGACATGGAGTCGAGCCCTGCGACACTCTGAGGGAGTGGCATTCCTGGCAAAGAGACAGACAAGTGCATAGGCAGGCGGCTGCGGTGACACTGCAGAGGTCCAGCATGGCTGAGGGGGGAAGAGTGAGGGGTGACCGAGGGGGACAGTGCAGTAGGGATCTTCCCAGGCTGGGGTCAGGGCATGGGTAGGGGCTGGAGCTGGGGCCGGATGTGGCACCCGAGGCTGGACTAGGTGCCTGTTGATACCAAATCTGACTCTGAAATTCCGGCCGGGGCAGCGTGGGCCTCATGGAGACCGGCTGCCTACCTCTCCATTAAATGCGAGCTCAGCTCTTACAGAGGGGCTGGGAGAGTTGCGCAGAGGTCCTGGAGCCGCGGGCAAGCTCTCCGGCCGCAGCTGGCAAGCAGAGAAGAGAGGCCACGGCGAGGTGAAGTGAACTGACCGCAGTGACTCACCCAGGCAGTGGGCAGCACCTGGAATAAAGCCCCACTGTGTCACCTCCTCTCGTGGCGAGCGTGGCACCACGACTTCTCCCCTGTATCGCCTGATTACTATTCACGGACGCGGGGGCGCTGTGAAAGGGAGCATTGTTTCCGAATCAATGAGGGGCCGAGTCTGAGGAGCTCCGTGAGTGTCTGAACTTCAAGTGCCTCCTTATCACCAGCGCATAGTAGGGGACAGGTCCAAATAAAACACATTATCGGGCTTTGTTGACTCTCCGGGCCCAGCAGTGGTATTAATGGGGCTCTTTATGTCCCTTCCCTTTATGAACCAGGTTTTCTCACTTTCGGTTCTCTGGGAACTTCTAAATAAAGCTCTCGCTGAAAAATGACAAGAGTGTTTGAGTTGGATGGCTGCACAGAAACCATTTGCTCGGGGGAGTTCGTATTTGCAAAATGGGGAAAATATGTAAGAAATGACCACCCCACTCCAAGCAGGCAGGAAGGGGTGTAATTATTTACCTTGCGGCATTCCATATCATGTTTAAATTTCTAATGCTAGACCAATGTGTTCAGCACTCACTTCAAAAGGAGGTTTTCTCTGAATCTACGTGTCTGCGATTGGAAACGAAAAGCACATTTTTACTATGTTTTTGTACTTAGAATTCTATGATTGTCCACTGGATTTTGCCTGTACATGGCTATGGTACTATAGTGGTTTTGAAAAGCTCCAGATTATCCGAATTATGCCGTTTTTTGAAAACGTTTAGTACAGTTCTCTCTTGTTACCTACTTTCTGTTACTGGGCAGGTTATTGTTCTCACTGCCCGGTGAACACTTTCAGGAGGAACGGGAGTTTCAAGTCGCATGAATCCTATTCAATGCAAAAGGAGCGTGTTTAGAAATGCTTTCTGTGCATGTCCCATTTAGTAGACCCGTAGGCCTGATCTTCCCTTGAAGTGTGTTTTGCTTGGTTTGGATGCTGTTTAAATATTTTCTGAGTCAACATAAAAAAAGACTTTTAAAATAAAAACCTGGATTTGCAGTTTCTCTTGAAACATCAAAAGAGCTGGCAGCTGCAAGTCTACCCAGAGCTTGTGCTCGCCCCAGATCCATGGTCCCCACCACTCCCTGTTGCCTCCCTGCCCCCGGAGGCTGGCTGTCTGTTCATAGCCTGCTGGAACACTGTTGTGTCTTTACAATAGAGAAACACGTCTCCATACCCGTGTCCTCACCAATGTGGAAACACAGAAAACAACTCAGGTGGCAGTGAACTTGACACAACGTGGAGCGCGGTGCGTTTCATGTGTCGGTGTCTGGAGGCCAGGTCCATCTGCCATGGGCTCCTAGGTTCATTTACATTTGGTGCCTTCGTGCTTGGGTCACCTCTGCTTGAAGCGACCTTTCCTGCCTTTTCTTTGCATGCCCAGCTGAAACATCGTCACCCCCACCCTTCAGGACTCCCGTGTCGGGTCAGGGGGCTGCTCTGGGCGCCAGTGCTCCCCCCACCACAGCACTTGCCCTGCTTCCCACAATTACCTACTTACCACCTGCCTTGGGTGCTGAGTTCTATACATTCGGGGACTGTCTTTTCATTGTCATAGCCCGATTCTGGACATAGTATAGGTGTGCAACAATTTTTTCAAAAACAGCGAGTGATGTCACTATAACTGATTGAAATAGCGTGCCTTTTCAATTTGCAATAGCTAGATGCTGGAAGCAACCTAGATGCCCATCAGTAAATGAGTGGATCAAAAAACTATGGTATATTTACACAGTGGAATTCTATGCAGCAGAAAGAAAGAAGGAGCTCCTACCCTTTGCGACAGCGTGGATGGAGCTGGAAAGCATTATGCTAAGTGAAACAAGCCAGGCAGTGAAAGACAAATACCACATGATCTCACCTTTAACAGGAACCTAAACAACAAAACAAAGAAACAAGCAAAATATAACCAAAGGCACTGAAATAGAGGACAGGCTGACAGTGACCAGAGGGGAGAGGGGAAGGAATTTCAGGGAAGAATGGGAAGGGTTCATGGGAACAAACTTAAAGGACACATGGACAAAAACTAGGGGGAGGGTGGTAATGGGAGGGAAGTGGGGAGGGGTGGGAGGGGGGCTGGATTGGGAGTAAAAAGGAGAAAACTGTATTTGAACAATGATTAAAATAAAATTAAAAAAAATATCGTGCCTTTTTATTTCAATTTGAGACCAAGGTTTTCAATGAGCTCGTTATCATTTCAGCACAGAAAGGCGCTTCTAAAAGAAGGTTTTTCTTCTTTTAACTCTGGAGGAGAAATTGGCTTGGATCACGGTCATAGGAATAATACCATTCATGGGATAGGTATTCATAGAGCACCTACTATGTGCCGGTGCTGTTCCCAGTGCTGCAATGCACTGGTCTCCCACGAAGCCCTAGAATGGCCAGGGGCGGTCCAGACAGTCAGCATGTAGGACCAAGGTGAGCTCGGGTTGTGGCCGACACTGTGAAGAGGTCCCGGCAGGTTGGGGTGGGGGGGGCTGTGGGTGCAGGTGGGGGCGGGCCCCTGCAGCCCATGTTGCCAGGGAATGCCTTTTCCTTGACCTGTTTGAACAGAGATTTGAATGATAAGAAAACACCATCCCTCCAGCCACTATGGAAAACAGTATGTAGGATCCTAAAAAAAAAATAAAAATTAAAAAAATTAAAGATAGAACTCTCACATGATGCAGCAACTCCGCTTCTGGGAATATATCCAGAAAAACAAAAAACACAAACATTCGAAAAGCTATCCACACCCTCCTATGCACAGCGGCGTTATTTAAAATCACCAAGATAAGCAAGCAACCGAAGTGTCCATCGGTGGATGAATGGATGAAAACTTGTAGCGCGCGTGCGCATACACACACACACACACACACACACACACACACAGTGCAATATTATTATTCACCCGCAGAAAGAAGAAATCCTAACCGTGTGCAACTACCTGGAGGGAACTCGAAGGCATTACCCTAAATGAAATCAGTCAGAGAAAGATAAATACTGTGTGTTTTCACTTACATGTGGAATCTTAAAGAAATAGTTCCAGCAGAAGAGATCAGACGTGTGTTTGCCAGAGGTGGAGGGCGGGGGGAGGGGAAGTGGAGGGAGCTGGTCAGAAGGCACAAACCTCAGTTCGAAGGTAAACCAGCCCAGGGGTGTGACGCGCAGCAGGGTGCACGGGAGAGCTGCTGAGAGCGCAAATCCTGGCAGTTTTCATCACCAGGGGAAAATTGGTTTCTTTTTGTCTCTAGTTTCTTTTTATTGTATGTGTCTGAGAAGATGGATGTTAGCTGAACCTGTTGTGGCGATCGTTTCCCAATATGTGTGACTCAAACAATCATGCTGTGTGCATTACGGTTGCACAGTGACAGCCCTGGCTGGTGTGGGTCGGTGGATCGAGCACCGGCCTGCGAACCAAAGGGTCGCTGGTTCGATTCCCAGTCAGGGCACATGCCTGGGCCGTGGGCCAGGTCCCCAGTATTGCGTGCGTGAGAAGTGCAACCACAAATTGATGTTTCTCTCCCTCTCTTCCTCCCTTCCCCTCTCTCTAAAAAGAAATAAATAAAATCTTTAAAAGAAAAAAAAGATGACACCGTGATGTATGTTAATTATTTTTCAGTCAAATTGAGGGGGAAATAGGAAAAAAGAGAAACTTTGAAACATGAAAATAAAGAGACCGTCAAAATAAAACATCACCCTCAGGAAGATCCAGGGGCAGTGCACTCCAGTTATAGCAAAGAACAAGTGCAAAGGCCCTGGGGCGAGCGCAAGCTGTGGGTGGTTCAGGGACAAAGACAGCAAGGCCGATGCCGCTGGAACCGGAACGAAGAGTATGGGCCGAGAGGACGCCGGAGAAGCCGGCAGGGGCTGCAGTAGGCAGGGCGCGATGGGTCACCCGGGAGCGTGGGTTCTTATGCCAAGGAGTGCCGTGCCTCTTACAGACAGGCAGACCCCAGCTTCCCCTCGGCAGGGCGGTGTCCCGGAGAAAGTGCGGACCTGAGAACTGAGCAGACCTTGGGCTGGATCTCCGCTCTACCTCCTACGGAGTGGGACCTTAAGAAAGTCTCCCGTTTCTCTGAGCTCAGGTTTTAGCCTAAAATAGGATTAGTGCTTTCCGTGTGATTTATTCATTCTCACGTTCCTCATCCCACAAATAGTTACTGCGTTCTCCCTGTGCACCAGGCCCCGGAGACAGATCCATGGATAGAGCAGGTGAGTGTCTCCTGTCTTCATGGAGCTCCTGGTCTGCCTGGTGGCGGCGTCCAGGCAGGAACAAGCGAGGTGAATGAGTGCGGGTGGTGGAGTTCAGGTCGTGGTCAATGCTGTGAAGAAAAGACACAGAGCAACAGGTGGTGGAGACGGGGAGGCAGCTACCTGACTCAGGTGTCCCCATTTTACTTCTGAGGACCCTCAGTGTCAGAGAAGTCACATGACTCGCCCAAGGTCACACCGCACGCAAGAGGTGGAACCAGAACTCAAAGCCGGTCTTTCTGGTTCCACAGTCTGAGACACTGCTCAGTTTTCGGTTTTACTCCCCAAGAAGTGGATGGAGTATTTTGGTTAGACATATGTCTCTTCTGTTTGGATGGTTTGTATCTGAGAGCTGGGAATCAGTGCCTGGAGCGTCAGGGGAACCACTTACTGTTGGGCCGCGCCAGGCCAGGTTGAAGGATGCGGCTGCTAAAACAGCCCGGGCCTGCGGGCGCAGCCTGTGCCGGGCGCGGCCTGGAGTCCGGGTGGGCCTCTCCACCGTGTGGTCTAACCTTCATGGTTTCCAGGGCCCTCTCAGGCCGCTGCTGCACTGATGTTATTATTATCCCAGCCCTTTGAACAACTGTCACTCATCCTGAGAGAGGGGAGAGAGACACCGGGACTCTGAAGAGGAGTTCAGTGACTTCCCTGAGATGCACGGCACCAAGTGCCCGGGACAGGCCCGGGACGTGCTGCTCACAGTCTAAACCCTAAACTTGTTCTACCCCTTGCCTCCCTCCCGGGGTCCTCCCCACCTCCAGATGCCCCCGCCCTCTCCAACCTGCGCCCCTAGGAGGATACTTCGTGGGGCACGCCCTCAATAAATACGTTTTGATTGTAGGTGTTTGCTAATTGTCCGGTAGCAGCTCATCAAAGCAATTGACTCCACTTGAACTTGACTCAATGCCTTACCTTGAGTAGTGGTATTTGGACACTTCAGGTCTTTTTTTTTTTAAGGTTTTTTTTTTATTCTCAGTTAAGAGAGAGGGGAAGGAAGAGAGAGGGAGAGAAACATCGAGGTGAGAGAACGTCATCCATCGGTGTCTCCCCCATGTGCCCTGACTGGGGATCGAACCTGTGACCTTTTGGATATGGGATGATGCTCCAACCAACTGCGCCACACCAGCCGGGGCTTCCAGCTTCTTCCTGTGAGTGAGGAGGACTCTCTCTGTTCAGAGAGCCTTTCTCTATGCAGCGAGTGCTGCTTTCCCCTAAACAGGAGGTGGGGCCTGGTCTGAAGGAACTTACCCCATTCCGACCTTCTCTTGCTCTTGAAAGGTTTATGATGAGTGTTTCTGAAAGCCTGAAACAGATGAGGAGGATTCTTCAGTGTGCAGTGGGGGTTTGAGGAGGGCGTGGAGGTGGCGGTCCCTGGGGACAATGTTCCTGTCCCCCTCCCTCCCCCAAGGTGTCTGGACACCAGCTCTCCCATCTTCTCCTTCTCTGGCAGATGCTCCTGCCTCTTAGCTACTCCCTGCCCAAGAGCTGCTAGGTTTTGCAGAGCCGTACCAGACCCTTGTATCTCCCCACTGTTGGCCGTCTTCCGGGCGCGCCTCCTTCGTACCCGCAGCTACCAGTCCCACCTCGGAGCGGGTGAGCCACAACCCTCCTTCTTCCCGTCATACTCTGCCCTCTCCAGGATATCTGATACCCACTTGGTATCTTCCCTTGGCTCTCTCGAAGGAAACTCAGACTCAGCTTGTCCCAACAGGGCTGCGTGCCCCAAACCTGGTGGTGTTCACCTGGTGTTTTCCATCTCACTGAGCATCACCACTATCTGGGTCACTAACACACGCCAGGAGCTGGGGAGTTAGCTCTTAGCTCCACCGCCTACGCAGTTCACCGTTTTAGCTCCCACGCTGCGACCGTGGGGGTGTCTTCTCGCCACAGCTACCACCCCTGCTCTCGGCCACGCCGCTCCAGACACCGGCTCCCCTCCGCTCCCCGTCCACGAAGCGACAAGAGGCGGGGCCTTGCAGAGGGCGGGTCTGACTGTGTGAGCCCAGGGCTGAACGCTCTCCCGTTTCCCGTTTGGGATACAGATGGAGTTCCTCGATGTGACCTCGAGGGCCTGCTGAGTGTGGACTCTTCTGGCCTGCAGCCTCATGTTAATGAGTGTCCATGCTCTGTCCACTCCGGCCACGCTGGTCTCCACGCCAGAGGCGTTTCCCACACCCTTCCCCCGTCCGGAACCCTCGGCTGAGTCACAGACACTTGGGGTTCCCAGTTTCTCATCACTGCTCGGGCCTGCCTCTCTCGGGTTGAGCCTCTCTTTTGTCTACTGTATGACGTTGTATTTCTACTTCGAAGCCCTTTTCATACTTTGCAATTTAAAACTTGTATTCACGTGAGTGTTAATCTCTCCGCCACAGGCCTGTGACTTTTGTGAGTCCAAGGACCTTGCCTGCTTTTACCTGCACTACCTACATAGGAGTTGTCATTGTGGGCTTAGCAGAGGTCTCCTTGCCGGGGGCAGTCAGTGGAGATTCCCATGAGGCTGCAGGGTACGATAGCATTAGTCCCAGGGAGCCGCGTTGGAGTAATTGACCTGAATTGCTGTCACTACCAGCCCTGTCTTCACTACAACCTCTACCACCACCACCACTATCGTCACCGCCACCACCACCACCTCCACCACCACCTCCACTACCACCACCATCATTACCTCCACCACCATCACCTCCACCACCATCACCTCCACCACTGTCACCTCCACCACCATCATCACCACCTCCACCACCATCACCACCACCACCATTACCATCATCACCGTCATCACTACCACCTCTACCATCACCTCCACCACCACCGCCTCCACCACCACCACCTCCACCACCATCATCTCCACCACCACCTTCACGACCACCACCTCCATCACCACCTCCACCACCATCACCTCCACCACCATTACCATCATCACTGTCATCACTACCACCTCTACCATCACCTCCACCACCACCACCTTCACCACCACCACCTCCATCACCACCACTATCATTACTTCCACCACCACCACCTCCAGCACCATCACCTCCACCACTGTCACCTCTACCACCATTATCACCACCTCCACCACCACCACCATCGTCACCGTCATCACTACCACCTCCATCATCTCCACCTCCATCATCTCCACCACCATCATCACCATCATAGTAATGTTAGCTCTGGTGTTGCAGGAAGGCCAGTCGGCATCTTCCCAGTCTGGGGCACAGCCAGTTGCTCGTTGGTTTCCTGAGAACGCTCAGAGTTCTGATGACGTTGCCCCGGGTATTGATATCGTCAGTTGCTCTCTTTAAAAAATCACTTTGGACCTCACAGAGCTTAGGCCTTCAGTTTGGAGAACATAGAAATCCTTCTAGAAGTGGTCACTGGGATCTCATTTGCTCATTCAACAGATAGCACTGAGGGTGCAGCGTGTGCAAGGCACTGCCACGCATTGGAGGCTGGGGTTACAGTGCCCTCGTGGAGCTTCCAGTGGAAGGGAAGAGGAACGAACAAATAAATCAGAAATATGCCAGGAATGTAAGCGCGCTAATGAAAACACGGCGATGCAGTAGACCCCGAGGGGGCCGTGCTAAAGTGAACAGTGCATTCACTCCTTTTTACACTATAAAAAGCGGCATTAAAACCTCAGTTGCTCACAACAACGAGGATTTATTTTGAGGTTCCTTATTTGTTGCTGGGTTTGCCATTGACTTTGAACCGGAGGTTATCTGAGCGCATTCTTCTCAGCGGACTCACTGGACCTCAGCAGAGCGAGTGGGTGAGCAGAAACGTGTTCTCAGGCTCCTAGGGCTTCAGCTCAGGCCCAGCCCCTGTCACTCACACCCCCGTGTCACCGGCCAGGGCAAATCGGGGGACCGACACCTGCAGAGAGGAGTTCTTGCCCTGCCTACAGCGAGAGGCACTGCGAAGACACCTGGCGAGAGTGCGAAGGTTTCCTACGACTGGGAACAGAGAGCTGGGAACCGCAATGGAGTCCGCTCCAGAGGGCTTGGGTACCCTCCGAGTAGGTGACATTCCCTCTGCGTAGGTGACATTCTGGCTCAGACCTACACAAAGAGAAGGGACCAGCCCTGTGACAATCGCAAGAGCTCCAGGCAGGGGGCCCAGCTGGAAGGGGGTCCCACAGCAGGCACAGGCTTGGAGGATCGGATGCAAGGGAAGAGGATCTCGTGTGGGTGGAGGGGGTGGCCGGAGGGAGACCGGGAGGCAGCAGGCGCCTGATCCCTCATGGGGGCCTGCCAGGTGACAGCGAGGGTTTGGGAAGAAAGGGTGTGACGTGTGTGCTGACGTTTCCTAAAGAAAACTCTGGCCACGTCTGGTAGCTGCTGTCTGGCAGGCAGGCAAATAGGGCCAGGCAGCTCTGACAACCCACGGGAAGGATGACCTGAAAATCCCAGAGGCTTCTCCTCAAAGGATGCGAAGGCCACCTTAGGAAACGAGAGGATAACGTCGCCCGGGCTCTGGTCTCTCACCCCGTGTCTGGCCAGAGACCCTGCCTCCCAGGACGGCACCTCCTCCGGGGGCCACGTGACCTGTCCCGGAGACAGAGAGTTCAGGGTGGGCCCGCGATATGTGTGCCACTCGACACAACCTCCTAATTCAGAGCAGAAGCCTCAATAAGGAATCACTTTAGAAGAAAGGCTGTGCTTTAATTTATTGTTTTGTTCCCCCCTAAAGTTTAAACATTCTCTGCAGTTGAGTGGCTGTTGCTTATGCATCGGACTTATTTAGGCAATTTGCTATTGCGTGTGTGGTCCAATCCAGCCTGCTTCAGTAACGTGGATGTTAGAGGCTTGGAAATGGTCCAGTGGGCATTGTACGTATGTGTGTGTCGGTGTGGAGAGGCAGTGGAAGCAAGGAGGGAGGGAAGAAAGAGAAGATAGGGAGCAAATGAGGGGGTGGAAAGAAGGAGAAGGAGTGAGGGAGAAGGAGAGAAAGAGGCAAGAGAATTTTTAACTAGCAACGCAAGCATGGTGCTCACAGATGAATCATATACGTTTAATTGGAAGAATGGATTTTTTTTTTTTGCATTTTGGCTATTGTCAGTCATCTTGCAAGCATACGGACATGGTTTAAATTAGCATCGTGGAAGCAGCGCACTGCAGAGGAGTGCGTGACTGCGTTACCAAGAGCGGCACACCAGGCCCGAGCACCAGACCCTCTCAGCGAAGAGAGAGGTCTTTCTGCGGAGCTTTCCGCCAGCTGTGTCCCTGGTCACTGAGCCCAACGCGTAACTGTTCGCGCAGGGACTATTTTGGGAAAAGGCCGTCATTTCATCAAGGGTACAGCGGAGGTCTGAGACTTTGTTTGGATCTCTTGCCAAGAAGTGGGCGTCCAAAAATTAAATATGAAAAATGTGAAGAGAATCGGAAACTAAGGCAAGGGAACGCCGCTCCCCGAATTTTAACTCTTGCTGACCGGCTCTAGGATAATGTGGCCGAGCCCTAATGCTATCGCGTAGAAAACAGATAACGTGCTCCTACACCCTCATCCCTGTAATGCTCTCACGGACAAGCAGAAATGTCAAGGTTAGAAGCGAAAAGGCTAAGACGACGCCTTGGTTTCATCCCCTGTGGGCCATGTGAGACTGGGCGAATTGTCTCGCTTTTTCGGGCTGAAGTTGACTCGTCTGTCAGCTGAGCGTGAGAGTGGCCACCTGCCGGTTTCGCAGGAGAGTAAATGGGATCACGTTTATGAAAGGCCCTGGTTACCTTCCACCTTGCCAATACGCACGATGGCTTTGGCTGACGGCAGTGACGAGCCGAGGGTCAGTGGTGGCAAGGACCAGAGCCATGAAGAGTTAGGAAATAGGGATTGATAAGGCTTTAGGATGCCCTGGCTGGCGTAGCTCAGTGGATTGAGCGAGGGCTGCGAACCAAAGTGTCGCAGGTTCGATTCCCAGTCAGGGCACATGCCTGGGTTGCAGGCCATGACCCCCAGCAACCACACGTTGATGTTTCTCTCTCTCTCTCTTTCTCCCTCCTTTCCCTCTCTAAAAATAAACAAATAAAATCTTAAAAAAATTAAAAATAAAAAAATAAAAAAAAGAAAGGCTTTAGGAAACCCCTGGGGCCATTGAACCGAACAGGCCAAGAGAGAGGCTGGGGCAAGCGAGTGACAATAGCTGTGCGGCGGGGGAGTGGGCGTGGAGACGGGGGGGGCGGGGAACAGACTGTGACCAAAGGCAAGGAAAAATAAAACGAGAACAAATCTGCAACAGGTTTAAATCTGATGTTTTCCTGAACCTCGTAAGCCAATAAAATACGTCGAGTCCCCTCATCTTGTTCTCATTTCCACGTATTCCAGGCCCATCCGCTCGGGAATGGCCGACAGTCCCCTCTGCAGGGAGAGAAGCACCAGACAGATGCTCAGGAGCAGCTGCAGGGGAAGAGCACCGGGCAGCGGAGGGGAGGGGTCTCCAGGGGAGACACCCGCGTGGTAGACAGGAGCCCAGCAAGGCTCCTGGAGCCCAGAAAGGCCCCTGGCGGGACACGCTTACTCGGCAGGTGCCTGTGGCATCCACGAACATACGAGTTACATGAGACAGAGGGAGGAGCTCGGGGCTGAGACTCCAGCTCTGCTGGTTCTTCGGGTCCCAGCCGAAGCCGCACCTCTTCCGTGTGCCCTTTCCAGCGGGCGTCCTGGTCACGCCGGCTGGTCCTCACAGCTTCAGTGCCTGGGGAGACTCCTTTGGGCCAGTCTTCCCTCAAGTCCATAGACCAGGCCTCTCTTTAGTCTGTTTTTAAAATTAAGAGAGTTTCAACTTTTTTTCCCTGGAGTGTTGCTCGTGCCGCCGGGGCTGCCCTTTGCATGAAAGGCCCGAAGAAGAAAGGGTCCTCCACGGGTGTTGAGTTCACAGCCTGGAGGGGAAGGTCATGGTAAAAAACAACAACAACTTGTCTCCGAAGAAGATTTAGACATGGCCTACAAGCACAGGAAAAGATGCTCTGTAGCTTTCGTCATTAAGGGACCGCAAATCAAAGCCACAGTGAGCCCTGGCCAGTGTGGCTCGGCTGGTCGGAGTGCCGTCCCGTGCTTGAAAGGTTGCCGTTGGACTCCTGGTCAGGGCATGAACCTAGATTGTGGGTTCAATCCCCCGTCCATGTGCAAACAGCCCCTGGCCCAGGTGCACATGGGAGGCAGCCAACCAGTGCTTCTCTCTTGCGTCGATGTTTCTCTCCCTTCGTCTCTCTCTACAAAAAGCAATGAGAAATGCCCTTAGGTGAGGATAAACAAACAAACAAACAAACAACACGGGGAGGTACCACTGTATATCCGCTGGGATGGCCGCGGCGGTGCGTGAACAAGCAGAAGGTACGTGTCGGTGAGAGTGGGGAGCAATGGGAGCGCTTGTGCACTGCCGGCAGGAGTGGGGAACCGTGCAGCCGCTGTGGGAAACGCTTCGGGGGTCCCTCAGAAGTTGAACACAGAATGAGCATGTGCACCAGCAATTCCACTCCTCAGGGTGCACCCCGGAGACCTGAACACAGGTGTGCAAACAGAACCTTATACGTGAGAGTTGGGAGCGGCGCTACTTATGTTTACAATAGCCCAAATATGGGAACGTCCTGAATGCCTACCAGCTGACGGCTGAATAAGCAGGGCGTGCTGTTCAGTCATGAAAAGGAGTGAAGTCCTGCTACACGTTACAACAGGGATGGCCCTCCCAACGCATCAGGGGAAAGGTGCCAGACGCCAAAGCCACCTACCTCCTGAATGGTCCCATTCACAGGAACTATCGAGACCGGGTAAATCCATGCCAACAGTGAGATCGGTGCCCCCCAGGGCGAGGGGAGGAAGCAATGGGGAGCGACTGCTCCGTGGGTGCAGGGATTCCCTCTGGAAGGAAAATGTGTAGAATTACTGGCGATGGAAGCGCATCATTGCGGCTGTACTTAATGACACCGCACTGCATATTTTGAGCTGTTAAGCTTACAGTATATTTATTTTACCCCCCATGAAAAGAAACAGTCACAAGAAAACTCCAGTAAGTATTCATGGCTTGATAAGAGGTGTAAGAGGTGCGTGGCCCCGGCACCGTGGGCACGAGGGTGGAGACTGCCACTGTCGTGGGGTGTCGGATGGGACAGGTCTGTGGAAGGCGGTGGCCTCATCCGGGTAGCCTCTTGAAGGGGAGGGGGGCAGGTGCTCTGGGTAGAGGCAAGAGCATGGCAGTCTGACCGAGCGTGGCTTGTTTTCCGAACGTGAATCTTCTTGCAGGTTGGTGAGTGGGATGGGCTGGAAATGGTGCGATGGAAAAACAAGAAGAAACATTTTGCTCACTTACCGTGCGCCAGGCAGCATGCGAAGGGCTTTGCTCACCAAGTCCCGTAATCCTGCCGCCAACCCTGGTCTTTTTGCCGGTCTTCCCCGTGATGACACGGAGCGTGAGAGAAAGTAATTCGCCCGACGTTGTGTGGCATCTTCACTTTGCAACGACGTAAAGGGAACACACAGAGCCAGGAGCCCGTACGGAGGCGGGCCTGACGCTCCAGCCCTCCCGCTTAGTGCCTCCTTATGAGACGTTCCTCGGTGTGTGTGTTCGGGGATGGCAGGAGACGCTTTGCTCCTGGGACCGACGGGAACCCGCATGGGTGCTAGTCGGCATTCTTCAGTGGAGTGAGACCAGGAGGAGATGATTTATCGTCTGCTTGTCTGTCTAGCCGTCTCTCTGCAGAAGGAGACTCAGTGTGACAAGGACTCGGCTCACAACATCATGGAGGCTGGGACCTCGTGTGAGCTGGAGACCCAGGGGAGCTGGCGGCGTGGTTCAGTCTGAGTCCCAAGGCCCAAGGAGCAGGGAAGCCAAGGGCAGGAGGTCAGTGTCCCAGCTCCCCCAATCGGGCAGGAGGGGCCAAGGTTTCCTTTCCTCTTTCTTCGTGTTTTCTTTAGGCCTCCGCCCATTGAGTGATGCCCACCGCCGTGGGGGAGGGCAAACCCGCTCTAGGGAGCCCGCTGGTGTAAATGCTCGTCTCCCCTGGGACACCCTCACAGACACCCGCCAGGCGTGCTCAGCCGACTCTCGGGGCCCGTGGCCCAGTCAGCTTGACACACAGAATCCACCGTCACGCGTGTGTTGCTGATCTCTGCTGTGTTGAGTCACGGAAGACGGTTGTGAGATTGTGTTGCCTTTTCTTACTGTTTTAAAAATAGTTAAGATATATGTAAGCAGATCTAGGCCAGACCTCTGGGGGTGGCTTGGGGGTGCTGGGGTCAGCAGCACACAGCTTCAAAATCACCGCTCGGATGATCTCATCAGAAGTCCTTTGGCCCCGTCGCGTCACACCGCGAGTGCCTCTTGTGTCTCTGCCAGATTACTGTCTCCTCTGGGCCTGAGGAAGAGGGTGTGAGAAACTGTTCCATCAGCGACAGGCTGGTCTTCAGACTGGACCGCTGTGCGTTGAACTTGGTAGATGGCCATTCGCCTGTTTTATTACGCATTTCTGCAATGTCGCTTTATGAGCAACTCTATTTTTGACCTTTGGAACTACTACAAAATTCTTTATAGTTCGTCTCTGTCTCCCATTTTATTGTTTAAGAAGTCTTACTAGGTAAGATTTACAGAAAAATCGCAAGGATGAAAGAGTTCTTGCGGATTCCACGCACAGTTTTCCCCGCTAGTAACATTTTGTGGTCTGTCTGTGGCGCATTCGTCCCAATGAATGAACACGGATATGCATGCGGTTATGAAACAAGTCCGTATTTTATTCATAGTTTTTTGTTTGTTTTTATCTACCTTCCTCTCTCCATGCGAGAGTCCCACTCGGGACACCGCGCTGCACCCAGTCGTCACGCCCCCGAGGCTCCTCTCAGGTGGGGCAGTCCCTCCTTTTTGGCAACCTGGACGGTTTTGAGGGGTGCTAGTCAGTGGTTTGGTAGCATGTGTCTCAGCTGGGATCTTCCTGATGTTTCTCTCATGATGAGACAGGGAGTTACGGGCTTTGGGAGGTGAGGTGCCATTTGATCACATGCCATCAAGGGGACATACGGTCAACATGACTCATCACTGTTGATGCTGAACCTGACCCCCTGGCCGAGGTCGTGTTCGACGGGTTCCTTCACTGTGTAGCCCACCCCCCAACCGTCACACTGCACTCCCGGGAAGGGACGCTGCGTGAAGGGGTGGGGGGATGCGCCACCTCTTTGAGTGTTACGTCATCTTTTCATTTATCTTCTCCCTGTTCTCCGTGAGGCAGACTGTTTGCTCAGTGTAAAGTGAGAATTATCTGCGTGGTTTTTCCACAGAGGAGCTGTTGACATTCTGGGCAGGACGTCCTTGGTCACGGGGGCCATCCCGTGCATTGTAGGGTGCTTCCCGGCACCCCTGACCTCCGTGCACCAGATGCCAGCAACAAGCCCCTTCCAAGCACCGGAAGGGCTTCCCCACATTTCCACATGTCATCCTGGGGCCAAGGCCCCCCCCCCCCCCGCCCTGCCCACTCTGATGCCACTGCAAGCCAGAGTTCTCTGAAAAAGGAAGCTATAGTAGAATAGAATGTTACTCCCTCTCCAGGCACAAACCTATCCTACCCCAGAGAGAATGCCCCCGTTCACGCGTTGAACTTGACAGAGCACTCAGGAAATACGCGTCTGCACTTGCGCAGTCCCCAGACGCTGTCCAGCCCCAGGCGCAGAGCCCAGGACAAGAGGGGGTGGCCGCGCCCTGGGCGCACGGCTCCCCCAGGACGCAGCCTGGATGGAGCCCCTACGGCTGTGCAGGGCAGCGTGCCCGAATGTACAGACATTAGATTCCTGCTGCGTGCGCACCCTTCTGTGTATCGGTCAGCGTGGACAAGGTCATGCTACGGTAACAAACATCCTGACAATCTCCGTGGCTTGAAACATCTGAGGTTTATTTCCCCTTCACGGTGCATGTCCTGTGAGGGTGAGAGATGACTCCCACCTTCGGAGCCACTCCAGACCCCAGGGTGCTGCGGGTCCTGACCCCCAGGGCAGAGAGGAAGGTGCACCCAAGTGTCTCACGCTGGCGGTCATCTGTTTCTGGGAGGGACGTTCGTCCTTTCACACACTTCCCACTGGCCAAACCGAGTCACGGGGCCATGTCTACCTTTCACAGGCAGGGAGGGACAATTCCACCGTGAACCTGGCAGGAGGAGAACCAGAATATTAGGGAACTGCCCAAGTGACCGCCACAGCTTGGAAATACAAAAGACAAAAACAGGCGCTACCACGGCTCAGCTATTGTTGACGAATCCATCTATCAACAGCCCTAGCCCATGGGACGCCTTCCTGCCTTAATGACCGCACCTCAAAAATATTTATCGATCCAATTGAATACGTCAACACATCCAGAATGTCTTTCAGGGAGAGAGAGTTGCCCAAAAAGTCACCAGGGGAACTGGTGTTCCAACTCAGTCGGACACCTAGGTTGAGGGTGGGGTTGTGTTTGAACCGGTCCCTGTGCATGTTTCTCCCCGTGGCTTACTTAACGGAATACCTTACTCTCTCGCTGTGTGCCAGAGAACTGTGGGGTCAGAGTTGCGTGTGAAGAGTTTTGTGCGCGTGTCTCTGGGAGGGGACATGGAGAGTTCCCCCTATCTCCCAGCTGCCTTCAAGCACCGAGAGCCCTAGGGAGAGAGCAAGCTGCAGATGAGGGGCCGAAGGAGCTGCTATGACAAAGTGCAGGGCAAGATTCCGGATATAGGCAGTGCAGCATGGGCGTCTTGAGGGTGCTGGGGTCCCCTGGGGCGCAGAAGGGCAGGTGCCCCATCATCCTCCACAGAGAGGCGGCGAGGTCCTGTACAGTGGTCATGGCACCACCCTGACAGGGAAGTTAGGGCACCAGGGGTCCCACCTGTGAGGCTGCAGTGGGGGCCGAGGTGGGCTGCTCCTGTGGTCTCCCAGAAGTCACTGGGCAGGACCAAGGCAGGGGGCTGGTCTCTTCGAGATGTGCAGCTGCAGTTTCAGAGCCAGAAGAGTCTGGGCAGTGATGAGATGTCGTCTCACTGACACCCGGAATCTTGTGAGGCCTGGGGAAGCTGCAGTTGTGGGAGGATTTAAGAAAGGTTTTAATGAGCATGTAGAAGGAAAGGACTGGACTACACCGGTTGGCTGATGGGCAGACTTGTGAATTCCGGCCTTAGAAAAGGGTCCTTTAACTCAGATCTTGGTTCTCCTGGAGTAGAATAGCTCTTTTTTTGCTGTTACATCTCAGTGTTAGCAGAGAAACAGGCTGTAAAGTTAAAAAAGGAATTGAAGCCAGGCAGTGAAAGACAAATACCATGTGATCTCACATTTAACAGGAACCTAAACAACAAAACAAAGAAACAAGCAAAATATAACCAAAGACACTGAAACAGAGGACAGGCTGACAGTGACCAGAGGGGAGAGGGGAGGGAATTTCAGGGGAGAATGGGAAGGGTTTACAGGAACAAATATAAAGGACACATGGACAAAAACGAGGGGGTGTGTGGAAATGGGAGGGAGGTGGGGAAGGATGGGTGGGTGGGCTGGAATGGGAGTAAAGGACAGAAAAATGTACTTGAACAATGATTAAAAGTTAAAAAAATGAATTCAATATTGGTAGTTTGGTCTCATGGCTCTATTGTGAAACTAAAATATTGCTTAGAGAGAGTGTGTGTGTGCGCATGTGTGTGCACGCATGTGTAGAAACACACATATGTGTGTTCTGTTTAGAAACTACCATCGGGGTGAACCTGCATCACAGTGTGTGTGGGTGACACTGTTTATAATGGGCGTGTCTGGGTTGATGTGTATTTGCCTGATGCGCTCCTCTTACTTAGAGCTCTTTACGGCCACAAGTGCCCTGCTGGCCAGGAGAGTGCGGTTTGGGACTGGAGTCAAAGAGCACCTTGGCTGGCTTTCCTGAAGCCACGCGGTCAGATCGCTAGTCTCCCAGGAATGCGGAGACATTCCCTTCTCACCCACGAGGTCTCCAAGGCCAGACTGCTGTTTGTGGTGACCCGGTGTTCGCTCATGTGGTCAAATTTGTTGTTGTTAGTTGCCTGTGAGTCAACAACCATACCTCATTTACCAGGAGGAAGTGGCCCACTCTAGTGTACACACGTTCGAGTTTCTTTAAGAATGAATGAAAAGCATAGAGAAGCATCTTTGAGGTCATCAGCCTGCAGAAGAGCGTGGTGCGTGCCCCCAGGAGCACCACTGCAGGTGCGGGTGCAGAGTAACCCAGAACTGAAGTCTGAGACGTAATTAACTCAGAGGTGCTGGACTGCGGGAGGAAGGTGAGAAGAGACAGGTGAGAACATTCTAAGACACTTGTTTTATTCCCCCAAAGATGTAATTATTGATAGGCTGAAGACATAAATGAGGGGAAAACGTGATTGTGGATCTTAATAAGTTAGGAGCAACTTTCAGCAAAAAAAAAAAAATAGAATGTGCAACTTTTAGTCAATGAATTTGATCCATCCAAAGGAAGGCAGGAAAGGAGGAGAAAAAAAAAACAAAAAATAAAATAAAATAATTGAGGAGAAAATAAAATAGTATGGCAGGAATATTTCTAAGGTAGCATAACCACAATGAATTTAACACACCGATCAAAAGACAGAAGTACAGATTGAACACAGAATATAAAATCTGGCAATCTTTTGTCCATAAGGGAGTAGGGAAAGAAAAGAATTTGGTTAGGCTAGTAATGACAAGAAAAGTATACACTAGGCAAATGTAAATGAAAAGAAAACCAGAAATAGCAACGTTAGTATCTAATTACATAGAATTAAAGGCAATAACCACGGAGGGCCAAGAGGGGGGTGGCGCGCTTGTAACAAACGAGTGAGAATACATAGTCACAGTGAACATAGATGCACCGGATAACACCTTGTTAAAATAGATAAGGTGGCAGAATTATGGGGAGAAATAAATAAGTTAACAGATATGGACAGAAACTTTAAAACAGCTCTCTCAAACTGATAGGTTAAGCAGACCAAAGCTAAGCAAAGAAAGATATAAAAGACCTGGATAATCAATATAGCTGAGGTATGTGTGGAATTCGGTATTCAACAAACAGTAAAGATACATTTTTATTTTAGAGATGGATCATTCACCAAAAATGACAATCTTCTAGCTACATAGGAAGCTTCTGCATTCCAAAGACTCCTGTTTGATGTAGGATATATTCTCAGATCAAGCTGCAAAAAAAAAAAAAAAAGAGAAATCAATGTCAAAAGAAAACTAAAAATAGCTCCTACGTGTAACACCTAAATAACCCAGGTTAAAACAGGAATCATATGGAAATTATAAAATACTGAGAACCAAACAGAAATAAAAAAAACGAACCATCAAAATTTGTAAGATAGCTAATGTATTTATTTGAAAAGAAGCCATCTAAAGGCTCAGGGGGAGAAATGGGAAAAAGAACAAGCCCAGAGGAACAATGAGAGTTTTATAATAGGGCTTGAGATAAGAAATTTTAAAGATGCTAAAAGCAATAGAGAAGATGAACAAAACCAAGATGTGGTACTTGGAAAACACCACGGCAAGGGGGCCTCTGGCACAAACAGTCAGGGTGAGGGAGAAACAAACAAAAATACCGATGAAAACAGGGAAGTAGAGCAGACGCAGCTTAGAAAAAGTTATGAAAGAACATTATGAACAAACATTCCTACTTAGTTGTGAAAACTACATGCCCTGGATACATTTCTAAAAAAATATAAGATGCCAAAGTAGTACAAGAAAAACTGGGAAAATGGAATAGACCTATGAGCAATAGTGAAATGAAAACGAAGGTCTTTTTTCCCACAAAAGCCCCCGATATAGTCATTTTTATAGTTAAGTTCTACCAAAGTTTTTAAGAAACAGACAACTCTGGGAAATAGAAAAAGAGTAAAAGCATTATAAACCATTTTACGAGACTCGTGTGCTCTTGATTCAAAATTCTGTCAGGTTCAGTGCAAAAGGCCCATTTGATTTTTGAGCAAAGATGTAAAAACAGAGAATGAAACATTAGGGAATAACGTAAATGGGTAACGGTCAAGGAGGACCGCGGAGAGTTTGGGCCAGAACAGCAAAGACGGTTCAACCTCAGAAACCGTATTGCCACATTGATCCAAAGAAGAAAAAAAAATCACTTGATCATCTCATATAAAAAAAAAAACAGCTTATTATAAAGTTCGCCATTCATTTATGATGAAATCTCTTGCAAATTATGTCTGGAAGGGAATTGTGTTAACATAGTGATGGTTTATGGCCTTGACCGACAGCAGCCAACACACTTCAGAGAGACCTCGGGCCCCTCCCCTCAGAGGTGGGCAGCGCGGCTGCTGCCATGTAACACGGTAGCGAAAGTCGCCGCAGCTCTGCAAGATAAAACCAGACCCAAACAGGACTTCAGTCTAGGGACGGGGAGGGAGGGTATTAAATTGCCATTTGCCAATGCTGCGATCTAAATGGAAACCCATCAGCACCAACAGAAGAACGTTAGAGTAAGGGAGAGCAGGGGCTTTTGCCAGACAAGACGGACTCCGAAAAATCAGCCGTGTCTCTCCAGACCACCAGCAGGCGATCAGGGAAAAAAACAAAGAAACAAACAAAAAAACCAAGATGTCTTCATAATAGCAGTAACATTGTAAATTATTCAGGGAGGAACAAAGAATAGGTGTACTATCTATGGAAAACATTTTAAAAAGATGATTAAATGAAGAGCCACTCCTGTTTTGTGAATGGAGTATTTTAACATTGTGAGGGTATCAGTTCTCGTTGAGCTGATGCACAACTTCAGTGCGATCCAGAACAGAACGCCAGTTCCTTGTTTGCTGAGGGAATCGACAAGTTTCCCACACACAGAAGGCTGCGGGCCCACGGGCGGCTGAGCTACTCTGGGGAAGGGGAGGGAGAAGGCGGACTTCCGAGACCAGGTGTGAACGAAGGGCACAAACACGCAGAAGTGGAAAGGGTGCTGTGGGCGCAAGAACAGGGAAGTGGGCCTGTCGAACGGAGACATCATATATCGTGACAGAGGTACGTGGGCAGACGGGCAAACTGCTTTACATAAGGTGTAGAGAAAACTGGCTTGCTGTACAGAGCAAACAAAGCCAGACCCCACCGTCCACCACACACAAAGCAGACCCCGGGTGGAGGGAGAGCCTACCTGTGGACAGCAGGGCCAGGATGCGGCTCGGAGAACACGCAGGACCCGGGGAAAAGGAAGGACTTCCTCCAACACGGTCTCAGAAGGACAAACCATCGATGGCTCTGATGATAGCCAAAGAAAGTTGTATTTGTAAAAGACAGCACAAAGGGAACACATTCGAGATTAGAAAACACGTCTGCGATGTCTAAGACCCATGAGAGACCAGTACAGAGACTACAGACAACTCTGCCAATAAACAGAAAAAGAGGGGAAAGTCTGCAGCAAAAACACGAGCAAAGGCTATGCATAGCAATCTGCACAAAGGGGTAGACCTGAGTGGCTGACAACAAGCATATGAAGAGATGCTCAGACTCAGTAATACAAAGAAACGTGAATCCAAATAAGAATGGGATAACATCCTGTTTCCATTCTAATTGGCAAAAATTGACATCAGCTTGATAGGATAACCCATGGGGGGGGGGCAGGCCCTGGGGTAACAGGAACCCTGGTGCCCTGCCGGTGGATGTGGGACCTGCCCAGGCCACCAGGAGGGCAGCTGGAGCAGGACTCACTGGAATGGTGTGTGTGTTCGTGCAGGGACTCAGATCCCACCCGGGGCGATCTCAGAAAAAAGTCTTCGTGTGAGCCCGGAGGAAGACGTGGGTGCAAATGTTCAGTGCTTGTTGCCTGCGTCACGGGGAAACGGAGTCTACCTGGGGGTCAGTTCCCGGGGAGGTGGTTCCGTGCGATGTGGCGGGCGGATGGCCTGGGACACGACGCGGCAGATGGAGGCCACAGAGCGGATGCACCCACAGCAACGGGTACAGCGCTTCAAGGCGCAGCAGCGGATAGAAAAAGGAAAAACCATGTGGGGCATTGTTTTTCCTTTGTGCCACTTACAGAAATTTTACACACACACACACAGCTTCTGTATTTGACAGAGATACCTACAAATTTGAGGATGGTAGGTATTCTTGCCGGGCTGAGGGGGAAGGAAGATGGGAACGGGAAATTAGAAACGAAAGAAAGGCAGAAAGGAAGTAAAATAAGATGACAGAGAGGACTTGCCTGGACTGAGGATGACAATGGGTAGAAGATACGTTTAACCACACGCCTCTGGCATCCAGAAGGCAAGGCAAAATAACTCCATGCTTACACATCTCTCTGTGTATTTTCTTTACTTCCTTGTGTGCCATCAAACATGAGCAACTGCAAACGGGAGGCCCTTAAACTTGGACGTCACTGTTGAAAGAAAGACCTAAATTTCCGCTTATGCGCTTTGGAGGCAACAAGGGGTCTGCCTCCTGCATTAGGAGAGTCCCCGCTGCCGTGGGCTCATCTCCTGTTCCAAGCGCCTAGGTTTGGTGGATGTTGCCTTGCAGCCAATAGGAAAACCCCGCGGAGACCTGCTGTTTTCTGAGTGGAGGCTTCAGAGAAGGCCCCTCCCACCCCCCCGCCCCCGCCCCTGCTTGGCCTCTGCACAGACCTTCTCACTGATGGGTGCTTTCCTTCCCACCTGACTGCATCCGTTATGTTAGCGACTTTATGGTCCGATATCTGATCCCCCCGCAATCCCAGCAGGCGAATGTGGTTGTTACAGGCAAGCGGGTCCTCCGACGATGTCCAGGTTTCCTAGATAATAACTTCTCAAGATTTACTTATTTTCATCAAGAGTCTGTTCGATTATTTACGTTTACTTGTAACACAGTACAAAGCAGGTTCATCGAGTCTCAGGGACTTTCTCTTCTGAGGCGGCCGCTGCCTCCTCCCAAAGTAAAACGTGAACAAGTACGGGGTCCCTGGATAGGCCGGCTCGCCTGCCTCCTGCCCTCAGCTCAGGTCATGACTGCCTCGCTGTGTTGACCCTATTTACAGGGGACTGTGGGACGTAATATTTTCCCGCCTCTGTTGGCTCCTTCACGAGGGGAGTCCCTTTATGGGGATCCCACATTCTCCACGAGGCAGGGTTCAGCTTTGGCTATTACTCTGTCCCATGAAGACACGGAGCATCTGGAAAATGTCCTTTGTTCAATAAATGCTCGTGAATCGAAGCCTATTAATCGTTCCCCAAACAGCCTTTCCTTCCCTCTGTAATCAGTGTTTGGTGTATCCACCTCTCTCGCAGTGGTACTGGTGTGGAAGGCTGTGATTCTAGGTATTTAGCAGGTTTCCTAATAGTAACCCATTTCATTATTACGAGCGCACATGGAATTTGTCACGGTACCCAGCTCATCGGAACAACCCCATGTTCTTTCTCTAGGTTTCGTGCCGACTTAGCCCGTGCCATTCAGACATGATTAGTAGAAGCAGATGCCATTTCTCAACAAATTACCATCCTCCTGAGTCACAGAAACATGTCTTTAAGGTAGAATATTCCACCTATTAGAAGTATTAAATTTTGCCGTTTCTCCATATAATAAGTTCAGGGGTCGCAGGTGCCAGGGCCTTTCGTCAGCGCACCTGTGCGGCGTGGACCTTGGGTGGAATAATTGGGAATCTTTTGATGTTTTCCAGGTCCCTCGGTCATGGGTGCATCTCTGTACCTAATTATATTTATAAAAATGTACCTGTGTCCGAAGGGCCACTTTACCTCTAATTAGTTGGATGGCCTTGAATAAATTAACCACCCTCCCTAAGCCTCAGTCAGCCTGCCCATGAGATGAGATACTTTCACTCATGTAGGAAGCACTTACTAAACACCCAGTACGTGTGGGGCACCAGTTGAGGTGCTGGGAATGAAACTGCAAACAGGATGCAAGTTGCCTCTCTTGCGGAACTCCCGTGCTCGCTGAAACTTAAAATACGAACAAACACCAAAAAATAACATGGTGATCTAGGGCACATGCTGTGTAACACCTTACGGAGCACAGTATTTTGCCATGCACGAGGCACACTCGAGTTTTAATGCTAATTCCCACATATAATGCGCATCCTTATTTTCCCCTCAAACACTTGGGCAAAGAAGTGCGCATTATATCAGGTGGAATACGGGAGCTGTGAGGCTAGGAGAGATGCTGCAAGGATGATGCTGTGAGGGGACAGGTCTGTGAGCTCTGGGGCACAGGAGGCGCTCGGTCACAGGTAGGTGCTTGAGTTGAAAGGAGAACTGTAGTTACAGCCGTCGTGTTTTCTGTCCTCCTTGAGACCGCTGGGCGTGGTGACAAGGGTGCAGACCGTGGTCTTCAAGTGCTGCTGGGGTGCCTGCAGAAACTTTCACGGGAAAATGTTGGCTTCCCAAGACAGTGTGGGAATGCCTGTGGGGGGGGGAGGGCACCTCCCTTCGCACCCCACGTACTGCTCTCTGCCCAGAGAAGGCACTGGGTTCCGTCCGGGAGAACAGTCCTCGGCGCTAGTTGGAGGATCGCTCATGGTTCGGTTGGCACGTGTGCGTGCACATGCGTGCAGCTGGGTGGGTCAAGAGAGCTCGGGCCAGCATCCCGCAGGCCCATGCTCTTCCCCTCCTGTCTCCCCTGCACATTCATTGTGGATCTCGGGCGGTCCTGTTTATCGTGGTCCAGCCACTGTTTCCTGGGGCTGAGCAGGGGGATCCTTCAAGCCGAGACACATGGCGAGTCTCAAGTCCAGGTGGTTCTCGTTGCCTTTGTCCTTCTGCAGGAGTCGAGCTTCGGAAAGGGTAGAAGCTGTGCCGGTGACCGGGATGGAACCGGGCCTGGCCATTCGCTGTGGCCTGGCAGGTCTTTCTAGAACTCTGACTTTTCCTCGGCATTGTACAGAAACTTGGCTCGGGCGGCCTGCTTTATGAAACCACTGAATGTGTAGTCACTTGATAGACTGAGAATATCTCTGGTGCTATAATTTGCGGTCCTTTTGGAAGGCACTGTGAAATGTGATTGGAAGGCACGCAGGAGGAAGAGAAAGAGAAGCAGGGTGGCTACCCCAGTCAGCAGAAACCCAGTGGAATTTGTGAACCGCTCCGTGGAGCGAATGCCAAGGCACTGGAAATAAATCAAAATGAGCAAATACACTTTTACATTATCCTTATTTCAATATTTGTTACATCCATTACAACACTGCAGCCTATAGACTTTTTCTCGGGGACATTCGCTCTCGGGCGATTGGCTTTTGTTTTCCTAAAGCAAGCAGCCGCTCGAACTCCCTGGCATGGCTCTGGGCTGTGGGGCTCGCAGGGCAGATGGGGGGAGGGGGGGGGGCAGAGGCTAATGCCTTCTCCGGCTGCCGACCTGCGCCTGAGCCGGCTGAGCCTACGAGACCCGAAGGCCCCGCAAGCCAACACAAACACGCTGATTCCCCTGAACTCGTCAAAAGGCGTGTAGTTGGGATTACAGAGAATTCCAATTATCGCTTCTGGAGAACACAGCCAGGCCCAACCGTTCAGATATGCCACAATAGGCCGAAAGTGAACATTCCTTTCTAAGGCAAAAAAAAAAAAAAAAAAAAAAAAAAAAGAGAGAGAGAGAGAGAAAGAAAGGAAGAAAGAAAGAAAACGGCCTTTTCTGCCTTTCCTGCAGGAATTCGATATGATCTATAGATTTGAAGATATTCGGCATGAAGATTTTCGTGTCGTCTGTTCTGGCTGGCACCTGAAGGTAAATTCATTAGCCGGATTGTATTTCAAGCCTGAAGAGGAATGTCCAAGGTGAACGTGATCTCACAGCCCATGGCCGCGTGGACTTCCCGCAGCGGCTGTGTCAGACGTTGGAGTCAAGTTGGGGCATGAGTGACCTCTGACATCTAAGGGAGCGTTGGCTCCTTGTCAGTTTACCCTCCAATTTAAAAAAAAATAGTGTTTGCTGACATACAGCCTTCATTAAGCTGCCAGAGACGTAAGATAATAGCAGGAAGTTCTGAGCAGATAAATGCAACGGGGTCGGCAGGGAAGAATGGGGCTTCGTCAATTAAATCATTAATGGATATTTGAAATGCCTTCCTAATGGGGCGCCCAGGGAGGCCACATATTAAAATAAAGGAGAAGACATCTTATCTCATTCCACTGTTCTTGTTGGGGCCAAATGACTCTCCCTTGGACTGGCTCTGTTTATAGACGGGAAGGAATGAGGTTTACTTGAGCTGGTTTTGTTCTGAGTCGGTGTGGGTTTTTCCTCTCCCCTGCAGAATGTATTCTCTGAGTTGCTGCGTCTCTGAGCCTGGTTTTTCCTTGCTGTGGCAGTGCCAGAGTTTATTGCCACTCCCTTCTGGATAGCGTTAATGCCGAAGTCACTTCCCGCCTGCAAAACAATCGTAACATTCACCAGAGTCCTGGGTGTTAAGGCCACAAGGGGGATTGTTACCTGAAATGGCTAAAAGACATTTGTAAGGAGTTCGCGCAAGACGCCGACAGCGTTTGTAGAGAAGGACCGTTCTCTCTGTTCGGCACATACCCATCAAACAGATGGGAAGAAAGGAGCCGTGCCGTAGACAAACCAGAGGGGGACACGGCTGTTTGCGCTTTCCCGCGTGCACGTGAAGGAGCTGAGTTAGCCTCTATGCAGCAGACATACCCTAGAAGGGAATCTCTCAGTGTAGACCGGTGAGCGTCAGAATCACAGGGACAGTCTGTAAAAATGTGCACTGCAGGTCTCTGCACCCGCCAGGCCTGCGCACAGTGGGTTCTGAGGATGGGCCGTTCCGGCAGGTTCCCTGGAGGTGCAGGTGCGCCCGGCCCCGGGAACACACTGTGAGAGCCACTGACACCCGCGGGGCCCACGGAAGGGGGGCTGAAATGCCACTCTGGGCGCAGCAGTGCTTCAATTCTCTGCGCTGTTTCCAGGAGGAGGCACCTGCCGAAAGGCAGTTTTGCTGTTGACTTGAAGGTGAACACAGACACTCCTGGCTTCCTGGGAGACGACATGTTTCAACACAGCAACGTCCAGATGAGCAAAGTCCAAACGAACAAATGAACGCGCCGATGTACAAAATACAGACAAATCCTGTTTGCTCATGGATCACTTCTATGAAGTCAGGCACGCCTTTCCTTAAAGTGGAATTCCTGGGGAGGGCTAGGCAGGAACCCTTGGGTAAGGAGGAGGCTCAAGGCCATGCCTGCGACCTTCTGAGTGTAGGATGTTGGGGTCGGTGCTGCACCATCTTCTTGATTCCGTGAGCTCTCCTCACAGCCTCTGCACCTTGTTCCTCCACTCCAACCCCCCCACCTCCTGCACCTCCCCCTGTTCCCGTAGGTTGGCTGACGCTGCATGCCACACTCTGCAGGGGTTAGCTTCCTTCTCTCATCACCTGAGTTTTCCAATGTCTGGTGCCCAGACATTTAACGTCTGACTTCATGTGTAGAAACTGGCACCTAAATCTTTTGCCATGCCTTGAGGATGCCTTCAGTGTAAGTCTTGGGGTTATGGACAGTAAACTGGGGCCGTGATGGATCAAGCCCCCTATTCCACCTTGCCACACAGAAAAAAAATTGGTGTCTTTCCAATCGAGGTAGCACATGCGGGGATTTTCACTTTCCAGTGTTCTAAAGTGGGAACAAGCAGTCAAGTCACGGGACGGTGAGGGTCGCAGGGAATTTCACTGCTGGACTCTTTCTCCGTGGGGCTCAGGAGCTACTGGGGACAAGTGGGGAGCAGGGGTCATCTGTGGTTCCAAAACCAGGGACCGCGGTCATGAATTATTTCTTCGGAAAAGTTTCCAAGGAATTTGCAGAACGTCAATGGGTCATTATCATAATGACCTGAAACATTCTGAGGTTTTGGTTTAGTATTGGACTGAGCTGCCGCTAAAGTCACATGTATCACGAGGGTTAGAAATGGAAAAGAAAGAGGAGAGGCAGATTAGGCTGGGCATAACTCTTCCTGTGCATGGGGGAAACAAAAAGGAAAGAAAAGAAACGGCCTTTTCCATCACTTCAGAGTTACCTCTTTGCCCTCAAAACACTGATCAGCATTTGGTCTCGGAAGCCGTTGGCACTTGTAAAGAAGTCACCGACTATTCTTTGCCTCCCTCTATTATTGCGTCCTTTTTCATCTCCTCTTTGTCCCAGCTGCTTCTCTGCTCGGGCCCTTTATGGTGCGGGCCGCCGTGGGGTCGGCCTCCTGGCCTCCTTTCCTCTTCCCTGCAGGGAGCCCCCTGTGACAGTCCCCGCTCATTGCCCCCGTCCACCTGTTCTAAATGGTCTCGCCCATAATGCCCCGGGCTCCCTGGGCTCCCTCGTAAATGCGCTCAAAGGGATAATTGTGGTTTCTCAGTTACAAGCTCGATGCGAGGTGACAGTTCAGCGGTCAGCTCAGCTGTATGGGGAGTTAAAATTACCCACGCCTGTCTGGGCTCTGCTTACCGAGCCGCCACGCGGCTCCCTACCTTTTTCCGGCTGGTTTGGCCTCCTTGCTCCTGCGGCGCATGCAGCCTGCGGCCCGCTGCCGGCTCCGAGACCGGCTCCCCTGGCCTCGGCAGTTTGTCGGGCCGTGGGGATCACGAAGAGGTCTGGCGTGTCTGGATTTTTCTCTGCGATGCATGGTGAGAAGCCGTTGTTTTTCATGTGGCAAAATCGCCAGTTCCGCTTGCAGGGGGAAACATATTTCTAAATCGTGCTCTTGTCTCCATGCTGGTTCCTGCCCTAGTTTGTGTCTAAATTTATACCGAGGTGAATGCTTATGCTCGGAATGAGCCTCGCCCTGCATTCCTCGCCTGGGTGAGATGGACACGGGAGGAAGTGGGAATATCGCTAAGGGGCTGTGGATCTGTGGGTGAGGAGGAACTTGGGGGTTCAAACACCGCCCTCAGGCTTCCAAGAGAAGTCACGCTGAGGGTCAAAGTGCACTTCTCAGAGACTCCCCCCCCAGAAGGAGCATTTTCCTATGCTCCGGAAGTTCAGACTGTAAGAGCCGTCACTGTGCACCGTCCAAGCAGCGGTTCCTCACCTGCCCGACGCACCTGCTGCAGCATGTCTCCTTCTGGAAGCCCAGTGTGCCTCCCGTCGGGCCGGGGGCAGGGGCAGGTGGGGCAGCTTCAGGGGCATCCCCCCCCCGTTGGCGTCTCTGGGCCGCACTGGAAGATGAACAGTTGTCTTGAGCCACACATCACATCCACTGCAACACAGAATCACACACAAAAAATCTCATCGTGTTTTAAGGAAACTTACGATTTTGCGTTGGGGTGCAGTCACAGCCCTCCTGGGCCGCACGAGGCCCGCGGGCTGCAGGTGAGACACCCCCGCAGGCCGCCTCAGCGTGAGCTCCCTGGGCAGCGGGTGCCCGTGCGGTTTGGGGGGGGGGGGCACATCGTTTTCTCTGTGGCTCCGTCAGCGCTCTGCGGGCCGAGTTCCGGAGTCTGTGGGTGTGTGTCCCTCTGAACGCGCCCCGGTGGTCTTCAAGGCAGTGGTCCTTCGCTGGGCCCTCACTTTCCCGAGTAAAGAAACCAAACGGCCTGATGCGATGTCCATTCCTTTAGTCGTAAGGCATGCCACGTGTTCAGTGTCGCACTCAACCGTGAGGGCACAGGGATAAGTAAGACAGCTGCTCCCCCAGCTGCCCCGAGGAGTCTGCCCTCTGCCAGTGCGGGCTGTGATGCGGGAGGGTGTAAGGGCACAGTGGGAACGCCAGGAGGGAGGGGACACAGCTAGTCCCCAGTGGGAGAGCTGGGGTGAGACACTCCCGAGGGAACATGACCCAGGGGCTGTGTCAGGGAGGACGACGAGCCCTCGACCCGGAGATCAGGGGACCAGGAATGGCATTTCAGAGTGGAGGGGCAGCTCTCACAGGTGTCTGGAATCAGGAAACCGCTGCTGTGCACAGGGATGGCCTCGGGCCCCGCTCGGCCACACTTCTTACTATTTCAATTCAGGCCACTGACATCACAAGCAATTATCTGTGCGCTTCACGGCAGTAACGAAACCTAGAGTCACTTTCGGGCTCACCCGTAAATAGGAGAAAACTCCGTCAAAGGCAGGACACTCCGTCAAAGTTTCGACCCCCTCCTGCACCCTGGAGCCCCAAAGAGCAAATTGCACATCTCTCGGGTTCTCCGTGCTGCCGCTGCCGCCCCCTCCTGCCTTTGGGGTGGGGGCTGCGTGGGGCTGAGAATGGTGGGTGCACACACGGCAGACGCCGATGAATTCACGAGCCGGATCCCCGCGCGCCTCGACAGGGCCCAAGCCTGCCCGTCTCTCGCAGGTGGAGCTGGCCCGACTCTGGCAGGGTTAAGAGTCCCTCGTTCACCTCTCCAGTCTTCATCACTGTGCTTCTCCCTGACCGTCTTCGCCTCCATCACCCTTTTCCAGGATCTCCCCCGAGGAGGAGCATCGACACGCCAGGCCGCCGCGCTGGTGGAATGCTGGCAGACGCCTTGTGTGGTTTCAGAAAACATACATTGAGCAAAGGGCCTGTTGCAACAGGCCATTTAATTTTAATGAACTAGCTGCGCTGAATGGGGTTTTGTCATATTTACACTGTATCTTTCACTAACTAGCTTCCTTTTAAGCCGAAAAAAAAAAAAAAGAAGGTGAACTACTTCCCAGGAGAAAGACAGGAAACTACCAAGGGCAAATTTCCTTTCTTGAACTGATTTTCTGAAGCCACGTGGTCGTCCCTGGATCCCGGAGTGGAATGGGGAGGGGATGTTTGAGCCCTGACACCCAAACTTTCCTCGGCCCCTCAGGAGAGCCCTCCCTTTGTGGCAAGGTGGTCTTAGACCCATAAATAAGCACAGGAAAAAGTACCCTCTTTTGTGGTGGCTGAAGGTCGACCCAACAGGAGCCACAACCAGCAACAGCTGGCATGGCCGCGTGGCAGTTCTTTCCATACCAACGTGAGACCTCACCACAGTTCACTGCCCACGAGAAACGTGGTCATTCGAAAGTAAAGATCACGGGTTTCCTCCCTGACAAGCGAGGTGTCCCCTGGACGCCGTGCCATCCCATGGCCTGTCCAGTCGGTGGCCACAGAATCAATGGTACAGGCCCAGGGACCCCAGCCGTCCAGCCCGGGGACAGGTCGGTGGCTCACACAGAGAGGCAGTGGTCGTGGTGTGGAAGCTGGGTGGGGAGTCTGGCTGTGTCCCCCGTCAAGGTGTGCGTCTCAGCAAGAGCTGGCTCTGGGAGGGGCCGTCGGTCTCTTGCTCGTTCATCCTTGGGGCGGCCTCCCAGGCAAGCAGCCTGCTGACTAGGGGTCTGTGTTATACAAGGTTTCGGTGCCCAAGGGAACGCTGGTGTATGTAGATGCATATTCTGTACATATATAGTCACAAGCCTCGTCTAGCCTTAGTTCTGCGGAGAGCGGAGCTGCAGACGAAGATTCGCATGCAGATGGTTAATTTAGAAAGTGGTTCTAGGCAGCAGGAGTGAAGGGTGCAGGGAGTGGATAAGGGAAGGACAGCAAGTCAGCGAAGGGGTTTGTTACTGAGCTGAACGCTGGAAGGGTGACTGGTGCTCCGTGCTGCGGGACCTTCTGAGGAGCTTAGCAGGTGCACCTCAAAACCTCTGCACAAGCCAAGCAGGGGGACAGGTTGGACCAGCAGCTCCCGCCTGGCACTGGCCACGGTCACCCCAAGGGCCCTGACTCATCTGCTCCTTCTGGTCCCACACCGGGGACTCCGAGAAGCTGCAGGGCAGAAAGGGAATAGGATGAGGTATGGAGCCCGTTAGGCATTGTCGGCCTGCCCCGGGGATGGTTGTGGCCTGAGCCCGCCCTGGACGGGTCATCTGCCTGGTGCCTGCAGTTGGAGCTCGAGTGAGAAGGTTCCAGAAGGCCTGAGGAGGTGCTGGGCATGGGCCTAAGTGTAACTGGTGTGTGGTCACTGTGATCTGTGGGTCCGCCCTGGTCCAAGGCTGCAAATTAGCTCAAGATAAACGCCCTGCACCTCTCCTGCTCTGCACAAGGCCATTATTTTCCGGTGGGACCTTGTCCCCCGGTGTTTCTAGGGCTCTCTTAGAGGTCTGCTCTTAGTCTTGGCCTAAGATAGAAAGGATCTTTCCCCCCAATGCTTTTTAAAAATCGAAGGATAGTTTACATATCGTGAAATGCACAGATTTCGAGTGTTTGGTACTATTAGTTTTGATAAATGGATATAACTGTGTAGCCCACACCCCTGGCAAGATACGGAGTGTTCCCATCTTCCCAGAAGTCCCTTGGTATCTGTTCCCAATCAATCCTTCCACCCCCAATGCCAGAAGCAATCACTGATTGGATTTCTATCCCCCTCTCTCCATTTTCTCATATTGAAAACTCCGTCTAAGTGGAATCATCCGATGTGAACTATAGTTTCCATAGGGCTTCTTTCACCCAGCGTAGCATCCTGGAAATGCAGTGGGAATTGTTTCACGTCTCTGATTTTTGTGCCTTTTTATTCTCATGTAGTATTCTGTTGTGTGAATCTACCACAGATTGTTTATCCGTCCTCCTCCTTACAGATTGATACCAGTGGTTTTCAATTTGTAGCTGCTCCGAGTACAGCTGCTTTGAACAAGTCTTTCTGGGGACATGTGTTTTCGTTTCTATCGGCTAAATACCTCGGAGACTGCTGGGTCATGGGAGAGCGGTGCATTTGACGATACAACAAAAGCGGTTGTAACATTGTACACACCCACCAGCGATGTATCAGAGCTCTGGTAGCTCCACAGCCTTGCCAATATCTGACGATTTCAGTCTTTTTCATTTTAATCATTTTTTGGTGGGGATGTACCAGCATTTCATCGTGGTTTTAGTTTACATTTCCCTGATGACCAATAATGTTAAGTGTTATTTCGAGTGCTTCTTGGTCATTTGAATATTTTCTTTGGTCAATGTCTGTTCACATCTTTTGCTCATTTTTTATTGGGTTGTTTCTCTTTTTACTATTGAGTTCTATGAATTCTTTACATATTCCAGAATCAAGTCCTTCGTCAGATACATGTGTTACAGATGTCGCTCCCCCAATTTGTGGCCTGCCTACTCATTTTCTTAACAGCATCTCGGACTGCCGAGCCAAAATGTAACATTTTGACTTTGTTCAATAATTGTTTTTCCCTTTGATGTTTAGTGCTTTCTGTGTCCTCTCTAAATCATCTTTGCCTGTTCCAAAGGTCATAAAGATGTATTCGTAAGTTCTCTTATAGGAGCTTTGTAGTTTTATGAGGCATGTGGCGGGTTGTTGGGGATAGTCCGTGCCAATTTATATTTCTTACCAAGAAGAGTTGGTAGTCAGTGCTTTTTATGACCTCTGAATGCTGATGGAGACATTGCCTTGCAGGCTGATGAATCATAGGGACCTTTGAAAATCCCGACTGCACTGCCCCTGTTTGCATCAAGCTCTGCCCCTGAAGTGGTGTGCGATCCGGGTCAGGGATGGAAAAAATGGTTTCTTGTGTGTATGTTCCTTACATTTACTTCGCCTGATGTGGCCCCCAGCCTACACGTGCCTGTCACCATACACAGGGTCACTCTGACTTATGTTAAATGCCTGTGCTGACACTTCTTGCCTTAAATGAATGGGCTTTTTATGTAACCGTTGCTGCTGCCATTGTGGGGGGCTGCTGGGTCATTAAAATGATGTTTGTTTGAATTTGGCAGAATGAAAAATTGGACTTATAGTTCCTTTTTTTGTTGTTCCCAAGGCTATTCTCTCCACGAACCCCTAAACAATACTCTTTTGATTTTATGAAGACATCTTTACAGAAAGGAGTGAAAGGTGGTCGAGGTTCATGGTGTGCTCTGGGCATCGTGGGTGTGGGGTGCGTCTCTTTTCTTCAGTGCCTGCAGGTGAAGCTGTGAACACGCCCTCCTGGGTCCCACAGTCGAGTTAGAAGTGGAACTGTGTTTTCTGGAATTGCACGTGAATTGTGCAGGTTGTCACTGCACACCCGCTTGTCTCGGGCGGCGTCTGAGCATTTGGGTCCCAGGGAAAGAGCGCTGGAACCAGAAGTTCTGGGTTATATTTTGGGACCTGTCACTTGCTATCAATATGATTTTTTCAACGTGCCGTGTGTCTGCCGTGAGTTTGGCCTTCCAACCTGTAAACAGAAGCAATAATAGCCAGTGAGTGCGTCAGAACAGGCTAAGCCAGCCCTCCTGAAGTAGCCATATGACTCCAAATCTTTGTAGCATAGTGACAACGCCCGATTTTTTTCTTGAGCAACATGTTATTCCATTGCGACGTATCTCGTGCTGGTCTTCAGCGCCTCTCCTCCACCTGGCGACTCAGAGACCTAGGATTTCTTCATCTTCTCCTCACCTCCCCTCTAAGGGGCTTCCGAAGCCACCATGCCAGGGAAAAGTGGGAGATGGAAGGAGCACAGTGCCCCTTGACGGCCTTGACTTGGAAGGGACACCCATCATCTTTGCTCGCCGTCCCTGTGAGGGAGTCCCATGGTGCCCCCACAGGGGAGGCTGGGAAACGCAAGGGAGCGCAGGCAGGTTGGGGAGCACTCCCTGTCTGTGCCCTGTGTGTCTCATGGATGTTCTGCGATGCTCCGATGCGACAGCAGAGGAGATCACATTATAAATAATTTACCATATTTACAACGGGATTTCACTCCCCTGTATCCCATTCAAGACGCACTGATCCAGACCAGTGTGCTGGCGGTAGCGCACCCTTCCCAGCTCTTCACTGTTGTGCAACTTCAAAGTAGAAGCGGTGACCGTGACTTTTTCTGAAGGCTGCTTGGCAGAGGGGCTCTTCATGCTTTACCTTTTCACACCTCAACACAAGGCCAGTCCAACATCCCTTGATTAGTTTAGCAGAGTGCAAACCCATTGGAAGGAGCGGAAGACTTGAATTATAGGAGGGCTTTGGAGAAAGCACAGGGGGCCTGTAGAAATTTGAGCTGGCCGCTCACAGGCCTGCCAGCGCTGCCTCCGTGACCCTCGAGACGCCGCGGGACCGAGCGGCTGTCATTTGTGTGTGCACCGCGGCTGCCGCGTGCACCCCGCTCCCAGCAACCTTGTTCGCGTTACTGAGCGGTTCAGCGGAACCACGACTCGCCCAGAATACAAAGGCAGGCTTCAGTGCCGCCCAGGCCAAATTATTATAATTTTGGAATGAGTGGAATCCGAAATAATGAGGTTTTATTCTAGTTTGCCCTGGAGGTTTCTCTGTAGTACTGGGAGAGGAAAACAAATATTTGTTCTCTTTGAAAAACAGACAACTTTCATTGTGTTCAAAGTGGAGCTGGAAAACAAGTCCGTGAAACAGCTTCATGGTACAATGGCACTTGTCCTGTTGCTCATTTCATTGAGGTCTTTAAAAAAAAACAAACACCGGGGTTGTTTTCCCCTTCTCTGTTTGGCTCATTTAATGTGGAGCTCCCGGCTTATAAACATAAATGCAAAGTCACTGTCTTTGTTATTAACTTCTTGTTGATGTTCTGAAGCTCTGGATCGCAGGTTTTCAGGGTGGCGTGTGCACTCCAAGTCTTGTTCAGGCCTGGTGATCCATATCGGCGGTCATGCACATGCCCTTGACCTAGAGAAGCCTCCGTAGACCCATTATAAATCTCGCTCTCGTTTTCCTTTTGCATCACATCTGCGGAGAACACTGCCCGTGGAGCACGTGTCCTCAGATTTGGAACCAGAGGGGTATTGGATTTCTCCCTGCCCTGGCATGCATTCCCTCTCTGAGGGACATTATGTGCAAGAAATGTGGGACTTTCAGTTGAGACACCCCGCCCTCTCTTGGCCAAGATGGGAGCACGTGACCAAGCTAAGCCAATCAGGATTTTTCTCCTGGGTATCTGCATATCGACTACGAGGATGGCAGCTGTTAGAATGGATTCTTCCTGACAACTGTATCCTAAAGAGATTGACATTGTTTCCTGCCACCGTGACTTCCGAAGGTTCTCTGATTCTTCCCTCCTGGAGACATGGTGTTTCATCTTCCTCTTCAGCTCTGTGTGCTCCCCCATATCTTTCCAATAACTTCTCTCTTTGCTTAGATTGATTCTGATGAGTTTCTATAACCTGCAAGCAGGAATCCTGTTTCAGTGTAGTTACTTCAAAGATAAAATGCATCGATGTGAGGCCTGAAAGGTTGGCTAAACTCCTTTATTACATTACAGTTTCATCTAGCAGATGTGGTCAGGAGAACCATTCTCTGAAGATTAAAAGTATTTTTGTCACCTAGATAAGTCCCATGGTGCTAATATTGAAAGTAAAAAGAATCTTCTCCTTTTTTAAAAAAAGAAATTTATTTATATTTTTAGAGAGAGAGGAAGAGGGGAAGGAAAAGAGGGAAGGAAACAACTGTCAGTTGCCTCTCTCACACTCCCCCACTGGGGACCTGGCCCGCAGCCCTGGCATGCGCCCTGACCGGGAATCGAACAGGCGATCTCTGGGTTCGAGGGCCGGCACTCAGTCGACTGAGCTGCACCAGCCAGGGCAAGAATCCTCTTCTTTGTGGACTTACAGACTCAGTCTCTCCATTTGTATTGCCCCTGTGTGTCTCACAGCCACCTAGTCCCAAATTGTCCATAACAAGACTCAATTTTCCCCAAACTTGCTCCCCAGGGAGTCAAACAGGGGCGAGTTTGGGGTGAAGAATGGACTCTTACTATCATTCTGTTGCAGGTTTTCACCCGGCATCCTTACCAGAAAGTCGGCCTCTCATAGAATAACTTTGAATGGTATTTTCCCCAGAAGATTCTATCTATCATTGTTCTTCATTATGATTACATGATCACACTTAGAAAACAGAGGAGGAAGAAAGTCACATCTAATCCTAGCACGCAACTGGAGCTCCTGTAGGCGTTTGGGTGTGGTTCCTCCCCTCTGGGTTGCAACGTGGCATCACGAATAGCCTGGACGCATTCTTAGTCTTTATTTTCACTTAACATTCTATAATAAGCAGTCTCTGCGTGGCAAAATAAGCTGCCTGGCCTTCTTCTGAGGGGCTGCATGTGATTCTATTAAGTGGCTGCTCTATATTTGCTCAGCCATTTCCCTTCTGGATATTTAGACAGATTGAGTAAATACGGCGTACTCAGATTTTATGTGTCCCCTCACCGTGGTGGGGGAACAATGCAGGCAGCTCCGAGATGTGCCTCGGTGGGGGCGTGACACAGTGCTCGCTGTTCATCTGGTCCTTTGGCCCCTCGTGACGGGATGGCTTAGATGCAGTTGCTGATCACGGCGTCGACATCGGTGGTCACAGATACCCAGGGGGAGACTTCTAACACCCCAATGTGACGCCTTCCCATGAACATTTGACAGACAGAACAATAGCTTATTCTACTCCCGGCCTCGAGAGCTGGTAACATTTTATTAATTTGCATTTAATTTCTCCCTTTGAGTTTTATTGGGTCTAAGTTTTGGATCTCAGGCTGTTTGGACCGACCTCGGCCCCTTCGCCTGCGGTTCAGCAGAAAAGCGATTGTGTTTGGGTTTCCACTCTTGGAGGGCCATTCTTGGTCTGAACTGTTTGCATTTATTTTATTTTAAAATTACAAAGGCATTTCCAGTTCTATGTGGTTTTCCAATCCATTCCTCCCCCCCGTTTCACAAAACCCATAAAACCCACATTGTCTAAAAATGCTGCGCTGAGCAGAATGGGCTCAGCCCTCCTTGGAGAGCCGAAAAGGATGGAGCCAGTACGTGATATAAACATTTCCAGGGAGATTGTCTCTTTCCCGGAATTGGTTTTAGTTCAAGGCTGCTGACCAGTTGTGCGATTGCGTGAGGGGTTGCTGACCTTGGACCCCACTTGAACTTGACCCTGGATGTCACAGAGGCAGCTGCCCCCGTCATATCTAGGTCCTCTCTGCTCTCCAGCCTCCAGGCTCCGCTCCTGCTGGTCTGGCTCCTGCCGTTATTTTTTAAGGACTGGAGCCATAAAAAACCAGCACTTTGGATTTCTGAATGAACATTTCCAACGTTAAACTTGGTGGTTTCCTGTCACAGAAGCTTGAATTCTAATTGTTCTGCAGTGCGGGTCTTGCTTTGCTGGCTAGATTAAACATCCTCATTCCCTTCCATTGCAACATGTGGACTGCCATGCTAAGAAGCTGCAGATTCTTTGAACAGTTTATTTTCAGCAGCGTATTTCCGAGTCGGAGGAAGAGCGAGTGGAAAGTGTGGGTTTTGGGGAGATTATCCCCACCCCCGAGTTTGCCCTCCTGTTGGACTGAGGACCGTGACAGATGGAACTCAGACGGGGGACTTCCTCAGGCGGGCCCTCCCTCCTGGTAGGCAGATGCACACGGCACATGTCAGAGCCCCACTTCCCGCGTGAAAAGACAGGTACTAGCCTCCAGCCACCATGTCAACGGCAGCTGGGGTCCCTACTCAAGACTTGGGAAGGAAGTTTGAGAGAATCCACGCCTAGCCCCCTCCACAGGGACCACTTTGCAGTCTTCCCTGCCACCCTCCAGCCCCGCTGCCCTGCCCAGATTTAGGGAGGACCGGGAGAGAAGGGGCACATAGTATAAATAGTATCTAGTGGGCACAGAGCTTACAACGGACGTTCTTGCACTGGACAGACTGTCCATTCCTAGTGAGACCTTAGCTAACAAATGTGCACGCTGCTTTGGGGAGGCACCTTTGCAACTGAGCACCCCTCTCCAGTCCCCCACCATATTATTGTGTTGCCTCCGGGCGCCCTCATCCTGCGCTTGTTAATTTCGCGCAAGCCGGTCTTCCCTGCTGAACTCAGAACGAGCTGAGGGTTGAGAGACATCTTGCTCAGCTCGTGTTTGTTGAGTGAATAAGTAAACGAGTCATTGCTGAGTGATCCCCGGGGGCTGTATACTAAGAGATGGGGCAGGGACTTCCTAGGTGGATTTGAGCAGGTTCACGGAGAGTCCGTGGGCCTTTTTTCTTCCTCCCCGCTTTCTCCGTTTCCTGGAGCTGCCATACCAAATCACCGCAAACTGAGTTGTGCCGAAGGAATTGGGTTTCGGAGGTTTAGTCTCCATCTGAAAGACCAAGGCTGCGGTTGGATTAGAGTTTGGTTCCGCCGAGTAGATCGTCAAGGACCAAATGGTCTCATGCTCCTCCCTCTGGTCCCGCCCACTGTTCCTCATCAAGAAGAGGAGGAGGGCAGCTGGCCACTGGTTCCAACACGAAGCCTCCTCCTCGAGAACCAGGCCCCAGCACCCACTTCAGTTGCTATGTCAGGTTGCCCTGGTCTCGGAAGGTAGAGCGTGCCCGTGAAAACTTTCGAAGACCAAAATGGTGTAAAGAAGCAGTTACCTTAGGACACATCTAACAAACGGACGCACAAAAGGAATCGAGATAAAGCACAGATGCTCAGACATGCTGCAGAGCTCTGTGGGCCGCCTGGATGCTGGGAAGCTGGGAAGCTGGGTGTGGTGCCTGGGGGTGTGGAGGGAGCAGGACGGGCCACTCCGGCGGCTCCGGCCACACGCCGCCTCTCCAGCAGCTCCCTGCAAACAAATGCTGAACACCGTGCTCAATCGCCATCTTTTTTTAATTTGTAAATGTGAAAATTCTCTGCAGATTTCTTCTGGGGGGTGAGAACAGATACCAATGCAGGTCGTTTGTGGAAGCGAAGTGGCGTGAAGGGAACGTGACGGAAGGAGGCCTGACTTCAGGGGGTGAACACGATGCAATATGCAAATGATGGATTATGGAGTTGCACCCCTGAAACCTGTATAATTTTATTAACCAATGTCACCCCAATAAATTCAATAAAAATTCAAAAGAAAAGTAAGGATACCTGTACTTGGGAATATGCAACTGGAAAAAAAATGCCTTCTTAACAATGCATTACTTCGGGGCATTTTATTAATTATTTATGCAGAAACAAGTTTTGAAAATGTCTTTTTTTTAAAACTTCAGTCAGTATTTGAACTGTTTTTTAAGATTGATGAGAGAATAAAGTTCTTCCCTTTTTTAAAGATAGTCCTGATTTGTTCGGTGTCAAATCAAGGTCCTTCAGCTGGGAAATGATAAGCGCACCCCAGATGCAAGGCAAGCTGCTTCTTCGGAGAAGCCATCATCTTTTATTTGTTTCTCTCTTCACTTTACGCAGGGGTAGCTGTGTGGCTTAAGTCTGGTCCCGACAGTACGGCATCAACCATTAAGTGGGTTTGCAAAGGCTCAGTTTGTAAAGGAGTCACTGCAGCCGCCTGGGGCCTGCGCCAGAAATAAACAAGCCCGAGTCTGCCATCCCACTGTCTCTGAAGACTCTGGGCTTTAGTTCCTGAGACCGTAGAGGGAGAAGGCGGAACTGCTTGAAATTGCAAGATAAGGATCCTGGCCCTCTCAAACCAGCGAGTGACTTCAGACAGGTCATTTCAGCTCCTCTTAGCTTCCCGGTCCCCGGCTCACACTGGTCTAAAACTATCCACCCTCGTCTCTCTCTGAAAATGTAATGCTTCCGGGGACCCTAGACTCATTTCTAGCTCTAGAATTCAGTTTCTACAATGGATATCTTTAGCTAAATAACTTACATAACCAACCAGTTTGGAGGCCGATAACTGGTAATCTACAAAGTTACCCATAATTCTCTATGCCTCAGTTCTTCTCCCAAGGTAGAATTTTTTTTAGATTGCAACTTAAGTGTTTCCAGTTGCTCTAGACGGGAAAACATCTTGGGTGTGCTCGCCCGGGTCTTAGCTAACTCCACCTCTCTCCCTGGGCCTCTCATGCCTGAGATGGTTTCTCCTAAACAGGAAGTTGTCCAAGACTTGAGTGGGATGGTGACTGTGTTAATCAGCATACTTCATGCTAACCGCTGTCCACATCTCAAAGACTTCACATAATAAAATTGTACATGCGTTGTGCTCACACAAAGCATAATGTGGGTGTCTCTGGTCTGGAGACTCTACTAGGGTAGGGAGAGAGAGAGAGGGAGAGAGGGAGAGAGAGAGGGGGAGAGAGAGAGAGGAAGAGAGAGACAGAGAGAGGGAGAGAGAGAGGGAGAGAGAGAGAGAGAGAGGAAGAGAGAGACAGAGAGAGAGAGAGAGGGAGAGAGAGAGGGAGAGAGAGAGGGAGAAAGAGGGAGAGAGAGAGGGAGAGGGAGAGGGAGAGGGAGAGAGAGAGGGAGAGAGAGAGGGAGAGAGAGAGAGGGAGGGGGGGAGAGAAGGAGAGAGGGAGGGAGGGAGAGAGAGAGGGAGAGAGAGAGGGAAGAGAGAGGAGAGGGCACCGGAGATCCAGTGGGCCTCACCAAGCTGTGAAGGATGTTGAGAATGCCGTCTTCCTGTGTAGCCAGGAAGAGGAAACGGGTTTGGTGAGCATGCGGTATTATCTCTGCCACAGTAATTCGACTTTCTACTTCAGAGGGAGGAAGAGACCGAGGCCAGATGGTTACCCTTAGCCCTCAGGGTGTTGCTGAGTTGATCTCAGAAAATATTTGTCATTTCCATTGCACTCCTGAAGGTGCTGATCCAAGGTTGCCTTGTCATCAGTCTTTGCCACGAACACATGTAGCCCAAGATGATGGTTGTATTCCTCGGTTTGCATCACGTGCTCCCAGGGCCGAATGGGAGTAAGGTGGGGAATCACTTGGGTGACTGACCGCCTCTGTTCACTGAGGCTTGTACCGCCTTGTGAAAGAGCACCCTCTTAAGAGGTCGGAAGGGTAATCATCATGATAACAGCCAACATCTATTACGTGCCTATTGTATACTTTTAGCACCGTGGTACCCACGCTTGAGATCTACCTTATTTAATCCTCTCATTTAAACTTCAAGTCTTACTTTTACCAACTGACTTGGAAATGGACTAGTTTCTAAGGATGGCTTTGTAAGTGATTTAGAGGAAAAGAACAACTGTAATTCCCTTTAAAGAGCTCTACTTAAGAACAGCAAGCATTTGGATGGTCACTGCTGATGGGTTGGTGAAAACGTCAGGTACGTGACCACACAGTCCCGCCTCAGGCACCTCGGTGGGGGCCTGGGGCTGGCCTGTCCCCCCACCAGTGGGCAGATGGGGTTGCCCGCCTGCTCTTCATTTTCATGGTTGGCTGCTCAGCCGGGAAGCCTGCAGCCAGGATGTTGGGGGGATCTCCCTGCTCCCCTAAGTGGACAGAAGGCTCTGTCAAACGTGGAGAGTGTCAGTCTCCTGTGGGAGGGCCTCATGTTTGCAGGAGCTCCACTCTGGGAGATCCTGACGGAAGAGCAACTCCAGTGGGTGGGGACGGTGGCATCAGTGGCCCCAGGGACCTTCACAGATGAGGTTGGCATCTCTAAGCACCTTCCTGCTCCAGAAGGAGTGGCTGGGCCTGCTCCTTGCGCAGCAAAAATGTGGGGTCCGAACATATCACTCAGATTCATTCTCTACAACGGCACATGGTTGGAGGACACCCGAGTCCTTCCTTCTCCCCTCCACAGCCGTGCAGATGGCCGTGAGGGCAGATCTCCCGGGGACTCCTGCAGGGCTGGAGTGGAGTGCGGGTCATTAGGCCGTGGGAATGGACACCTAGTGTTTGGACAACAGGAACCACCAGTGCAAAGGATGCTTTTCTTGGGGACGGGCACTCAGACAGTTTTAGAAGAGGTTTTCACAGGAACTTTATGCCCCCAGGAAAAAGGGAGGCATGTTGCCAGCTCTGAAGAGCCCTGTCTGGGGATGCCGAAGCCCGCGCTGTGCACAAGCGAGGTCAGGGTACGGGCTGGGAGCTGTGTTCATTGCAGCCGCGGTGTCATTACGGCCTTGGTTTCATTAGGGCCTGTGTTTTGCTCAGAGCTGAAGCCCATTAGCTGGGAGCTCCTTTTGGGAATTCAATCAGTGCGTCATCAGGATTCCTGATGAAAATGAGCTAACGCAAACAAGCTTTAAGATGTGAAGTTGGCCCTGGCTGGTGTAGCTCAGTGGATTGAGTGCAGGCTGTAAACCAAAGTGTCGCAGGTTCGATTCCCAGTCAGGGTACATGCCTGGGCTGCAGGCCATGACCCCCAGCAACTGCACATTGATGTTTCTCTCTCTGTCTCTTTCTCCCTCCCTTCCCTCTCTAAAAAAAAATGATGTGAAGTCATAGCTTTTAGTTTCTGAAATACAGAGTAAGAGTTTTCTTGGTTCCATTCAACCGTCCAAGGGGAAAAGGGAAGAGGCAACTTGGCAAACACTTGGAAGCCTTTGTAGGCGAATGTGGCAGATTTGGGCGGACACATTTTACTGCGTGCGCACACCCTCCCCCAGGGCCTGTCCTCTGGGCTCCACGAACTTGGCCACGGTGACTTCCTGCTGCAGCCTCGGAGGTGCAGCTGCAAAGGAGGGGAGGTCCACCTCCTGTCTTTCCCTGAAGCACCACGCTGCCGGGCTGGGGGCTGTGAGAATCCGGTAGATGCTTGGACTGGGTCAGGTTAAAGCAGCACCAGAACAATCCATGTTTGCCCTTTCTTAAAGGAGGGAGTTGGTGGGTGACCCTGACCTTTTAGGCATGTGCACGCTGTGAGAATGACATCGACCTTTCCCTCTGTCCTTTCTCTGATCATCCAGGATTGTCTTTGGTCTCAGCCCTCATGTGCCTGTACTCTGAGACCACCAAGGCCACCACCCCCTACCCCCTGCCACCAATATAGATCCTGGGCCTGATAGTTACAGGTTAATCAGTAGAGCCACCAAACAACTCCATAGTTTATCAGTAAGGTTGTCTGATTGGAGAGCCTTTCCTTAAATAGCTATAATAGCCATAAACTGCAGGAGATAGGCCGATGATGATCACACAATTTATTATTGAAAGGATCTCTTATCTTCCTGAGAGAGGGCCTCTCTTTATCACAGTCGGGCTGATTACATTTCCGTGGTTAAAATTTCATTAGGGCCTGTGTTTTGCTCAGAACTGAAACCCGTTAGCCGGGAGCTCCTTTGGGGAATTTAATTTTATTAATACTTAACGGCGAGTGGCCTTTAATTAATGTTAAATGAAAATGGGATTCCAAAACCATTACGGGGAACTTTTCGCTTGGGTGTCAAAATAATTTATAGTGATTAATAAGTTCTAATCGACTATCACCAGAGATCATTTGAATTCCATTTTGATTTTAAGGCATTGACTGGAATATATTTATGATCTAAAAAAAAATGTGTCCCTGGGAAGAATCTCTATCTGCTCTTACCAGTGAGACACGCAGCGCTTGTGCTCAAGAATCGGTGTGTCCTTGAGGGGTGGCTGCTGGAGCAGCAGGTCAGAGCTGCGTTGGTGGGCTGCCGTGCCGTTAGGGGCTGCTTTACGACATGTGCGAACTGGCTTTATTTACCCATCCTTTCCCCTTCTCCCCACCCACTCAGACAGACACACTCACACACACACACACACACACACACACACACACACACACTGCTATTCTGAAGAAATGTGCAGAATAAACAAACCCAAGCTGACGCGGAGGGAGCTCAGCGGGTGTCAGATGGCGTGCTGTTGGCGGGCGTTGTCTCTTGAATTCGTACAGTAGCTTTTGGGGGGAGGTCTCCTTATGGCCCCCATTGTATCGATAAGGGAATCAAGGCTCACAGTGGTTGATGGCTTGCCCCAAGTCCTCAGCTAGTAGGTGACAGAGTGGGCTTTAAGTGGGGGATGGTCAGGATTTGGAAACAGTCTCCTCCTGTTTTTCATCATAAAATTTCACCCCCCTGTTTTCCTGCCAGGAAGGACCAAGGTGGTCTGGGATTCAGGACAGTGTCCACCTCCCTAAGGACACAGGACAGGGCAGGGGGTCAGCACAGAAGCCCTGTGGAACATAACGGGCAAGTTCAATGGAGGGCAAGGCCGCAAGGCACCCCGGGCCGGTGGTCTCCTGGGTGGTCGTCCCTCCCTACCCTGCACTCCTGGGCTAGTAGCTTTAGGGGAGGAGACGCTAATTGCCGGCAGAGGGGTTTGTTTGGAAAAGATAGCAGTCTTGATTCCACACTTTGTCGTAAACTTCGTTCAGCGCCTTCACTGTCATGTTCTTCTTCCCGTATCTGTGTGGAACGTGTTAGAGAGGGGTGGGCCCTGACGGGTGCCACTTGGCTGGTGGCATGTCTTCCTGCAAAGTGAAAGGGTCGCTGGTTCGATTCCCGGTCAGGGCACATGCCTGGGTGGCGGGTTCATCCCTAGTTGGGGCGCGTACTAGAGGCCACTGATGGATGTTTCTCTCTCACATGATGCTTCTCTCCTTCTCTCTTTCCCCCACTTCTTCTCTCTCTGCAAATAAATGAATAAAACCTTAAAAAAAAAGAAATGGGTCTGAAACATCACCCAGGAGAGGGAAACTGAGTCAGCTCTGACATAACCTTTCCCAGACCACCCAGTGCCAATGGACCCAGCCCACCTTGCCCCCGTGCCTTTGCCCTCTGGGGCGCTGGGTCCCTCTCTACCTTCCCTGCAGGTTCTTTTTCCTCTGAGGGATTCAGACTTCTCTGCTAGAGACCTGGAGCCAAGCACAGCCAGGACGCCGGATGGTAACACGAAAGAAAACGAGGAGCTTTCATAGCAGCTTCCAGGTGCCAGGCACTGGAGTCAGCACCGCATGTCCATTGTCTTAGTTCCTCCTCACGGCACGCTGTGGCCCCCATCGACATGGGGGTCGGTTTCTCCAGCTAAAATGATGTGAAGACCTCTGCGGCTCTGCGCACACACGCATGCACGGATGCACACACGCACAGATGCATGCATGCACAGATGTATGCGTGCACAGCCGGTGTGTGTGTTGATCACGAGGCTTTACATCTGCACCTGCTTCTCTCCGGGGTTCGGGGCAGTGGAGAGCCTGATGGTGATAACGATGCCGCTAGCGCAACGGCGCCCGGCCGTCTGCAGGCAGACTGGTTATGTCTGCCCTCGCCTGGTCCCCAGCCCGTCCCCCGCCTCCCCACGGCTGAGTGGGACCTTGTGGTCACTCCGTGCTGCCTGTGAGGGGGTCGGACCTCTCATCAGAGTCGTCATTCTCCACCCCCTGTGTTCACTGCCCACACGTCTGTCTTCTCTGGCACCTGACCCAGAAGGGCGGGTCCCGTTCCCTTGGCTCACCAAGCTGCCCTCAAGGCTGGCTGCCTCTCTTTGTTCTCTGCTGAAGTTAGTTTCTCAATGACAGTTCACATTCGATATACATGAGTTTCAGGAGTCCAGCAGAGTGGTCAGATAGTCACACACTCCCAGTGGCTGTGCCCCGGGTCCTGGCCGGCCACCGGGATGGTCTGTGGATCGGGTGCACATGTGAGAAAAGGTGCGGGGGACAGTTTTGTCTCTGGGACGGCCTTACATGGGGCACTTGCCGACCCCTTCTGGGCGTCTGTCACACGCTGTAGGTCAGCTGACACCCTCTCGTCCCTGCGTCGCATGCAGGAAACAAGACAAGCAGTTATCTGTGAGGAGTGATCTAAGATGGGGTCTTCCCGTGTGCCGCCGTCGAACACAACTCGCGCTCACATCCTGTGTGCCAGGACGCACGGAGGAGCCGCTGAACTTCAGAGCGGAGAAAAGGAAACATCTCCGTAGGGACTGCCTGCCGCATCGGTTGAACTTCATGATGGGCCGACCTGAGATGCCTGGTGATCAGACGGGGTTTCCTCTCAGGTCCTGGGGGCGGAGCGTCTGCGGCGACAGCTCACCTCTGGCATCCCGCCCTCTCTGCTGTGCACCCTGCAGCCTGCCTGACCTTCTTTTCCGGTGGTGTGCACATGTGTGCCTGTCTGTGAGTGTGTCTCGGTGTCTGTGTGCTTGTGTCTGTGTGTGTGCATGTGCAACTCTGTGTGAGTGTGTGTTGGGTGTGTGTCTATGCTTGCACAAGTTCATGTGTGTTTGTATTTGTGGTTGTGCACATGACTTGTGTGGAACTGCATCAGTGTGCACATGTGTGTCTATATACATGAGTGTGGATGAGTGTGCCAGTGCACACACATGGTTGTGTATGAATGTGTGTGTGTGTTCACAAGTGAGTGTGTTTGTATATGCATTCACGATTGTGCACATGACAGTGTTTGTGGAAGTATATGTGTCAGCCTGTGCACGTGTATACCTGTATATCTGAGTGTGCGTGTACATACATGACAGTATATTTATAAGCAAGTAATTGTGTGTGTGTGTCTGTACATGAGTGTGGATGAATGTCAGTGTGTGTGCACACATGGACGCATGTGTGGGAGAGTACCTGTCAGTGTGTGCATGTGTGTGTATGCATGAGTGTAGCTGTGTCAGTGTGCACACACACATGGCTGTATGTTTGTGGGTGCGTTTGTCGGTGTGTGCACGCACGTCCCTATGTGAGGGTGTGACTGTGTGTGCTCGAGGGGCCCCGGCCCCCTCTCCGGCCACCCCCCCACCCCGAGGGAGGAGATGGCGGCGCTGTGCTCCCCACCTCTCTGCGTGTTGATAGGATCGCCCTGGCTTCCCAAGTCTGGCAGGAGACGCAGAATTAAACACAGACGCTCTGGTGCCAAAACAAAATTGTGGAAAGATTTGAAGCCCCCGTCCCCTAACTTGCAGCCTATCAGACGGGGAACAAGCCCGGCTTTGTTTTAGTGCCTGCGCCCAGCGAGGGCAGAGCAGTCTGGAGCCACACTGGTCCTGATAGAGGAGCTGACTCGAAGCCAGGGAATTTATAAAATTGCTGAAACCCAAGGCAGAAGGCAGACGGCAAGATGTGATGGGGAGGGAAAACGGCCCATACGAGAGGGGAAAAGACATTCTTGCCCCGAGTTAGGAATGAAGGCCAAGCGGCAGCCCAACGTTTGAGGAATACGGACTCACAGAGGGGAAAACGGTGGGGAGGCGAAGAACCCAGGGGAGGCTGGCGGTCTCCGATCTCGCTTTGCCCTGGGGCTGGGGCCAGCGGGCTGGGTGGCGCCTACTGTGGAAATGGGCGGAAGGAGCCAGTCCCGTTGGAAGTGTGCTTAGGTCCCGGAGTCACAGGGGACCAGGGGCTGACCCTCAGCCCAGGGTCCCCTTGGGGCCCTAACAGGTGGTGAGGGCTGGCATATGTCCCCGGGTCTCTCCGTGTGCCCTGGGCTGCTTTGCCGTCTCGTTATTTTACCCCCTGAAAACAAGTTTTTCTCTCTTATTTGGAACACTGATCTTAAACTGGCCTTACCTGAGCTTTCTGGTTTGATTTTAATCATAGTGTCCCGCCCATATCCTCCCGGTTGCATTGTCACTGATGGTGACCCAGGAGTTTCTTTTCTTTCCCATCCCCCTTCCTCTGCTCCCCAGGGACCTGATGACAATGGTTCCCCAGACCTTCAGACCCCAAGGTGGCCTGCCTCCAGGTCAGTTGTGATGCCAATGTGGAAGGAAGGGGTCTGAAGAAGAAGGGGAGCCTCGTGCAGGACCATGGGAAGTGGTCGGAGGGGAAGTTGTTCCACTGCCGGGGCGAGCGTCGGAGCCAGCCTGGCCTTGGGGTCTAGCAGGGCTTGTCAGAGCCTCATCGTCAGCCCCTCCAAGTGCAGACAGTCTGCTGAAGCAACGTCCCAGAGACAGTGCCTGGCCCCGACTGGGTGTCTGCTCTTGGGCTGAGCCAGCGTCCCCCCAGGGGTCACCCAGCCGGGGATGCTGGATCTCCCCACTCCGCTCCAGCCGCTCCTCCACGCTCGCCCCCCTAGAATGGCCACCGCTGTGCGGGAGACCCGGCCTCCCCAGGAAGGGCCCTTCCTCCGCCCGGAGAGTTGCAGGCGGTGACCGCATCCGCCGCTGACGTCATCCCCCCTGTGGACACGGCTTTATCGGAGCGCCCTGGTAGCACTCGAAATGAAATTTCTAATCTTCTTAGGTTCTTTTGCCAAGAAAACATTGGATTTTGAATCTCCGTCATTGGGCCCCCTAAAAGGGGTCGGGATACATGGACAGAGTGGAATACTTTGTGGACACTTTAAAAAGAATGGGGCAAATCTGTGGGAAGGAGAGACGTCCAGGGTAGTATTCGGTCGCCTTTCACTTTGTGAAGTGAAGAAAGCAGGCCAGCTGTGGAAGCGCATGGAGCGTCCGGTCCCATTGGTAGCGCATGGTGCGTGCGTGTCTCTGGAAAGTCACACACACACACCATCAATGGTGGTTCTCGGGGGGGGGGGGGGGGTGGAGCTTGGAAACTTGTCATTTTTACTTATGTGTCTCTGTTCTCTCTCTCTCTCTCTCAGTCGTGAGCATGAATAGTTTTCTTGAAAGATTTTATTTATTTTTAGAGAGAGGGGAAGGGAAGGAGAAAGAGAGGTGGAGAAACATCAGTGTGTGGCTGCCTCTGGAACGCCCCCTACTGGGGACCTGGCCCACAACCCAGGCATGTGCCCTGACTGGGAATTCAAATTTTTTTTTTTAATTAAAAAGTATCATTACCTTGAAGCTCCATGCACTGTCAGTCCAAGAAGGCGGAGTTCACAGTGAGGCCCTTTTTTCTCCTGTGGGAGGGACATGAGGATAAGAGTGCAGGAGCCTGGGTTTTTCTCTTAGCCGGAGGTTTATGTCTTTTTTTGTGCCATGGACCATGTGATGGTCTGAGGGTCCCTCTTCAGGGATCCAAGCAATGCTTTAAATAAAAATGAAATTTGATTTGACATAAAATTACAAGCCAAATATATTGAAATACAGTTATCAAAATATAAAAAAAACTAATTGTAATGTTGTTGTTATACATATGCTTCTTAATTGATACATGAAACCACAAGACCTAGCTCAAGGTCTGATGATGATCATTTAACAATAGCAACGAGCGTAAGTGATGTTTGGAGAAATCCGCAACAACGGGACGTTGCACGGAAGGGCCTGTGGCTGCTGGCAGTGACAGTCACGTGGGCTGACGCTACTGTGGTTTGTTGCCTTCCCTCACAGGCGGAGAAAATGCTGGATCACTGTTAGAGGTGGTGGAAATGAAGACGTTAATTTTTTCCCATCCAGTATCACCGATCCCTGTTAGAGCTTCCCTGGCTAAGAACCAAGGCTTTTACCCAGCTGTGAGATGTTGAACGATATTGCCCCCCCAAGCCCCCCGAGCTGAGCCTCCGTCTCTAAAAACGAGGGGCTGTGTGATGGCAAATGGGTAGCATGGGTAGCACCTTCCATGTCAGCTGCAACTCATGAAGAGTGACTTAGTGAGGCTTGTCGCCGGGGTCACCGAGATGGCCTCTGAGGTCAGCCGGAGAGGATTCTGGGAGTGCCTGGGGGTGTCTGCCCAGGGCACGAGTGGGAGAGGCGGGAGACCGTGTACACGCGTGTGATACACATTTTCATTCCTGGACCAGAGGATCCTACCACAGTCTCCTCCAGCTCCGATAGCCTGACGAGCCTGAAACGAATTGTTCTGTTCTGACCCCAGTTAAAAGCATCTCTGGTCCAACAACAGTCACAACAAACGGCACAGGGATGCGGAGTCCTGCCTGAGGGTTTGGGGCGTGTGGCTCCGGCCCCCACGCTCCCCTGTGGACCAAGCCTCCCGACAGACTTTGCCTTCAACGAAATTGTAAGCCTTGCCTCTACTCTCAGTGACAGAACGGTTCCTGGGAACAGATTGTCTAGAAGGACAACAGGAATTAGTAAACACGGTCTTACAAATGAGCCATCTGGAGATTATTTACATAAGAAAAGAGGAAAGCCTTGGTATTTTCATGCTGTTTTCTTGCTGGGGTTTGTTTCTCTTGCAAGTAGCCCCCCCCCCCCCCCCCCCCCCCCCCCCCCCCCGGGATGTATCTGTCTAGAACACACACCCAGCTCTTTAGCAGAGATTGCTGAAAGCAGGAGAAAACAGGGCTGCTTGGGTTGGTTATTGGGGGAGTTGAAGGAGCGGGAGAGAGAGAGAGTGGGAGAGCCGCACAACAAAGTTTCTCAATGAATTTCAGCCCAGGGGATTTCAAAATAGTAGGAATGCACTCACACCCTAGTTTTGTAATTGCACATTCTCCTGCAAGTGCCACATGAGAACAATTTTCCCGTACCAAGGTCAGATCTGGAGGCACGAAACCATCATGCAGATGCGCAGGGACTGGCCGTGGGAAGAGTGACCCTTTGACCCCGAAGAGCCCCCTGGGTGTCAGGCCAGCTCTGCAGAACCACTCAGCTCCCTCCCCTAGCTTGTCCCTCTCTCGCTGTCCCCATTGGGGAAGTGTGCACAGAAAGAGTCCCCTCTTACCAGGAGCTTCAGCCACAGAACCAACCTCTCCACCCTCCCACCCACCCGCAGGAGTGTTCACCCACGCAGGGAGGACAACCCGGGGGAGAGGAGAGAGGGGCAGGGAGGATTCTGTGGGTGACAGAGCTCACCAAGCCCTCACGCCCCGAGCCCCACGTTGACGACACCGTGCGGACCCAGGCTGCCTCTCCTGCCACACCCTCGCAGTGACAGCTGGGGTAAAAATAGCCCCACTGTGTCCCGACAAGCACTGTTGGGTCGATAAGACACAAATTAATAAGACAACAGTTGGGGTGGCTTTGCAGAAAGAGAGCTTTCTGCCCCCGGGCTGGGCTGGGTCGTCAGGTCCCTTTCATGTTTGCTCTGGAAATTGTATAGCTCAGGGCAGCGATGCTTTGCAGGGGCAAGAAGAGGCAAGACCGAGGGTGTCGAGCTGCGCGGCTGCCCCGGGGCTCCGGAGTCAGAACCAGCTGCGAGGACGACAGGAAGTGAAGCCTGGAGAGCGAATGCAGCTGGAAGGCACCCAGCAATTCAGGGCTGTCAGCAAGAAAGGTAATTACCTGCTGACAGGTCTCCGATATGTACCTGGATGGGCGTGTGTGTGTGCGCGTTGGTTAACTGTGTCTTTACGGGCAACTTGGGAGCATGTTCCATCCTCTATACCTGGGCAGAAGGGGGAAGGGCTCATAAACAGAGATTCAGAACCACGAGCATTGCACTGTGAATGAGTCTGCAGGCTGGGAAATGTGGAAGATGCAAGGAACAACCAAATCTGAAGTGGGGGAGGTTTCTGGGAGCCGCAGACCCCAAGCAGTGAGCAGTGCTCCGGGCTGGCGCTGGGTTTGGGGGTGTTTCTGAAGTGGAGTCTGTGAGGGAGAGTTCGGTCAGTGGAGCGAAGGGAGTCCAGAGAACCAGAACCACCAGTGTGGCTGGAAAACACCTGGCCAGGCTTTGGGGCTACAGCCTTCCATGGCCTGTGCCCCTGTTCATGGACCCACTTTCCAGATGGGCACCTGAGGCTGAGAGAGGGCGAGTGGCCTAGGGCTATCTGGTCAGTGAGAAGGAGGACTCCATTGGACTCCAAAGTTCCGACTTCAGCACAAGGAACCTTGACCTTATTGAAAGAACTGGAGGAGTAAAGCCCCCAGCTCAGGAAACTCAAGCCTCCACAACGCTGGGGAAATCACCAAGGTTTTTGTACGCCCTTCCCAATGTCATTATCATCACAGTTGCCACGATCTATCACTACCAATCTGTGGAATAGAGTGATCAGCTTGGAGCAGTTTGAGTGTTTTAACCTAAAGAGGATATTTAGGGGCCCTGAAAGTGACTCCAAAAGACAGTGAAGTTGCGTGGTCTTCGAGGTCAGCGGTTCCGAGCATGGGTCTGGAAGTTCACAGGTGCTCACGGGCTGCTGGTGTGCGCACAGTATCCAGTGTTGCCGCAAGGCGCAGCCTCACCAACTGCTGTAGGTGAAGAAAGGCCGATAAATGAATTTGTCATTGTTATGCCAGCTCCACCTATTTGAAAACGGTCATAACTACATGGAGGAGACAACAAGATTATTCAGAACACAGGCCACACTTCCTGGTCAGGGGTGATTAGGCAGGTCTGTTTCCACCCTAAAACGAGGGAAGAATGGATGCTTTTTGGGGTAGCACAAAAGTGTTTGTTCCTTTAGCCCCAAAGGGAGCTCTTGACTTCCCGCAGAATGCAACATTTTCCCACCCAGTAGGACTCGTTCAGGAATGAAAGTTGAGCTCCAAGAAACGCTGGTGTAATGTCACCATTAAGGACGTCAGGCTGAGGGTTGGACTCGCAGGTGCAGTCACGGATCCGTCTCGTCCCATCAAAGTCATCCTAGCCCACGTGGCTTCAGGGTCAGGCAAGCGGAGTCGGAAGTTCAGGACCCCGTTTCCCACTTCCGGTTCCCGCCACGGAGGGCCCCTTCTGGTTTCTTTCTGGAAATGTGAGCCGGGCCGGGCTGGAGGCTGCAGCTCCGCCACGAGTTACGTGGGTGCTTTCTCCCCGCCCTCTGGCTTCGGGAGTGGAGTTGGCTCCGCTCATCCCCCCTTGCCTTTTCAGCCCTGATGCCAGGAGCGGCAAATTCCACAGGCACTGGGTAGGGCTTTATCTGATCGTCCCTCTCAGGGACTGACACAGTGTAACTCGCTGCTGATGGAAAGGAAAGGTAATGTAATACCCACATTATGCTCCTTTTCCATGGAGGCCCGACAGTAAGAATCACGCTTGTTATCCATCCATCTTCTTCTCTTTCCGAGGTTTGCAGAACGCAACCAGCCAGAACAAATGCGTGCGCTCTGTCATCGTGTTAGGACTCACAGCACTGGGATTTTTCTAACATTCCTGGTGTTTCTGACTTGAGTGCCAAGTAGGTTTGTTTTTCCTTAGAAATGAGTTAGCTCTTCAATTCGCAGATACAAAGACAGGAGATAGTATTGTCTTCCTGCAGCTTGACATAAATACCTACCCGTGGAGGGCAGAGGCGTGGCTGGTCTCCTCTCTCTCCTGCTGTTAGGTGAACCAGAGTGAGGTGGCAGTTCGAGTGGCGACTGTCTTCCATTGCAAGGACCATATCAATGCGTTCTGGTAAGCTCTCGGAGAGAGTGCAGGTGGCAAGGATTCAGCCATTATTGTGAGTGGATGCTAGCAGGCTTACAGTCCCAACTTGTTTTGGGGCTCAGCTTCTGGAAGGCGGCCTACAAAAATAGCAATTTACAGGGGGGAAAAAGCGGGTCCTGAGGCACTGGGTTGGGGCAGACATTAGCTCCATTTAGGGCTTAAACCAGCCCACAGTTAATTGTAGGTCTCTCGCATTAGCTTGTAGGAGCAGTAAAAGCATGTAATTCGAGCTAATCTGATGGGCAAATGAACGGGGTGCTCGGTGCCAAGTGAGACTGGGAAACAAAAGGACACATGTGTTTTCAGGAAAAAAAAAAAGCCAACACAACGCAGTTTCAACTGTTGCGCACGTGAAACGCTGGAGAATTCTTTGGGAGTTTTGTCGTTTCAGACAAGGAGGCGCAGGGGACTGTGGGTGAGCGTCAGGAGCCCAGGGCCTCTCGGTCCCCCCGGGCAGCGAGGCCCACGGCCTGGAGCAGTGCGTGGGCGGCTTTCCGAGCCGCAGGTTTGCTTCCCCCGATTGGCTGGGCCGCCTTTAGAATGCCCTTCTGCATTCACTTTACCCGATGGTCCCTGACCACTGGCCCGGGCCCCTCCCCGTCCATTCCGATTCTATCAGTTGGAGATGGGGCCAGGGCCCCTGCACCCTACCAGTTCCCCTGAGGACTGCAGTGTGATGATTGCCATTTGGGGGAAGCACCTCTGATCCAGGAGTAGAGGTGGCTGAAGGGGGGGGGGTAGATGGTGGAGGTGGACGGACCTAACTGAAGCTTCCTGAGGGGAAGTGCCGCAAGGCCCCCTGGGAGGTGCTGGAAAGGCAGGTGGCACTCTGCAGTGACACCCCCTTGCTGGTCCGCGTCATAAGGTGTGTGTGCTTTGGTGGTTCTCCTAACGCTGCCGTGCATCCCGAGACCAACTTCCACGAGGCATCCGCGCCTCGTGGCTTTAACTCAGACCGTTCCCTCGCGTTCCGGGCTCCAGCAAGCCCTCCCGAGGAGGTGACCCTTGACCTTTTTTCCTTCCAGTTTTATTCCGGATTGGTTTCAGGTGCACAGCTTAGTGGTTAGACAGTCACATGCTTTGCACGGTGCTCCCCTCGGTATTACCAGCACCCCAAGTGGCACCATGCATAGTTGCCTCCGTATTGCTGACTCTGTTCCCTGTGCTTCACTACACGTCCCCACGGCCATTTCGTAACTACCGATGGGTCTCTCCTAACCCCTTCCCCTCTTCCACCTGGTGCCCCAGCCCCCTTCCCTCCGGCAACTACAGGTTTGCTCTCTGTGTCTGCGGGCCTGTTTCCATTCTGTTTGTTCATTTGTTTTGTTCTTCGGGTTCGCCATGTAAGTGAAGTCATGTGGCATTTGTCCTTCTCTGATTGACTGATCCCACGGAGCACCGCCCTCTTTCCTAAACCCTGAGCCTCGCCTGAGTCTTCAGTGTGTTCTTCTCCTGGGCGGGGTGGTGCAGTCCTCCTGGGGGAGGGGTGCAGTCCTCCTGGGGAGGGGTGCAGTCCTCCTGGGGGGGGATGCAGTCCGCCTGGGGGCGGGGTGCTGTCCTCTTGGGGTCCCAGGTCGGAAAACCTGTTGGTAAGCTGCCTGGAGGTTCGTGAAAACAGTCCGTCGGTTTAATGATTTAAATCAGAAACTACCCATTTTGACAAAAATGTGTTCCACTGGTTGTCACCGTGCTTTGGATTTGTTCTGCTAATGTAAACCAAAATTTTTATGTAAAAGGTTGTGTTCAAACCAGACATTTTGTTTGTACTATTGAGAGAAAAACAACTTTATAAAGTCAAACATTTTCCAAGACCAAACGTGTGTAATTCGGGTTGACCTACAGGATTAGAATCTTCAAAATTTAGGAGTGGAAAAGTAAGCAGTAATTCAAACATAAACTATTATATGTCTTGAAAGTGATAATTTTTAAGACATACTATTGATCAGTGGGGTCCATCAGAAAAGGCGCTAAAAAGAGAAGGTAGCCTTGTCTGTTGCAGACTAAATATTCACCGCACGTCAGAGAAACAAGGGGTGTGCTGTTTTTATACTCTGGGTGTTTACGTGGGGAGTGGACATTGAAGCCACTGTTGTGATGTCACAGTGAGTCAATGTCATTGGTAGATGCGCGGGCCGTGGCCGCCCTGGGGACTCCTGCCAGCGACTCGGTCAGTGTCCTCAGGTGTGCGCTGAAGGGTGGGCTGTGGCGCAGGTGAGCCAGGTGTGGGAAGTCGAATGGCAGCATCTTTTCTTAATGAACACTTGCGCGCTAACGAGGCGTTCCCACAGAAGGAGACAGGAGCTCTGTGAGTTTGTGACTTTGATCATTTTGCATGCATTGTGATTTATATGAATTCCCAGGGGGATCTGAACAACGGGCCTGAAGAGGCTCCTTCTAGAACCCGAGAACCCAAGAGTAGTTCATTCCTCCCTCCTCCTTCAATGTCTACTTTCAGTATAACTGCTATGTGTGTGTGTGTGAGAGAGAGAGACAGAGAGCCAGAGAGAGACGCAGAGAGAGAGGAGTTTCCAGGAACTGGCCCACATAGCGGTGGAGCCCGGCAGACCCTAGGTCTGCAGGGTGGGCCCGCCGGCTGGGGTCGCCGAGAGGAGGTGATGCTGCAGACTGACCCTGGAGACCTGCCGGCAGACTGTCCTCTTCCTCGGGGACATCGGTCTCTCTTCCGTGAAGGCGCCCGCTGATTGGATGAGGCCCACCGCATCAGAGAGGGTCGTCTGCTTTACATTGATGTTCGTCTCCCCTAAAAATACCTTCACAGGCCTTGGCTGGCATGGCTCAGTGGATTGAGCCTGGGCTGCGAACCAAAGCATCGCAGGTTCGATTCCCAGTCAGGGCACATGCCTGGGTTGCAGGCCGCGGCCCCCAGCAACCGCACATTGATGTCTCTCTCTCTCTCTCTCTCTTTCTCCCTCCCTTCCCTCTCTAAAAATAAATTAAAAAATTAAAAAATAAAAACACCTTCACAGAAATAGCTAGTGTGATGTGTGACCAGATAGATACCTTGGTGCCATGGTGTAGGCAAGCGGACACATTGAATTAAACATCACACAGACAGACCCCTTGCTGCATGTCCAGGATGGAAGGATGCCGTTTCAGCACTTTGGGAACACGGGCCCCAGAATGAGTGGGCCGCCGTGCCAGCCCGATCATTTATGCTTTTACGTAGTCCCTGCTGTCCTTGTTTCACACACATACATTTGCTTGCTTAATTATCACAGCGCACATATATTTTTATCCTTTCTGCATTAACATTATATTGTAAGTCTCTTCCCATGTCCTTTACAGTGAGTCTTTATGGAGACGTAACGTTCCATCAAAGGGACGCAGCGTAATTTAATTAGCCGGTTCCCATTGTTTCCTGCGGAGGCTGCCTCCGGTCCTCGGCTGCCATAAATCATGTCTCAGCGGTTCGCTTTTTTCTTTGGGGCAAATTCCTAAAAACGGAATCGCTGAGCCAAGGACGTGGACCTAGCGCGGCCCTCGGTGCGTATTGCTCTTGCTGGATTTGATTGGATTGTGTGCATTCTTCTGGGGGGGGGAGTTGTTTGTTTGTTTGTTTCCCTTTTGTTTCTTTGGTGGTGACCTCACGTTGCCAGCTCTGGTTCCCGACAGCCACCTCTGCAGCCGAGGGGGCACGCTCCCCGATCACCCTCCCGTCACCCTCTCTGACCAGAACGTTCTCCGAGGCTAAAAGGGTCCTTACCTCGTCCGGGCACGAGAGAGGTTTTATAGCTTGGAAAATCTGAGTATCGTTTCTGAAGCCATTTTTCAACCAAGAGTGGGAAAATCACACTTCACACTTAAAAAGCAATTTGGGACTTCCCTTTGGTTCCTTGATAATTCTGGGAGACTTTGAAATGCTTCACGTCTCATTTCTTCTCACATAATTGAGGAGGAGTCCCGGGTGCAGAAGTTTAAGGAACGGCCATTAGACTTTGGAGCCAACATGTTAGAAGCAGAAGTGACTGGCACTGTTAGCTCTTTAAAAAGACTCCATTTTTTTTGTTGTTGTTGTTGTTGCAGGATCGGGGGTCTCGCGTTGGGCACCCGAGTTCTGGTTTGTTCAGGGGAGTCTGGCACACATACTTGCCAGTCCTGCCTCACTACGAGGAACTGATGTATTTAAGGGAGTGAATTTACAATTGGTGTTAGGCACGGTGCTAAATTTACATAGGAGGAGTGAGTGAGTTATGTCTTGGGAAAATGATTTATACTTGAACCGGTATATTCCGGGACACCTCCTACAATGGAATCCTACGCCAGGTGGCCTGTGGTGACCGGCTTCTTTCACTGAGCACCGTGTTTCTGAGGGTCACCTGGGCTGTAGCATGTGCCAGGTCTTCGTTCTTTTTTATAGCTGAGCGATGTTTCATTGTGTAGATAAGCCCCGTTTTCCGTACCCATTCGTCAGTCGGTGGACACTTGGACTGCTTCCACTTTTCTGCTAGTAGGGGTAATGCCGCTATGAATATTCGCGTAAAGTCTTAGGTGAATATGTTTTAATTTTGTTCTCTTGGATACATATCTACAGGCGGAATTGCTAAGTCATATGGTAACTCCACATTAGCCTTAAAATTTTTATTTATTTTTTAGAGAGGGGAAGGGAGAGAGAAAGAGAGGGAGAGAAACATCGATGTGTCGTTGCCTCTTGCATGCCCCCCACTGGGGACCTGACCCTCAACCCAGGCATGTGCCCTGACTGGGAATCAAACCGGCGATACTTTGGTTCTCAGGCCAGCACTCAGTTCACTGAGCCACACCAGACAGGGCTCTGTATTAGTATTTTTTTTAAGATTTTATTTATTTATTTTTGGAGAGGGAAGGGAGGGAGGAAGAGAAAGAGAGAGAAACATCAATGTGTGGTTGCTGGGGGCCGTGGCCTGCAACCCAGGCATGTGCCCTGACTGGGAATCGAACCTGCGATGCTTTGGTTCACAGCCCGCGCTCCATCCACTGAGCTACGCCAGCCAGGGCTCTGTGTTAGCTTTTTAAGACAGATGTTCTTGTGGGCTCACACATTAGTGTTGGCTGGGGTGAAGGGCATGACCCAGACTGAGGGCGGGAAAGTGAAGAGGCAGGGGAGTACCTCAGAACAAGGAGGTTTTAACGTGCACAGATTTTATAAGAAACTCTTCATTCAGAACAGTCTTCTCTTCAGTGTCGAAGCACGTTTCCTGGTGTAAGAGTGGAGTTGTAGGAGGGTATTAGCGGTCTGAAAGATTTGATGGGGTCCATTTAGGAAGCTTCCTATAACTCTAAATGCCTAATTTGCTTTTTAGGAATTAGTGTTTGCATCGGCAAGCAAATACCACATCCCCTACACTTTCTCAATAAACATCCTGTTTGGGCCTCCTAATCAAACGAATTCTGTGCCCACCTTCCCTTAAAAGTGCTACTGTTGGTTCCTGGAGACTCGCTGAGAAAGCCCAACGTTCACCAAAGGCTTGAACGCGCCCTCATTCTGCCGTGGATGTGAAGGTTATAATTACCATTGGTTTATTTTAAGCAAAACCCCTCTAATAACATGGGAGGCAGGGTGTGGGGAGCATTGCTGAGACTGACATTTAATACGTTGAGGAAGACACACTATCCACATGTTAATGCTACTCTCAGATGCTTCCCTTTACACTTTCAGAAGTTCGAATATGAATTCCTTCGGAATCTTATACGAGCCTGGGTATGAAACCTCAAATGGTTAATTCGCATGCACCCTGGCCACGAGGATCCCTTTTGCTTTTCTTTAGTAGAAAGATGATATTAGCTTGTGTAATTATATCCCTAGGTGGCTCTAACCACAGAATTGAGGGGTTGGCTTCCTTCTGGCAACCCAGCCCCGGGTTTGGACTTGACACCGGTACGGCTCGCTTGTATAATCGTGCTGCATGTGAAGGGTGGAAATTAGAGTGTAGGGTTGCTGATTTATATTCCATGAGCTGCCTTTTCCTTTGCCAACCCAGAAAAATCTTACCACGGCCGAAGTGTTCCGTTTTCTCGTGGCTTCTACCGTCCCCGTAAGGGATCCAAGGAGGCAGATTTTGGTGCATTCCTGCGTGAAGTCTGATTGTGGCTGTAATGATGGGCGAACGTTTAAAGTACAAGTCTAAATGCTCAACCTGGACCTTCTTGTTTTTATTATGAAAAGGTCAGTAAACCAGTGTCAACAGTTTTAGACAGCTTGGGTCAGACCTCTGAGAAATAATCCAAGTCAGCAAGAAAAAACAAACCCGACCGTTCCATTGCTTCCAAGTGAAGGACTCCAGTTGTCTTACGGGTTGTAACTGACACGATTTGACATGTTCATTTTTTTTCGGTCTTTGGGTTTTGAATAATTGCTTCTTGCAGAAAGCCTATGTTTTCTGTACTCTGTGGTTGCCAAGCTATACTTGACTCTTAAAAGAGAGTCAAAGGAACGTATCCTTGGGAGAAATTGCTGCTTTGTGGGGTACAAATGAGAGGCTGTGTGATCTTTGAAGCTAGGAGGGCCAAATCGGGCTTGGAGACCCCATCACCAGGCGGCATTTCACAGTCCTCATTGCTTCGCTAAATGAAACTGTCCTTTCATTGGAAGTGGAAGAAAATGTAGCGGAGAGTTAGGGGTAAGTGGTTTTTCCTGTCTGGCTTAGAAAGTAGCAAGTTCTCCTTGACCACCGCAGTCCAAACGTCGGCCAGATTGCCTGGCCGCTCCGGCTCAGCCCAGGGGATCTCAGCCGGGCAAGGTGTTGCCTGTCCAGGGGACGTCGGATGATGTCTGAGACAGTTTTGGTTGTCGTAAGAGGAGGGCTGTGGTGCTACCGGCGTTTAGTGGGCAGAGGTGCCGCTAAATGGCACATCCCACACTGTCCCGGACGGGCCCCCACGACAAAGAGTTATCCGGCCCCAAATCGGTGGTCCGGGGGGAGTGGCGCTGACGTGGAAGGGGTATTCCTAACACCAGGTGTGCGTGTCTGGCTCTGCTGTGCACAGAGGGGCGGGGACAGAAGGAGGATCCAGTGTGTTTCTTCCCACAAAACATGCTCTTCACGTGGCACTCATTTCTCGGGGCGGCTCTGGACCAGATCCTTGGACTAACAGGAAACACGGAGCCAGCTCCCTACCTGCGGGAGTGAAGTGAGCTCATGGGAACATGCCCGTGTACACACACACACACACACACACACACACACACACACGAGGCGTGCTCCTCCCCACGCTGCTCAGCAAACTGCTGGCAAGACCCTGCAGGCCTGGGCTCATTTTCTCCCTTTATTTGTTCAATGTTTCACAAAAACGCTTTTGCCCCAGGTTAACTCGATTCTCTTTTGTTGTTAAAAAAAAACATTTCGTTTTGTTTTGTTGATGAGGAATTATTCCTTAAGACTTTGCCTCTGTTGGAAGGGGAGCACTTTGACAAACAGATCAGAAAGCCGTCCAAAGTCACCACGCCGGTCTGTTTGAGGCCTTGCTGACGTGTGGGTCTGTTTTCCTGAGCGCTGCCTGCGAGGAAACAGAACCACTTTCTTCAGTTTTCTCGGGTCAGAGTGCCTTGGCCTTCTGGGGGCCAGCTGTGGCCTGTGAGCAAACGTGGGGCCCGGGCCGGCCTGCTCCCCGTCTTCCAGGCTTAGCCGCACTGGGCGAGCACTGTTCATTCTGGGGGCTGCTCGGGGCAGGAGGAAGTGAATGAAGTGCATTCGCAGTAAATATTCCCGTTCTAGCTGACTTCCCTGCTCTGCTTGGGAATGAAAGGCTTGGGGAGAATGGCAAATGCTACTTTGGAGTGGGGCTGTCTTATACATTGCAGGACGCTCAGTGGCATTTGGTTACAGCTTTGGATCGTAGGGTATTAAGGGGGAGGGGCTCACAGGGACATCCGGGCCCAGCCTCTCCCTTTCCCATGGAGAGATGCAGCCTCCAGCCCTGTGAGAGCCCCCCATCTGGGCAGAGAACCGGCCACTCGAGGAGCAACCGTAGCACATTTGCAAACACAAGCTATGGCTCCCACACCAGCCACGCAGGAGCAAAGCCCCTCCCTGAAGCCTGGAATCGGTGGTGTACACGAGGTCCCCAGGTGCTGTGATGGGCAGCCCCTTCCTGGTCCCCCTCCCCTCGGCCACTTCTGTCCTGTGTGAACACCCTCAGCAGCTCCCTGTGACCGCGAGATTAACACTTTCCGTTGCTTGCTGGCCCGAAGCCTGGTACTTTGTGGCCTGGGCAGTTTCTCCAGAATCATTCCGATTGCACCTTCTATTTTTCAAAAAAACATTGATTTGAGAGAGAGAAAAAAGGGAGAGAGAAAAAGAGAGAGAGTGCTAGAGAAACATCAGTTTGTTGTTGCACTTATTCATACGTTCATGGGTCGGTTCCTGTATGTGCCCCAACCTGGAATCGAACCTGCAACCTTGGCGTATCGGGAGGATGCTGTAACCCAGAGATTTGCAAACAATGTGCTGCAAGAATTTTTAAAACATGCAATAGCTGACTATTGAGTCAGGGGTACTGACCTCTCTTCCCTTAGATCGGCAAATAAAGAAATAACACCAGCCAGCACAATAGCCATTCGGTGTGAATGAATCAAAATTATAAAAATATATTTACTGGTGTGCCACAGAATTTTAGTAATTAGTCTATGTGTACCGTGAGATGAAAAAGGTGGGAAATCTCTGCTCTAACCAACTGAGCTACCCGGCCAGGGCTCCATCGTACCGTCTATGCTACCTGCTCCGGATCACACACCTTGGGGAGGTATAAGGAGATCGTCGACAGCGGGCAGTGTCCAGCCAACGAGAGGAGACAGACTAAGTGAGGCCTGGGGGTGTGTGTGCCGAGCAGAGCCCTTGCTCAGGGGCATCTGGACGCTGGTTTCCGTGAGTGTCTGTGCTGTTTTTGCTCGGGGACCAACTCCCCCCGTGGAAGAAGAAAGAGTTTGCTTTAAGTTCTGTGAACAATCAAGAAGTGTTGCACTTGCAGGTTCAGGAGCTCCCGGGAGCGGAATTCCTCTCTGTTGTGTCCTGCTCTGCGCGCCTTGTGTTCTGGACTCGTCGTTGTCCCTTCCTGGGGCGTTTGCAGCTCCCGGTGACCTGCTGGCCCTGGAGGACACAGCGAGGCTCTGACTCCTCGGTGGTGCTTCCCACAGCCCCTGCTTCTGCTTCTCCTGTCGCTTGTCAGGATGTGGACGTCACGACCCAGCTCTGAGACCCCGTCTGCGAAGAAAGCCGGGACTGGCTTGTGAGAGGGGGACCCCTCCTCTCCTGTCTCCCCCATATGGGGTGCATCTCCAGAGGCAAATTCAGGGGCAGGAGCCCTTCTTTTCAGGTGCCCTTTTTTCTGGATGCCGGAAATCTGGGCACCACATTTATTTACTCACGTTATTCTTTTATTCAGTTGATGTGCCCTGAGCGCCCAGGTCTTCCCGGGGTCACAGTGACTGGCTTTTTGCCTCCAAGAGTTCCCAAGCGAGTACCATAATTCCTCTGCCTTTTAAAACCCATGCCTCCTTCACTAAATTGAAAAAAAAAAAACCCAAACCAACTCAGGTTCCCTTTTATCACTTGTTGAAATATTAAAAAAACATAACTCTTGTGACTAGAAGCAAGTAGCCATAATTTTAGAGTGTATTCCCAGCCTCTGAGAGTAGCCCTCAGCTCCCACCCCAGTCTTCCCACAGACCCCCTCCCCCCCAAATGTGGGGAGCTTCTGAGTGTGACAACCTGGATTCGTTTCCTTTCCTCTGCGGCATCCAGAACTCTCTGGGGACTGCCGTGGCCCAGGTGACCACACCTGCACCCAGGCAGAGGTTGAGTGAGGGCTGCTTTATTTGTGGCTTTTCCCCGTCCAGACAGGTGCGGCTCTGACACACACACACACACACACACACACACTCGAAACGGCTGACGTCTGCCTGTCCGGGGGCTGTGGGTCTTTGGTACACACCCTCTCTCCCTGTGTCTGCCCCTCCCCTCGCCGGACGGGCAGTGCCTTGGGCGTAGAGGTTATGGCTCTCTCCCTCTCTGGCTAGCGCCACCCCCTGCACACCTCAGACTTTCAATGCATATATTGAATCATTGGAAAAATAAAAGTAAAACTCTGATGCCAGAATGCCCCCAAGACCCCGCCAAACAGGATTTCGGTGCCTTCATTTAAAACCAACAACAGGAGTGTGTTCCCATCCCCAGTCTTCCCGTCCTCACTGGGGAGACGCGACGTGTCTGTGGTGAGAGAGGTTCAGCGCCGTGGCGCCTACGAGGGGCATCTCTCCTGTCACTGTGGTTCGCACCCGCAGCCGAGACCATCTGCTTGCTCTTGAAGACCTGGCTGCTGGGACCCCCTCAGCTCCTACAGAGGGGAAGAGCGCGGCTGCAGAAGGAGGCCTTGCCTCCTGAGACGGGGCTCAGCACAGGCTGCGGAGTGGGACCTTGACCGAGACTCCAGCCAGACCGCCAACGCCGTGCTTCATGTGGGCCGTCCGCGCTCCTGGCGGCTCGCTGGGTGGGAGGGAGGGCGGCAGGCGGGCCCAGGCAGGGCTCCAGTGACGGACGCAGGTTCTTCGCTCCGGCTGCTGTCCCTGCCGGGCTTTGTGGCACTGGGACATCTTGTTGGTCTTATTTATTTATTTTTCGGTCACCCCGGAGCCCTGCATGGAGTACTGCCTTGGGAACTTCAGGAAGACCTCACCCAGCCTCTGGGCTGAGGCTGCTCACCTTAGTATCTCAGGCCGGTACCAGCTGCTGGTCATTGCCAGAACGTCCAGGGTGGTTCTGTACCAGCTACTGTGTTATTTAGCTTTGGGGATTACTGGAGAGAGTGTTGCGCCCATTTTACCATGCAGGAAGCTCAGACTCAAAAATGGGGTAATCCCCAGATTGACACCCCTGGTAAGCAGCCAAGCCAGCATGGGAACCCCATGTTGGCCTGAGTCCGAAGCTCTTGCTCTTTTCTGGGTCCTTGGCTACAAAGCCAATCAATCCTGTAAACAGCATCACGAAGAGGATGCGTCATCTACTTAGAGCAAGCACGTCAGCAGCACAGAAACGGAATTTATCGCTAGCCCATTGATAAATTAGTTATATATCAGATCACATTTTCCATAAAGCATTTTCTAAAAGAGTTCCCCGCGACAGTGATATTAGCAAAGTATGAATTATTTTAGTGCTGGAGAGTTATTAAACCACTTGTCACTAAAAATAATTACTTATGCAGGCTTTCCTCTCATTCGGACTGGCAGTTTCCTGGAAATAGACTGAGCCAGCACTCACTATCGTTTGCTAATTCACCGGGCCACAGGAACCATCGGTGTGGCCGGCGGGGACACTCAGGGAGCCCCACCTCTCATCACGGAACGGGCCGGCATTTTAGGTACCCCATCAGAACCCACGTTGGCCCCCCGAGGGGCCTCGGGTCCAGGTTTCTATAAGCTTCTGTCTCGGAAGCGACGGCACAGAGGGTGTGCTCAGTGACACTGTTGACTGAATGAAGCCATGTGCTCATTTGTAGCGCGCATGGCAAAGCTGAACTGGATGCTGCTGGAACGCACAGCTCAGTAGTAAGCCTTAGGTCCCCACAGCCGTCTACACGCGAGCTTTGCGACGGTCACACCGTTGGCGGCTTGGCTGCTAAACCCAGTGTCCTTGTTTAGTCTTCCATGTCTCTTTCTCTTCACCTCCCACCCCTCTTCTCGGGTAAGGTCTGGGGCGAAATGGTGAAATGGTCACTGTTTTTTGCATACCACCTCTCCAGTCGGCCTTGACCTTCTTTGCTCTCTTCCTCCTGTGGTTTTCCCATAAATGCTAGAGTTCTTTCCAGAGCCATCCTTGGCCCCTCCCCTCTCTGCATTCCCTTCCCACTGCTGGGGGGCGGGGGGTGGAGGGCTGAGGGGGAGGGCAGGGGGGCGGGGGATCCACTCACATGACCTCTGGGACTGCATCTAGAGTGACGGCTCCTGAACCCATCTCTCTTCTAACTTTTGGAAACACATGTCCACCTACTTACTGGATGTTTCCTCTCCACTAGAAAGCCCCGACAAAGGGACATTTTCTAAACCAACTTCTCAGTCCTCTTCTACCCCAAACGTGAGCTCCCTCTGGTATTTTCCAGGTTGGCCAGTGGTATCGCTAAGTCTCCTCGCCTGGAAACTCCACAGTCGCCCAGGTCACCGCCCCTTCCCTCTCTGTTCTCCCACCGCTGTCTGTCGGGTGTCCGACCCACCACGGCCCAGGATGGCTGCGAACGCAGCCCAACACAAAATGGTAAATTTACTTAAAAGCCTTTTGTAGCTCATCGGCTTCCGTTACTGCTTGTGTGTTACTGTTAGTAACGGTAACCTTTGTGTGTTATTAAATGTTACTTTTCATTGCATTTCATGTGTGGCCCAAGACAACTCCTTTTTTTTTTTTTTTGCAGCGTGGCCCAGAGACACCAAAAGGCTGGACACACCTGGCAGGTGGTCCCAAAGGCCTGGTGGTTCTACCCCAGAATTGTCCCCCGAAGCCAGCCCTTCCTCACCCTGGATTCTGCTCCCACTGTCCTCTTGAAGTCGCCCTGCGCAGGCTCCTGGGTGAGAGCGCCCTGTGCCAGTGGAGCGGGCCAGTAGCAGGGGCCAGGGTCAGATTTGTTCCGACTGCAGGAAGCCGCGGGTGGCTTCCCTCCCCCCACACTTGTGAGGGACCGGAGCCTGAGCCCTTACCTCTGACACCCGTGATGTGGAGCCTGAGCCCTGACCTCTGACTAGTGCACATGCACCTCCTAGTGCAACATATTTTTTCTCTTTGGTCAAAAATATTATATTGCCGCCGTGTGTGTATAAGTGTGTAAGTGTGCATAAGTTAGTGTGCATGAATGGGTGAGTGTATATGAGGGTGTGAGGGTGTGTGTTTTAATCAGCAAATCCATAATGAGGGAAAGTCTGACCTGCCTGGCTTGGAAGAGAGAGACTAGATCAAAATCTGACCAGGACTCAGCCCATTAGCAAAACCCAGGAGAGAAGCCTTGAGCTTTCACACAGGAAGCGCTGGGAACAGCGACCTGTCTGTTTAACATCCTCCGCTTCCTCCCCGCCGACCACAGGATCGAGTCTGCCCCTTGTCCGGACACCACGGACCTCAGCCTCTCTCCCCGGCCCGACCTCCAGCCATGCCACCCCTTGTAGCCACACCTCACCTTCGGACGGAGAAGGCTCCTGGGACTCTGAGCTGGGTACCCGTCACGCCCCGCCCTCCTCTCCCTCCAACTGTTCAGCTTCGCTCAAACCTCAGCCCCGATGTGAACCTCCCTTGGTCCCTGATCAGATAAAATGTAGGGTACCCAGCTAACCTTGAATTTCAGATAAACAACACATAACTTTCAGTGCATGCCGCAAACAATTGTGTCCTTGTTTATCTGAAATGCAAAATTAATGGTGTGTCCTTTACTTTTTAATTTGCTGCGTCTGGCACCCTATTCCTGACATTCTTCCGCCTCAGTATTCCTCCAGCGCGTTGTATACCAATCTCCTGTCGCCTCTTACACGGTGGCGATTCATCCTTCTGCCAACTGCCTTCCCTGTCAGAGCCCATACCCCCGAGGCAAGGGCGATGGCTTTGCACTCACTCGCTCACTCACTCACTCTTTCTCAGTTGTGCCCCGTGTGCCCAGCACTGTGCTAGGTGTGCGGGTGCCAGGACCAGTAAGGTCAGGGCCCTGCACTGGGGCAGGGCTTGGCTACCACGGCCCTTGGCCAGATCCAGCCCCCTGCCCGTGCCGTACGGGCAGAGGACACCAGCACCCTAGTCCCTGTATGTGTTGTCTGCGGCCGCTTTCGTGCTGCCGCAGCAGAGCACGTGGCCTCTGGGCCAGGGAGGCCTCACCTAGGTACTACCTGGCCCTTTACAGGAAACAAAAAAGAATTGCCGACCCCTGTTCTAGAGGATCTTACAGTCTAGAGGAGGGAGACAGACATAAACAAATAAAAACAGATTCAGCTTTCATCTCCGAGGCTTCCTCTGAATCGATGTGTGGTCCGGGGCTCCCCTCTCCGAGCACCACCTGGAGCCTCACCCCGCTGAGCCTGAGGTCTGGGCCTGGAGAACCCGCCCTTCAACGGGCATGCTAGGTGACTCTGCCCACCGCCGTCTGGGCGTTGGTTGGTGCACCGGGCCGGCCGCCCTGTCTGGGGCGGGGCCCGCTCCGATCAGCGTTGGAAGGGGCAGAGAGGGTCTGTTCCTGGACTGCATCTCGGTTCTGTTAACAGCCGGCACTGCTTGTTCCATACAGCTACAATTTCAGCCCGCAGCCCTGTGCAGGGAGCCGCAGGACTTACCGTCCACTCGGGCACGGTGTTGCTGGGCTCCCTCCAGGATGCACAGAGCGCTGTGGTCAGCGGGCCTGGGCGCCGTCTTCTCGTCCCCAGGGCGAGGGTGGTGGCTGCGGCCCCGTCTTGACCGGTGGAGCAGAGCCGTCCTTCGGGCTGGACGCGGCCTTCTTCTACCTCAGGGGCCATCGCCCAGAGCCGGCCTGGACAGCGTCACTCACAGTCACGTAATCAAAATAAGCTGGCGGGTTCCCTCGTGTCCCCGGGCTCAGAACACGCCCTGCATCCTGGCGGTGCCATGTGACGGGCCGACAGAACATAAATAAGAGCCGGTCCAGCCCTGTGGTGTCTGGGAGGGGAGCGTTTCCCAGTGAAAACAAGGCCTGTGCCTTTCTGTTGAGACAGATGTTCACACTTGCTGCTCTCGCTAGGGGACCTGAGAAAATAAATTCGGGGCAAGCGAGCCGTGGGCCTTGCTGGGGCCTGCGTGGCCCCAGCGGACCGTGTTCGGAGCACAAAGGGGACAAAATACCCAAATAATTTTCCTGACAAGTCCGTCTAAGATTTCTTGTGATAGCCAATTCATTAGGCCTCGTGGCGTTTTTAAAAACTGGGATTATCTGTGTAATTCATTGCTTCACGGCCCTTTTACTGCCGCACACAAAACCCCAGACTCCGTGTTCCGTGGACGCGCTGGCGAGAGAGGGAGTGTTTGGATGACACTGTTAGTGCACACGGGTGACACATTCAACCCGTGTGCACGGGCTTCTGCTGTTCGGGCTCAGGTGCGGCCACACGGAGTCGCCTCACGGCAGCCGTCCCAAGCTAAGTGACCCGTCTGGGCCCCACTGGACACCTCCAGGTCCCTGGGAGAGACAGCCATGTTCCTTTTCCATTCTCTTAGCCTGACACGTGGAGGTGTCCGTCACAGACCTGCTCGCGGGAGCGATCATTGTTACATTTTAAGCGAAATGCCATTGCGCGAGCCGTTCGGCCTTCGGGTGTTTAAGGAAATGAAAACTACCGTCTCTCCGACAAGATCTGGAGGAAGAAACAAACCCCCCAGTATCACTGTGTGTACACAGCTTTGGGTCTTCGTAAAAATCCCAGCAGCCTAGGGGATCCGGGCCCTGGTGTTTTCGATTCCTGCACCCCAGGCCTGTTCCACGCCCCCCGTTCCAAGCAGGCTGCGCTCCGCGGCTCCCCCTACATGCTCTCATTTGATCTATTATAGACACACTTCTCTGCCTTGCTGCTACTATATGTTCTTATCCAAGGGCCCAACCTAATTTTTTTCTTTTAAATATATTTTTAATAGCCTCATGTTTCTTTCTTTTTGTGCTTCTGTTATTTATAGAAGCGCACTGGGGAGAGGAAGCTGCACTGAAAAATCGCCTTCTCACATTTTTTTTCAGACGGGCGCTTCAGAACTGGTTACTAATTGTACCAGCGTGGGGCTGACTAGCTGGTTAAGCCCAATGTGGGTCAGTTGTTCAAAGGAGTCCCGATGAATGTTATGTGCAAATCTGGGGCTCACCAGGAACAAGAAATAAATCAGGCCTCCCGTATGTGTAACCGTGCTGAGCAGGGGTCAGGTGTGGTTATGCATCGAGGACACAAAATAAACGTAAAAAAGCAAGTCCCCCCACCATTCAGCTGTTTTTTATTAATAAACCCCCATCCATCATAAATTGCTGGGAGAGCTGGCCAGATGTTCGCAACCCACCCCGCTTGTCACCTAGGTCACGCCTGTAGGAGTTGCAATTTAGTTAATTTCACGACTACAGTAGCTTGATGTAATTAAAGACTCAGTGGGTTGTGTTTTAAATGCTATTAAGTCATTATGGGTTTTCAGGGGACCGGGAATGCTCCTTCAACTGCGGGGAAAGAGGGCAACATGCTCTGACTTAACACAAAGGAGCCAGCGATCCGTAGTTTCGAAAGTCGGAGTTAAAGTGCCTGCTGCTGAAATGCGATTCTCTGACATCAATTATGGAAATCAATAAGGAATGTTGCAATATACACAGGGCTCCCTCTGTCCTTGCTCAGTCGAAGGAGCGCCCGCTGCAGAACCAACGAGCCTGTGCTTGCTTAATCAAAGCAATAAATTCTCTGTGTCAGAACTGCCTTTTTAAAGATGCTCTAAAAGGTGGTTTGTTGTTTTTTTTTTTTCCTTTGGTGCTGAAGACTGTTTCTGAGCCCAATTTACCTAATTCCTGAGAACAATAAAGGCACAATAAAGGATTTTCCCTGCCGAATAGTTGAAAATAGCGCACAGCTATGGCTCCACAAATCTTTCAACAGCTCAGCCCTGTTAGCAAAATAGGAGGCAATTGAAGGAAGTCAGGGGCTGAATGGGAAGCTCTGAGCAATGGAGTTGCTAAAAAATAACAATAAAAAGAAGTCTAATAGCACCAGAAAGCATCAAAGTATACGGAGAGGATCAGAAGGGCATCGTTCTGAGCAGACTTTCCCGAGGGGGAGGTCACTTTCAAGGTTCCTTTCACTGTGACCAGGACGCTCTCTGCCCCGCTAAGCTGACCCGACATCACCCGGGAGCGCCCCTGCCTCGGCTCGCTCTGGAGCCCCTTGCACACGGCCTCTGGGAGCCTCAGCGAAGGGTGGCGTGAAGATCTTCCACGTGCCCGTGACTGTTTACTTGAGTGTGGCTTGACTCTGTAAGTGCTACAGCAGTTAGCAGTCAGATCCAGAGACAAGCCTCATAAATCAGGACAATGGCCTGGAAGCTCCCCACTTCCCTCGGCTCCAGGAACAAGGAGAGACGAGGGCGCTGAAAGAAGGTGTTGAGTTTCTCTAGTAGGGGTGCTTGGGGGGACTTCAGAGTTGCCACGGACACGTCACTTTGAAGTGTTGATGAGACGTGGTGAGTGAGGCGGTGGTCAGAAAGGTCGGTGGTTCGGTGCGGCGGCTGTAGCGTTCTGCCACAGGCGGGAGCCACAAGCCGCTTGTTCACCCAGATCTGGAATGTTCCAGGCACTTGGAGGGAGCTCAGGAGAAAAAGAAAATCCCAAAGAGAGTCACAAGACCAGGGGGAAGGCTTCAAGAACGAGATGGCTGTGTGCATTCCAGGTCAAGAATGGGTAGGATGCCATGGCCAAGGGCTCACTGTCAGCAGGGAGAGACACTTGGAGGGGCCGGGGCAGTTTGGTTTGGGGGGAAGGGGTGCATACCGTGAATCACATCATCAGGCTTGATGGGCTTCGGCATGACACTCTGCGTGTGCCTGAACGAAAACCCAGCTGGACTCCAGACCGGCCTCGGCGGACTAAGGGAATCTTGTCCCCTGGGTGCGTGGCCTCGGGCTAAGTCCACCTTTTGCACCGGGCTCTCGGGGGCTGTCATGAGGAAGAGCAGGCTGATCTAATTGGGACCTTGATTTCTGACTTGATCCAATTAGCACGCCTGGTGTGTTGAGGTCCTCTGGGGACTAGCAGGATTCTGGTCACCAGTGGAAATTTCCTGCTCTGAGCTGGAAGTAAACCAGATGTTGCGTGTGCAGCTGGCTCTCAGCGTCAGTCCCAGGTCACATGAGGATGGCTCCTCGCAGATGTGTGCGTTAATCAAAGCCAACTGGCTGTCTGGTTTTAAACGGATCTGTTCTTCTTGCCTCATACCCGCCTCCCACCAGAAAGGATTCGGCCTTTGCACAAACTTAACTGTAGCTCAACTTAAGGATTCACCCGCCTTTGACTGAGCACCCACTGTGCGTCAGCACCATGCCAGGCACTGGCGACACGTATGAGACGATCTTCTCTTTAAGAAGGCCTTCAGGGTCACACACGTGACCTGGACTGGGACTGCCTCTCCAATCAGATCGCGTACCATGTCTGCCCGTTAGTGCTGCAGTCACACTGGCCTCAGGGCCTTTGCACATGCTGCCTTTCTTCTTGGAACGTTCTTCCTCTTGCTTGCCTGTCTCACCTTTAGGTCTCGAAGGCCTTTTCTGACCAGGCCTTCTAGAGTAAATTCCCTATCCAGTGATCCAACGGCCAGCCATAATAATAGTAACTCTGATGACTTACCCCAGCTCACCTTATTATTTACTTTATAGACCTCACCACAACTTGTAATTATTTTATGTTTGTTTTGGCCAGAAGAGAATATTGGCTAAGAATGTGAGCTCTGGCCCTGGCTGGTGTGGCTCAGTGGATTGAGCGCGGGCTGCAAAACAAAGGGTCGCAGGTTCGATTCCCAGTCAGGGCACTTGCCTGGGTTGTGGGCCAGGTCCCCAGTGGGGGCCATGTGAGAAGCAACCACACATTGGTGTTTCTCTCTCTCTTTCTCCCTCCCTTCCCCTCTTTCTAAAAATAAATAAATAAATAAAATCTTAAAAAAAAAGAATGTGAGCTCTGAGGTCAGACAGCCTGGGTTCAAATCCTGACCCTCCCACTCTCTGCTCTGAGTCTTCACCTCAGTGCCTCAGTTTCTTAATCTGTAAAATGGAAATGGTAACAGTCATTTCCTTTTCATGTCAGTTTGATTAAATCTTTCAGTTAATGGTCCCACATTTCTTCTTCACTTTGGACCATCTGCTTAACAGAACAGTGACATAGCCACAAATAGAGACAGACTACATTAATTCACAGAAAGTGTATCAACATTCTGTGTTTTTAAATAGATCTGGTCTTCTTGCCTCATCCTCAGCCCCCACCAAAGCAGTTTTATTAAATGGAGCAACTTACCACTATAAAATATGAATGGGGAGGAGGTTTTACTAGCCTGTATGATATACAACAATAGTTCCGCCTGGGAGGGAGCATTCCCCTTCCGGGCCTGAGGTGTACATGGTCAGTGGGCGAATTGCGTCCAACAACCGAATTCGGATGGGCCGACCTCATCTCTGAAAACCCAGCCATTTCTGGGGTTTCATCATTTGTTAGTTCACCATAATGAGAGGAGACCAGCTAGGTAACATGTTTGAAATACAGCCGGTGTTAGCAACATGAATGGATTATTGTAAACCGTAATAGAAAGTATGGTGAGTAGTTTACAACAGAAGAAAAAAATTTTTAAACGTAGGAAACACTGAAAAGGAAACGTGGAATGTTGTTGGCAATCGATAACGTTTCAGAGGAGAAGGCACATATTTAGGGTATTTTTTGAAATGTGAATTTGAGTGAAAAGATGCCTTTTAGTTAAGAGTTGACTACTGATTGGTGCGGTTAGCACGTGACAATAGGGAGGCTCTGGTCAGGGGAATGGTGGGCCATAGTTCCAGCACTTGCACTAGCAATGTAGCATGTCCTTTGTTCCCCAACGAGAGCATTTGAGAAAATCCACGTTGTGACTCTTGAATGACGCATCACCACAGTGTCACATAACGAGGCCGTTCGAGTGTCCCCTTGTGCCATGGACTCCGACGGCCAACGCGGTTGGCAGTCAGCGTCCTGTCGAGTGAAGGGGCCTGATGAACCGAAATTGCCTCACGTGCCCTGCACAGATTCTGAATATCCCGAGCCTGCGCCCAACAAAACTCACAGGACGTGAAAGCGCTGCTGCGGGGAATTTCACTCCCAACTCAGAAGTTACACGCGGTGCTTGTAATCTTGTGCGTGTGTCATTCCGAGCACCAGCAATCATTCTGCTATAACTGGCTGGCAGACATTTTCAGCTGATATGCTGGGCGAACCTGTTGTTTCCCGGCTGGACATGGATTTGATGGTGATGGCATGGTTACCACTCAGAGCTCTTCGAGGGCCAGGCACTGGTCTGAGTCTCCACGCTTACTCCCCACAGCAGCCCTTGGAGATAAGTACCAGGTGTTTTAAAGTCTGTGTCTGAGCCCTGGCCAGGCAGCTTCTTTGGTTGGAGCTTCGTCTCATACACAAAAAGCCTGCAGGTTCGATTCCTGGTCAAGGCACGTCCCTAGGTTGCAGGTTCAACCCCTGCTCAGGGATTGTACAGGAGGCAACCAATAGATGTTTCTCTCACACCGGTTTCTCTCTCTCCCACTTCGTCTCTAAAATAAAGAAATATATCCTCAGGTAAGGATTTAAAAAAACGCCTATGTCAGTTGACTCTAATATTTGCGTTTAATGTATTATGTTTTTATTGCAAATTTTTGCCTTGGGCCTGTTTCCTGGTGTGGTCAGGTGATGTAGAGGGGTACGCTGGGTATTTCTGTACGAATGGTTGCAGAAGCTTTGCACAGTGTTCTGTTCCCCCAGGGAGAATCCACCTTGACCTTGGGCAAGCAGCGGGGAGGCAGACTATTGCAGCTCATCGGGGCTGAGCTGGGCTGAGCCGGGTTTGGCACCTTTGCAATGTCTGGTTCTCTCCCGGCTCGTTCCTGCTCCTCACAGGTGATCCTCTGTGGTTCCTGAGAGAAAGCTTCAGGTGTTTCCAGGAGCCCCGCCCCCCACCCTTTGATGGGTCTGGGATTCTAGTTTTTGGGCTTTCCGTCACTTGGAGATAGCCCTGAAATTCTGTTCTGCTCTTACGCTCCTCTGTGCTCGGCTCTGCACCTTGGTTTTTCTGTGCAGCTTAAACAGAATGTGCCTGTGGGAGAAATCGCTGAGTGAGTTACGTTCCGTCCTCCGCACGTCACTTCTCTTGGGGACCTTGCTCCCCAAGCCTGGCTGGCCTGGCAACCCCAGACCTTGCAGGTGCCGTCTCCGCAGCTTGTGGGATCGCCTGAACGCCACCTCTGAGTGGCCTCTCCTCTTTGCTTCTCAGCAAATGCTCCTCGGAGGAAAGAGGTGTGCGGAGAGGTGGGCTTCACCTCCGGCAACTGGCCTTCTCAGGTCCCGGTGCCCTGGCAGCTCTCTGACGCCCTTAGACAGAGAGTTTTGTATCTTTTCCAACTTTCCTAGAAAACTCTTCCGTCGAGATCTACTGTAAGCTGTTCCGTCATAAGCTGTTCCATTTTTACTGTCTTTCAACTTTAATAAACACGTGCTACGGTCTCCAACCATCCCGAAGTAAGAGGGTACGGCACCATTTAATAAAGTAGGACATGACTATATTTACCATTTTTTTCACTATCAGGTGTGGTGCACCATAGCTGGAATGTCACTGTAAAATCACATACAGTGCAGGTTTTGGCCTTGTTATTGTTTATGCTAAGCTAGAAAGAGGAAGATTCACGTGTTACTTAAATGTTCACCTGAGCGAAAGACCCCTGGCACCTGGGAATGCTGACGGACTCCAAGAGGTCACCGGTTGCAGGAGGGGATGGCACCATGGCCAAGGGACCCGTCCCGCCCTGTGCGCGGGTGCCGCGGTTGAGGCGCAGGTCCCCTTAGCGGGCTCAGGTGAGCTCCACGGCTCAGGATCCGCGGTGCCCTTCTCCCTGCCACATGACTATCTCGGGGCCCCGGGGGTGCCGCAGCTGCCAATCACTCATGCAGGCAGCAGAAGGAGATGCCTCACTTTAAACTGACAGCATTTTAAAAGCTGCCAAAGGGAAGCAAGAAAGGCAGCGGTTAAATGTGTCGCGTTCCGGGGCCACCTCACTTTCAGAAAATGCCTACTTCAAACGTATGGAAGGAAAAAGTGGTCATGCTCCCCATTTACATTCTTTTGATAAATCTTATTTACTGACTCTGTGTGTTCAGGTGCTCCGAGGGGCGCGTAAGGCATCTCAAACATTCTCCATAGCAACTCCAGCAAATTAACCCTCTCGGGAGCAGCCGGGACTTAGCTCACAGGTCCAAGCCGCCTGCTGTTAAGGGTGGAAATAATAGTAGGAGGTAAATACTGGGGGGTCGCTTACCAAGGAGGGGTCTGTGGGACGTGGGAGGATCCGGGAGGGCTTCCTGGAGGAGGTGCCCGTGCTCAGCAGCTCTTTACCACTGCTTGCGGTGATGACGTGGTGGCCACCTCGGCTTCCTAATTTCCACTGGCTCTTTCCCTTGCCTTTGGCTCTGTGGTCTGAACGGGATTTGACAACAAGGGCCGCTTGCGCGTTCTGTGGTTTACTCCCAGGCAAATCCATCTCCGGTGCACATGGGTGTTACAGTATGTCTTCCCAGGCTTTCTTCTCTTTTGGACCTTTGCCATCCAGGCTGAAGACTCCCCGGCACTGCACCATGACGTCTCCTTGGCCGTCCGCAGCTGCCGGAGGATGAGCGAAAAGGCCGGACAGCCAGAGGCAGAATCGGGACCCGTGCTCCTCGGGCCCACCGCTCAGAGCTTTGAAGGGGTTTCCGCGAATTAGTGGCGTTGAGAGAAAATTCTTTTTAATCATTTCCTCCCTTCTTCTTGTTGGCCTCGTGAATTTTTCCAGGAGGCAATGGCCAGACCTTTATGGAAACCAAATGATATGTTATTGGAGAAAAATAGAAGATAATTGATTCAGAATATCAATTCATCTCCTCTCCAGGGTTTGGTAGACAGGGGTTTCCACCCCCCCGCCCCCCGCTTGGCCCTAGAATCCAAAGGAGGTTTGTTATTTAAGTCTGATGCTAACTCGTCAAGTCATGTAGCCTCAGAAATCTTTCTTTCAATAGGCTGAGGCTCCAGCAAGGAGGCAGCATGTTTGTAGAGGGAGAACCCCAGGCAGGATGTGGGTGAGCCAGGGTGGGGGGCCCAGATGGAAGGCAGAGGCTGGGGGCAGGGGCTCCTCAGTGCAGGCCCCGTTCTCCAAGGTCTGGCACATGAGTGGGTGCAGGGGCGGGGTTTGTGCTGTTCAGCCCAAGGGACCGTTGGAGTTGAGTCGCACTCTCGCACGTGGTGGTCATAAGCTCACCTGCCCGAGACTGAAGGTCTCCCGGCCCCGCTCCCTACACTGAGGAGCCGTTACAATGAGGCCTGCAACACGCAGGGCGTTCTCAGAGCCCTCACCATCTCTGCCACCTGGCTTTCAGCAACATCCCATGAGGCCTCCGGGGACATGACGGACGAACAGGAGCGGAGTGGGTTGGAGCTGAGGCCATCGCGAGGAGAAGAATACCCAAGGGCCGAGCCCCACCGGAGGGGGGTTCCCGGAGCGGGCCGACAGTCCGCACTCCAGTCCTTGCGCTCATTCTGTTCCACGTTTTAAATGACGGCAAAAAGGAAGACGTGAATGGCATGTGTAGAGCAGGTGTGCTCTAACTTCTTCTGTAAAAGGCCACGTAGGAGATATTTTTAGGTTTCTCAGCCTGTCTGGCGTCTGTTGCACATGCTCAACTCTGCTGACATTCAGAAGAGCTATCTAGATAATATGTAAACAGAGGAGTGTGGCTACGTTCCAATAAAACTTTATTTGGGGATGCTACCATTTGAATATCAGATCAGTTTCACTTACCATGAAGTATCACTCATCTTCGGCTCCCCCTCACCCCACAACCATTTAAAAACGTGGAAGCCATTCTTAGCTCTTGAGCTGAACCAAAGAAGGTGATGATAGGCTGGCCTTGGCCCGTGGCTGCCATTTGCCGGCCCCTGGTACAGACAGGCGGCTGCCCGGAGGGCTCCTGCTACAGCTGATACTGGGGTCGAGATCCCCAAGAACCCTGAGCAACTGAAAGGACGGACCAATTATGAGGGAGTAAAACTCGACAGGATGTACCCATTCATTCGCTCGTTCAGCTGACACTCACTGAGCACCGGCTCTGTGTCACCGGCCATCAGTAGACACTCCACGGCCAAGGGCCCGCCCTCAGGAGCGCGTGTTGGATTGTGCTCTAGAGACCCCTAGTCGTCGCAGCCCAGCCCGGGCCTCTGAGAGCTGGACGCCGCTTGCCTTAGGAGACAGAGAGAAAATCCTACTTTTAGGTTCCGAGAACCAAATCCACAAAGACGGGATAAGGCCACGTCTTGTTTGGGGTCTCCTTGGACTCCGTGTGAATCAGTGTGTTACCCCTGAACTCAAGGTAATGTGATCGTAAACCGAGTTGATAGAAATAAAGTGAAGTCCAGGCGTGATCTTCCATCTCTTCCCTGGACTGGACAGGCCCCACTTTGAATATTGGGGTGGAAATGACGTCATCCCTCCTTTGTTTATTGGGGGCTGACTTCGTTCCGGACGTGAGACCGAGTGGTCATTCCCCGGGGCTGCTGCGGCTGCTGCGTGTCAGGCCGGGCTACGGTGGCCGCAGGCCTCCCTTCATTCATGAAGCTAGGAGAGAAACGTGAGTCAACAGGGTCTGGAAAACAGGGTGTGGGTTATGACGTGACGAGTGGCTACTGAGAGCATCTACATCAGGACTCTGCAATCGGGCCGACGTGATGGCCGAGCAGGGTCCTCCCTCCACAGCTGTCTCAGGGCTGGTCCTGGAGTCAGAGTGTCGAGCTGGGGAGGCCCTGGGTCCACGGATTCTGGAAATTCTTATTTTCCGATGAGAACTTTTTAGAAGTAGAACGGGCCCTAAATTATCTGCTAACATACTTTGTTTTGTTTTTTTTTGTTGTTTTTGGTTCGCTTTTGACTTACAGTTTTTGTTACCAATACATGAAAATAAAGATGCTTTTATTTGTGTTTTTTTTTTGAAGAGGATTTTTTTTATTTTAATCATTGTTCAAGTACAGTTTTCTCCCATTTACTCCCAATCCAGCCCAGCCACCCAACCCTCCCCCCTGTTTGTGTTTTACATAAAGTCAAGAAAGCATCAATTGTCCATGTGAAGAAATATTATTATTTTTATTCAAAGTGGCTTTGGGAAGAGGGTGCTAGAGATTATGGCTGGCTACCAGACCCCATCCCCCCTCAAAACCACCTCAAGTTGTCACTATTATTAAGACGAGGATGCTTCATTCAAAAATACTGTGTTTTCATCCATGTACAATGCTGTTCATGTAAAAGATGTGCTTTTACGTGAAAGCGTGTTTGCTGTGAAGCTGGAACTTGAAGAAAAGTTTTGTTCCCTCGCAAAGCCAGATGGCTGACTCAACACTTCCCCTGTGTTAGAGAATCGATGGCAGCCTTTGAGAGAGAGGCAATTTTATTTCGAGTACGTCTTTGCATTTTTTTTAATAAAATGGCTCTAAATCCCTTTTTCTTCATCAGCCCACTTCCTTGCCATGGATAAAAGAAACTAGAAGCAAATTTTATATATAAATACACACATATATGTATATATATATACACACACACATATATATATATATATACATATATATGTATATATTTCAGGTAAAGGTTATTTTATGGTCAATTGCTAGCTCTCAGGCTCACTGGACATGAGTTCCCGACTACTCTTTTCATCTAAATCAAGACCAGGAGACTCACGGATGTGCTTGAACTTGCAGGTAAAGAGATTATCCTGCACTTGGGCTGGAGGTACAGGAGCGCCCATGCTCCGCGTTAGATCTCCGGGAGTGAGCAGAGCGGATGGTGCGACTGGTGATTTAAATGCTTTCGACACATCTTCCTTCTGGTTTTCATTCCGGGTAGCTCTTTCCAGAGTTCAAAGACTCCCTCTCCCAGGCTCTGGAGACGAAGTGATATATGATGGTCTCTCCGTTTGTCCTACTTTCTGCTTTTAACAGTAATCAAACCTCATCCCTCAATTTAATTTGGCTGAAAGAGCTTGTATTGTAACATTATGGGGTTTCTTGTGATGCCGGGGAGCAGTAACTGTGTTCCTTAGCTTTCACATTCAGGGAAAAGGAAGTTGACAGGCTTCCACAGTAGATTATTTTCTTGGTCTTTCTCTTTTACTCGTGTTCGAACTTATTTGTGCAATTTAGTCATCCTCCATTCTTCTTCGTTATTGGTCAAAAGCTGTGTGTAGGGGTAAACAGAATTTAAAAGCTTTATCCATGAAACGTCTGGCTTACCCACGTGGTCGGCAACTGTTACTTTGCTGTATAGCCTTTCAGTGTTTAGTCAGGGAAAGAAACCTGGCAAAATCTATATTTGAACACTTCAGCCTGTCATTTCCTCTAGCTCCAATTCTGTCGTTCTGTTTTGTGTCGAGTGCTGCAGGGTGACAAACACAGCCGAACACCTACAGTGCATTCAAATCGAGACGCTGGCATTGTTTTCGGTATTGTAAATTTCATTAAGCATTCTAGGCACTTTTTTTTTTTTTGCATGAGTATTTAGTTAATGTATATACAGGGTCTGGGGACATGTGAGATTTTTTTCCAAAACCCAAGAGGGACCACTCTTGCTCACCCTTCCCCAGGGTCTTCACGGTGACCCTGGTCTGAGGGTACCTCCAGCCTGAGCGGCGGGGGGAGGGGGTGGGGGGAGAGAGGGGAGGGGACCAATCCGCTCACGGGCCTTTCCTTTCATATCTGAAGATTCTGCTCATGTACGTGGGAGATCGCCCCTAAAATTTTTGGCCAGGAAAAAAATTTTATCTCTGCTGGAAACTGAAATGCTCTCGTTAGTAGACAGAGAACCGTAAGAACCTTTGTCTTCCTTTCTCCGTCCGTCCCTTCCTTCTTTTTCTATCTTTTTTTTTTCAAATTTGGCAACCAGAAGCCCAGCAAGAAAATCATTTTATCCCAGAAACAATTTCTTCTACTATAATATATATTTTATGAACTTAATTTAATCTTATTCTTTTTAAAAGATTTTTAAAAGAGTTTATTTATTTATTTTTAGAAAGAGAAGGGAGGGAGAAAGAGAGAGAGAGAGAAACATCAATGTGCTGTGGCCTGCAAGCCAGGCATGTGCCCTGACTAGGAATCGAACCTGCGATGCTTTGGTTTGCAGCCCAAGCTCAATCCACTGAGCTATGCCAGCCAGGGCTAAATCTTATTCTTAAAAACCTTTTTCTTTTCATACAAGTAATATTTGTTGTAGAAATGGCTAAAAAACCCCCCTAAGTGTATAATGAAGAAAATAAAATCCCAATTCCCACTTTTCAAATGCTAAACTTCTGGTAGGTTGTTTTCATCTGGTAATTTTTCTTGCCTACTTGAGATGAATTGCTAATGTATTTTATATTCTGCACTTTTCACTTAACAAAACATCATTCGTCTTTCCATGTGCTACTAACGTGGTGCACACATGAACATTTTGAGGGCTGCATACTATTCTGCGTCTGAGGGCCGCATTTCCCCAACCACTCCACTCCTGTGGGCTGCAGAGTCTAAATCTGATGTGGACTTCAGTTTGTGCATTACTATCTAATGGCCATCTTTCAGAATAAATCACTGTCAGCATTTTATCTCTGTATCTTTCCCCAGTGCAGGAGGCTGCAAACGTTTTAGTAAAGGTCCAGGCAGTAAACATCTCAGGTTTTCCAGGCCACAGGGTCTCTTACAACCACTCAACTCTTCCAGGGCGGCCAGAGACACGTGCAAAAAAGTGGGCGTGGCTAGGTTTCAGTAAAACTTGACTCAGATGAGATTTGGCCCTTGGACTGTAATTTGCCCATTTACTCGAAAGTACCCAATTTAATGCTTGCAGGTCTCACAACCTTCTTTTAAAGTGAAGCAGGTAATTAATTATAAATCAATTGCATTATTCTCTCTCGGGGAGTCCTTTAACGTTAATGTAGGCCCAAACCAGCTCACCGGCAGGCATGGAGAGCGGAGAAGCGGCTCCCTGCCCGTGGCTCCCCCGGCAGGTGGGGTGGGCCGTCTCCCAGAATGCAAAGCACCAGGGACGCCTCCGCTGGCCCGCAGCGACCCCGCTGCTGCGTGTCACCCACGGGTCAACCCTGTTTCCTGAGTGCCTCTGAAAGGCGCTGTGTTTGTTGTACCTGTGTTTGCTAGACCATGACTGGTTCTAGCCTCCGGCCGGCCAGGTAACAAGCCACAAACGCCAAAGGAAAGGGAAAAGGCGGTGACACCAGTCTGACTGTCTCCACGGAGCTAAGTCCCCCACTTTTTAGGGGTCCCATCCCACCTCCCCAAGCCTAGTTCCTTTGCAAGTTTGGCGTGAACCAAGTTGAACAGGAGAGTTACTGGAATATCCTCTCATATTCGATCCCTTTAAGCCTCCTTGTAGTTATTGGGCAAAGTGTGCCCCAAACGGAGGGGATTCTTTTTTTTTTTTAAGATTTTATTTATTTATTTTTTAGAGAGGGAAGGGAGGGAGAAAGAGAGAGAGAGAAACATCAATGTGCGGTTGCTGGGGGGTCACGGCCTGCAACCCAGGCATGTGCCCTGACTGGGAATCAAACCTGCAACACTTTGGTTCGCAGCCTGCACTCAATCCACTAAGCTACGCCAGCCAGGAATGGAGGGGATTCTTATGTTTCTTGTACATGCACGCACGTGTGCAAAATTGTGGGGGGATGCTCTTGCTCGAGGGATGTTCCAAAGGAAGTTCAGGAGTAATAATGTCCACATATTTTCAAGGTCACGAGAAGGACGAAGAGCTGACATTAAAACCCCGAGCAGCCCACTTTCTTCCAAAAGGCAGGGAGGATGCTTTTGTGGGACCCGCTCTCACTCTGGGCAGTGTGGAACGTTTGCCAAAACATTAGGAGGGGGTCCTAAACACCTCTGCCCTTCAACCAACCGTAATATTGAGTGAAAAGCTGGACTGGGATTCCACATGGTAATCTGAGATGTGAGTTTTTTGGTTTTTTTTTTGGCCTGAATCAGGGTGTCTCCAGTTCTCTGGCTGTGAACTTCAACTTATTTATAATGTATTGCTCACTCGGAGGAGATAATGTGGGGGTTATTGTGTTTTGTCTTGACGCTGCTATCGGAGGGAGAAGGAGAAGTGTGGCCCACCCACTCTCAGGGTTCCCGACAATAGATTTAACGTCTTTATCCTTAAAGTCACAGAGGAATTTTTAGAGGAGGCAAGGCCAGTGCCGGTAGAAAAATGTTAACTTAATAAAACGGACTAAGATCAGATTTCCCTCTTTCTGACTGCCTCCCGCCTGGAATCCTTTTGTTGACTTCTTGAAACTTCCTGTGATTTACGGGACCCCCCTTTCCTGGAGGCCGAATGCCTTTTGCTGAAGAAGAGAGCCACAGCCCCCCAAACCGCAGGGACAGCTGCTGTTTGCATTATCCGGAGCGCTTGCGACCCTTTCCCGCTTTGTTGTATGAAGGCATCATCTGGGTGCCGAAAGCGGCCCCACGTGCAAGGTGCCACTTGTCGCCTAGACAACCGGCGGTCCCCCTGTAGCCCCTGTTGGCCAGCAGAGGTCTTAGAGGAGAACTGGGTTTCTTCGACGGAGGTGTGGTGGGAGGATGGTGTTCTACGTGGTGTGTTCTGATTTTTTCTCCCACCCTGAAATTGTGTGAGCGGTTAAGACCCTGGGGTCCTGTGAATAACGTCTTCTGACTCCCCAGAATAGTGATTCTAGGGGGAGGATCAGGGGTCTCTCTTCCTAGCCCCCCAGCATGTGGAAGGGTCGGACAGGGGGTGGGTGTGTGCTGTCCGAAAAGAAAGCAGGATTATACCAGTTGGTCGGCCGTTCGATGTGGTTTTCATTTCAGACGACATTGAAAGGTAGCATGACGTTTCCATCATCACGGGGAGCGTGGGTGAAGGAAAGGGTGGAAAGCGCTCACGTGGACCAGGGCGTGACAGGTCCTCCAACTGGGGAAAGAGAAGGAAAGATGTGACTGAGCATCTAGGGTCTCTAACAGGTTAGGATTGCCCGTAGTGCGGCCCTTCCTTTGAGACAGACTGAACAATCAGAAGAACTTTAATAGGGGAGACATTGAGGCACAGGCCAAGGGCATCCTCACGTCACCGCTGGGCTCAGAGCCTCGCAGATCACCGCCCAGGGCACGGGCAGGCGGACTTTGGTAAGAAGAAGGGAGTGATCGAGAGCAGACCTGGCACACGGCAGCCCATGGCCACCTGGCCCGCTGCCCATTTTCTGGCAAATAAAATCTTCTTGGAGCCCGGCCATCTCACTCATTCACACGTTGTCTGTGGCCCTTTGCTCTGCCACATCAGAGGGGAGTTGTTACGGTGGAGACGTGTGACCCGCAAAACTGAAAATGTATACTGTCTGGCCTTTCACAAAAGAACACCTTTGTCCAGTCCTCCTCTAGGGTGCGGGTCCCTGTTGGAGGAAGGTGTTCCGAATTGTCCTTGGGTGGCAATGCCACGCACGGCCAGAGAGCACAGTGCCCCGAGAGGGCCCAGGAGAGAAGGAAGGGAAGCGTGTCGGATGTGCCATTGTTTTTTTTTTTAAGATTTTGTTTATTTTTAGAAAGAGGGGAAGGGAGGAAGGAAGAGAGGGAGAGAAACAGTGGCTGCCTTTTGCATATGCTTCATCCGGGCACCGAACCCACAACCCAGGCCTGTGCTCCGACCGGGAACCAAACCAGTGACCTTTTGCTGTTCCGGCTGGTGCTCAACTACCTGGGCCATGCGAGTCAGGGCTGCACCCTTGTTTTTCGTTTGAGTTCTTGCATGTGAGCTTCCCTGGCTGTGCCTTGTCAAGGTGCAGTCAGCAAGGGCGGTCGGCAGGGCAACTGTAGGAAAATTCAATCCTTGTCTGTCTAGCGCTCCCCGAACATCTGCGGTCCATGAACAGGGAACCCAGCCTAGCGCTTGGGCGAACCCCCTCGTGAGGTGAAGCCCACACGACTGGGGTGAGCTGTGGGGACATGTTCTTGGGCGGGTCACGTACTGAGGTCATCGTTCTGTCTGAAGACAAACAGAATGGGAGGCCCACCTGAGCAGGGGTGTCCTTCGTTGCTGCTCGCAGGAGCCACACGGGCTCCCACCTGCTCCAACACAGGGAGCCACCAGCGAGGAAGTGCCCCTGAGCCCCGGACGGCAGCGTTCGGAGGGAGACGGGGCTGGGGCCGGGGTGGGACATTGCTCTGCCGGGTGAGAGAGCTGAACAGAGGGGGCTTGGAGTGCCCCGGAATAACGCGGGTCTCAGGTGTCCCTCCTGTGAGGCCAGCCGGTGTGGCTGGCGCTGAGGACGCTCTTCCCTGGCGTGGGCTGGAGGAGAATCCACTCACCGCCAGAAGCACGTGCTCCAGGCCTAGCTCCTTTCCATGCATTTTCCAGTTTCCTTTCCCGAGACTTAGCCAAGTGCCACGAGGCGCTCCCACAACCAGCAGACGTGCTCGGTGCGTTCATACCCACCAGGTTGAGTTTGCTGGGGGCCCCTCCTTCCTGACAAAGCCTTGGTGACCTAAGGGACCCTAACGGACCCTTCTTAAAGGGACCGATGACGTTGCAATCCTGATGTGACTCTCCTGCTTACGCCTCTTGGATTTTTCTAGTTGCATTTCAGAGTGCTTCGTAGCGCACCAGACAAAAGTCGTTTTTAACCCAATGAAGATTATGTTGCAGAACTTCTGGACCCCAGTCTGTTGCTGCTGCCCACGTAGCCAGGGAAACATGACAGGAGCTGGGGGCATCTAACCCTTAATTTGCCCAGTAGCCAGGCCACCCCCCGCCCACACACAACTCCACAGTGTGCGCGGTTGGTTCGTTTTTTAAAACCGAAGCCGCGAGTGCATTCAGCAGTGGCGGGTCTCTGAAGCCACACTGAGAGGATCGAGGTCCCTTCAGCATCCTTGTAGCATCATCGCGCCTGTCCTCCTCTGGCACGTCCTCTTTGGGGGAGGGTGCCGTAATCCCGAGCCCCTTTTCCTGCTGGAGTCGCAGCTCTGCCCTGCGCTGTCTGGCTCCGTCTCACGAGGGTGGCCTTGCAGCGACTCTTCGCCGGGAATTCATTCCCCGATCAGTGTCTGGTCTCGGGACACATCAGCTACCCACAAGCCTCTGCTTGGCCCTGCCGTGGTGACTCCGTGCGGGACCTGGAGCCACCTGCCTGTGTTGCTCTCCCCCTTCCAGTTCTTCTGTGGCGACTGTCCCATTTAGAGTCCTCTTGCGGTAGGACACAGGCCCTCTGTTCCAGTAGCTTACAAGCCGAGGCAGGTGCCCAGCCGTCCTCCCACAGGGCAAGCACTAGGGCATTGTGGGAAGCTCCTTGGCCTAACGAGCACAGTTGTAACCATGACAATTTAGGCTGAGTTGCATTTTTGTTGTCTGCACAGTGGAGCTGCGGATGCCTGCCTGGCCTGGCCCACCAGGGCTGGAGGCACTAGCCTTTGTCATAACACACACTGGTGAGGGGGGAGCTGCAGGGGAACGGAGAGAGGGGCACAGGGAGGGTCATGGTAATCATAAAGGCAGTTAGTGCTGCTTGAGCCCCAGCCAAGGACCCATAAAGGGAGACAGGCAGCAAGAGCCAGATGCTGCTGTATCTGGGGGAGATTACCATTCCTTGAAATACGTGGGCCATACAGTTAAGCACAGTTGGGCAGCACGGGTAACAGGTGCTCCTTGGCGCTTTTATTGTTTTGTTACGTGTGTCACACTCTTCAGCCAGAGCAACATACACGCATATCCTGGTTATTTAATAACAAGGGGAAGGCCACACACCAAATCAGGGCGAAAAGACAAACAGAACGGGAGCAAATACTCTTCTTTGACAGGTGGCAGGTGCCCAGACGGGCAGGGTCCGGGAGGGTGTGCAGGTGAAGGGGTAGCTGCCACGAGGAACTCCCTGATCTGAGGTTGGAAGCCAAGGCTGTTGCTGGGTGTTGGGCCTCATCCACCGCCCCCCGCCCCCCCCCCCCCCCCCCCCGGTGGTTGGGGGAGGGGCAGGCGCACCCACAGGGAGGACTTCTTAAAGGCACAGCAGACCTGACCCTGGGAAGGTGGTGGTTCTTCGATCGGCGTCCGGGGAGGTCAGATGATGAGTTGCCAGATGGGAGGGGGTCAGAGGGCACTTCCAGGTTACAGTGCTGTGAGTTATGGAGCAGACCTCTTACTTCCAGAGGGTTGGGGTGAGTCAAGAGAAAATGGGGCAGAGCCGGGAGAAAAGGCCGCTAAAGAGAAGCTTGGCTGCCATGTTGAGCTGCTGCCTGATTTGTGATGTTTTAAAAATTAATTAATTAATATTTTTAGAGAGGGAAGGGAGGGAGAAACAGAGAGAGAGAGAGAGAGAGAGAGAGAAACATCAATGTGCAGTCGCTGGGGGCCGTGGCCTGCAACCCAGGCATGTGCCCTGACTGGGAATTGAACCTGCGATGATTTGGTTTGCAGCTCGAGCTCAATCCACTGAGCTATGCCAGCCAGGGCGTAGGTTTGTGACTTTTTAAGCACCAGCAAGGGCCACTGGGCAGAGCGTCAGGGACAGGGGCTGAGGAGGCCCTGCATCTCAAGAGCCCCCTGGACTTGCGTGCATTGACCTGAGAGTCAGGGGTCCTCGGTCTGGTAAAGATCTGCCTGCTTCGGGGAACTTGTCAAAGAATGGTTTGCTTATCGTCTCCTGGTTCTGTGGTTTGGAGGATTTTGAAAATAGCCTGGTTGTACGTCCACAGGCCCCACACTCACACGAGTAGTGGATGGACGAGAACCCGAGACGGTCTCCTTCCTTTTGCACTTTTTCGCTAAGAGGTTGATAAAATAGCTTCCAATCCACAGACGCATCTCTTATGTTTCCCTGGCTTTTATGCTTCCCTTTCACGCCAGTCTCCTTTAGAGCGTCCACACTTGCTATTTGAGTTGACTCAGAGCTGCCGCGGTTGGGGTACAATCGCCTTTAGAAGTTTGCCCCAGCAGTTCGTCTCTGAAAGGACTGGAGACAGCTCCCACGAGGACGGGGTCGGACACACGGAGAGAAGACCAGGTGGGGGGTCCGTCCCGTGTACATGGATGGAGGGTGTGGGGTCTGTCTGAACCAGTCAGAACCGCTGGCAGGCTCTGGCTCCCCCCACTGCACAGTGATGGGTGGAAAAATGGCCCAGCAGCTGTCAAAGGGTGGAGGGTTGCCCCCCATGAACTTGCATAGACCAGGAAAGGGGAGAGCCATTGCGGCTGTAGAAACCCACGTATTTACCAACGTGCATTTCATAGAATGTGAGAATGGAAGCCAACCAGGCCATCTGCATGACATTATCAATAACCAGCCAACCCACCCATCCATGCGTCTACTGACTGCTTTCCTTCCCATCTGGGGGAGGGGCCGAGGGACCAGGTAGTTTAGGCATAAGACCAAGGTTAGATTCAGCTGTTACTGACTCAATAGTTAAGATGGGTAACAATTCAGAATCAGTAAAACAGACACCGAATTATCCTCGCGGATTAGTCTTTCTTCCGAGGTTCCTGCAACATCACCCAGTGTTTCTGCTAAAAACACAGTTGAACTCCCAGATCCTATCCCATCCCACCCCACCGGGGTCCAGGGAGCACACGGGCCTTAGTGCCAACAGAAACGTTTCAGAAACAGAACTGTAACTGATATGCATGTTCTTGAAAAGGCACTTTCTTCAAGGTTGACGTGCTCCGTACTTCAGGGCTATCATCGGGGGCAGGGACCCTTCAGCTTTTCTCCCGTACCCCAGGCCTGCTTCTGCTCCCCCCTTGGCTGGGTGGCATATGTAGGTGTATCTGCGTAAGTTATACAAGAGATCTACACATTCTTTTCTTTCAACTGCCTTCATGTGGGCAGCTGAGTATATGAGTTAAACCAACCTCCAATTTCTAGATCTTTCCCCCTCCCAGAAGATAAGATCCTGGAGACGGGGCACTGGGGAGCAGGAGCTCACTCCGGGCCTCACCCTCAGCTGCCCGTCCCAGACCGTCTGGTCCAGGTTCTGCAGGGAAAGGGCGGGGCTTGCCGTGTGGAGTGGAGAGGTTCTGTGTCCTCATTCCACTGTCACTCCTTTTACACACAGGTCCCTCAGCAACCTGCAGGGAGGGCGGCTGGCGAGGAGTACGACAGTGCAGAGAGGGGGGTCCCATGGGGGAACTGTCGGATGGGGAGGGGGCACTGGGATGGGGAAGTGACTCTGGGAGAGGTTGATTGAGGGGACAGATTGGGGATGGACCCCCCAGGGGGTGATGGGAACGGGGACAAATGCAGGAAGAAGGGAATAAAGGGGGGGCCTAATGGGGAGGAGGGCTAATCAGCAGGATGGGATCTGGTTGTTCCCGAGGCCCTGACTGTAACGGTACCAAGTTCTGTCCAAACCTTCTCCTTAACTCTGCCATCATCTCCATAAAAGATGAGGAGAGTGATAAGATACTTCCATCTCTAGGAAGGCCTATTCCACCCCGTTGCTCTGCCACCTAGTTGGTCTGGCATTGTCACCGCTGCCGTCCCCTGGTGCAGCTTGCTCTAATTGTAGGCAAAGCACTTCAAGGAAATATGGTGGTTTTTTTTGAAGACTGAATTTTTAAAAATGAAAATAGAAAGTAGTGTAGGTATTCCACACACAGTGGTGGGAAGTGCATGAATTTCAAGCATTCTATCCTGGATGAGAAAACTGCCCCCACCCCCCCACCCCCTATCTTGTCCAACTGCACGTGCTCTCAAGCATCTGTGTGTGCATTTTCCCTGAAAGTGTGTAAAGAGTGGCCGGCGAGCCAGAACGCTTTCTGAAGCCATTTGTCATTGCTGCTCTTTAGAAGCGGGCTCTGCCTGGCGTTCAACTTCCTGAAGCTCAAAGACACTGTAACAACATGTTCTTTTATACTCCGAGTTACTAAAAGCAGCCAATAACAGTTCATTAAATGTGTCAGAATACCCTTGTATTGAAGAGTGATGACTGTGAAAAACTAGGGATCTAGGCTGGTTTAGCTTCACATGAAATATCTTCTGAAAGTTGGTGAAAGATGCTGGCAGCCTGCATTTTGGGTCAGAGGGAGGGATGGGAATTAGGTGTGATACTGCCCTCTCATCTCATTTATCCACCGCGGAGAGGTGCTCTGAGTTTTATCCCCCAAGAGCTGAGCTTGGGAACCCTGGCCTTTGGATAGTGAGTGGAGTGAGGATGCAAAAGCAGCTCTGGTCAGTTCTTTGCAAGGCTGGATGGCGGCCAAGGAGAGTCCAGCACCCACCCCACCACCTCCCAATGCCCACGGCCCCTCCTGTACCCCCCGGCTACCCAACGCGTGGACCTTGGGCCTGGCCAGGAGCTGTGCTCTAGGGCCCATCTCCTAGTCTGAGAATGAGCGCTTACCCATCCTGATGTTTGCTCTTCACTATCTACCTGGCTTCCGGTCCCCGGATGCTTTCTCCTCCTGCCACCTGCAAGCTCAGCTCTCCCCCAGGTTCTGAAAACCCTCCTGTGTCAAGTTGACACAGTCCTAATTGCTGATGTGGCCCTAATAGGAATCGTGGTCCTACTGAAAGAGTTCCCCGCTCCCCTTGTGCCTCAGTTGGAGTGGGGCTTGCCCTTGTCCTCCTCCACCTGGCAGGTGGGCCCAGGAGGAGAGGCTGCTCGGGCCAGCAGATGGGTGCGGGGCCGGGAGCCGGTCCTCTGAAGGCATGGCAGGGAGTGGCTCTGAGCTGAGGAGGGTCCTCGTGGGAAGTGGTTGATCAGAGGAACTGGGGGTCAGTCCCTCGGGCATTTGCACTTCCCTCTGGAGCTTCCTGTCCCTGTCACCGTCCTACCCTTCAGACTGGGAGCTGTTGACCTTGACCACAACTCGAGGGCTGGTACAACATCAAGCCCTCAGAGCCAGTCTGAGCTCCGTGGTTGGGTGAATAGGCGGGTGGGGAGACAGGAGACCCAGACTCCAAGCTTGGGATCCTGGTTGCCTGGGGAGACATGTTCGCCTTATTTTCCTATTAGTTCCTGGCTTCCACGGGCACGGACACCCTACCTTTGAAATGAAATATCCAAATGAACTCTATACCTGCTTAAATTAGTGACCCCCCTGGACAGCCTCTCTGAGACAAAGTTTGGGCTGGTAATACACTTTTGTCTGGTTCTTATTATGGGCTTTTTCCAGGGGGATGGTTGAGGACATGGTGGGGAGTTCTGTCCCAGGGGCTGATGGAGGCTCCCAGGGCGAAGGCTGGAACAGGATGGGTAACAACCAGGGGTGGCTGGACCCAAGGCCACTCACTCTGAAGAGGGGAGCTCAGCAGGGGAGAGGAGGAACAATATTTGACATTGGATTCAAGCGTCAAGTGTGAGGTTCAAGGCTAGCATTGAAATTGGACTCTAGGGACATGGAAGAAGGAGGGGGTGGTGCTGTGAGATGCAATGGTTTGGCGTGAGGGCTGTAGACAAAGGTGAAGATGCAGGGAGCATGTGTTCATTGGCTGTGACCTTAGAGAAGGAGGGGCTGTCTAGTCCATCGTGTTGCTCATTGACTCCCCTTCAAATGTGGACCTGCCATTTGACCCACCGTCAGTGCCCGGCATACACAGCCTGCCCAAGGAGGTGCTTGTACCTTTGTGCAGAGGAGGTATGAAGCTTTTGGGGGTTTGGTCCCATAATATTAGACCTCGTCCTTCTCAGGGGTCCCCAACAGTGGACATGCTGTTGCCCAGAGGGTGGTTGTGTTTGTCACAACGACGTGAGGACACCCTGGCTCTTGCTGGTAGTGGGGCGAGGTGCTCAGGGATGTCGGATGACCTGGCACACGAGGTCTCTCACCGTGGAGGATTAGCCCACATCCTGCTGGAAACCCACGGAGGCGAAACGCCCACTGACACTTGCCTACTGCACGCAGAAGCACCAAGTGTCCTGTGGGCGGGTTGACTGTGCACTGCATTATCGAGGAATCCAGCTACCCAAGGGAGATGGGGCACAATGGTGCCGCCTTTTTTGTCCAGGACTCTCCCTGGAGCTCCTCACCGTTTCTGGAAATCACGTCACCTGCAGCTACACTGCTGATGGCGTCTGGGCTCCCCAAACAGCACCCCGAGTAAGTCCACCTTCAGGGCTTTGCATTCGGGCCGATCCAATGTGCATGTATGTATGTAGTTGTTGAGCTGAGACTTTAAAATGTTAACTATGAAGGAAAAGTGTCAACAACGACTTCTCTCTCTTTATAAGAACATTCGATTGCCTATGCCGTTATAATAGTCAAGAGTTGAAACAGCCCAAGTGCCCATCAGTAGATGAGCAGATTAAAAAACTGGTAGATTTACACAGTGGAATACTACACGGCAGGAAAAGAGAAGGGACTCCTACCTGTTGGGAGGGCGTGGATGGAACTGGAGACTGTCATGCTCAGTGCAATAAACCAGTTGCTGCAAAACAAATACTGTATACTCTCACTTACAAGGGAACTCTAACGAACAGAAACAACTAGTTGTCTCAAGTCCACATTTATTCACAGTATAAGCCTGTGGTTATCCATCACATCTCGAAGGCAGGTGTGCCCGGCACTTGCCCATTGAAGCACAGATTATTTAATTCTGAATTATTTAACTTTTCATTTCTCTTTATGTTAGAGGGCACTAGAGTCATCTGATTTGTTTTGGAACCATGTGCATGGTTATGTTATATAAGCTATGACATTCATGAATGGTTAGCAAGGAGGATGCTATAAAGTATTTATTTTAAAAAGAGGGTGGGGGTCCAAAGCCACTGTCCTGTGCTCCGACCCTGGTTGGCGCCTGGGCTTCCGCAGCCTGGCTGCCCCTCCCTGGCAGTGGCCTGGGGCCTGATGGTGCTATTCCTCTAACGCGAATTATATATTCTAAGTGAGAGCTCATGGAGATCCAGTGCCTTCAGTTGGATTTAAAACATAACGTTTTCCTTTGTTTTGTTTTGTTTTGTTTTTTAAATGAATCCCTTTCACAAGCATGCTCTCCTTTATACACGGTGCCTGTGAAATCTTTACAGAACTCGCAGCAGACTGTGGACTCTGGGAAATCTGGGACCCAGAAATAATCCCTCCCAAGCTGACATTTGCCCAGGGACCGGGAGCAGGGGTCCCTGTAGCCCCTCTCCTGGCCTCTCCACTGCGGAGGTCAGGTGGCCGTGCCCGGCCCCTTGCCAGGCTGCTGCGTCTGCCAGACGCTTGCCCGCTGTGGCATCGTGGGAACCGGGAGACACCGCAGCACCCCTGGCCCTGGGGAGGATAATGGGGCCCTTGATCATCTGAAGAAGTCTGTAGATTGTCTCTTGCCAAAAGTACCCGGTGAAAGGTAATGACTTCTGGAATACGCTCCCTCGGGCCCTCCTTCTGCAGCCCCCTTTTGACCTTTGACCTCCCAGCCCTGTGGCAGGGTGCCACCGCTTGTCCATTTTCCCCACCCTGACCCCGCTCTGCTGCTGGGAGCGGTGGTCTCCCCAGTGCAAGCAGACGGACGGGCCTGAAGGGCGGCAGGAGTGGAGCAGGTGAAACCCCGGCCACGTCGAGAGCCCGTCCTCGCTGGGTGCCCCACGCCATCTGTCCTGGGCACTGACCTGAGTGGGGAGTGAAACCCACTTCCTATCTTTTTCCAGCCTGGCCCTGCTTTTCCGTCTCAGCATCCCAGCATGATGTGCCATCATAACCTCTCCGTTCCACCACGCTGAGCGTGTAGGACTGAGGTGGCGTGCCGCGGATGCCCGTGTCCCGTTAGCCCGTCACTGCGTGGGCTCGCGGACGACGCAGCTGTTGGCCGGTTCACATGCTCAGCTGAGACTGGCGGAGCGCCTGCTCCGTGCCCAGCGCATCTCCGGTCTTGGGAGATGCTGCGGAGAGTGAGACCATTGTCGCTTTCCTCGCATCTTTAAAGGCACTAACACACAGATGACATCATTGACCTGGATAAGGGACCGCAGGGAAAACTTAGATGTGCATGAAAGAAAGTAACAGGGACTCACAGAGCCTGGGCCAGGGGGCAGGCCTCTCTGTGTAGAGGTGGCTTCTGAAGTGAGATCTAGAGATGAAGTTTCTAGACAAGCAAGGAACCGAGGAGAGCAGGGCAAGCAGGGGGAACAGAATGTGCGAACAGCTCAAGGTGGGAAGGTGCCTGGTGTGTGTGGCTCCGGGGGAGCCAGTGGGCCTGGAGCCCGGCTCAGCCAGGAGGAAAGTGGCGTCGGGTGAGGTCAGGAAGGCAGGCTGGGGCGGATCATGCAAAGCCAGCGGGGTCATTTTCTAGTTTGTCCACACAAATTCTTTGGCACCAATCCCTTCAAAAGGAGAACCCTGATTCCCCTCCCCTTGAGTACAGTCTATACTTGATGACCAGAACGTGGTGGAAGTGATGGTGTGTGATGTTCGAAAGTGGGACAGAAAACCTCACTGCAGCTTCCTGCGTGCTGGGTCCTCGGTCACTTGCTCTGGCCGAAGCCGGGCTCCGTGTGGTGAAGACACTCAGCCAGCCCTGCAAGGTGGTCCACATGGCTGAGGCCGCCCACCCGCAGCCACCGACGGCACCATTTTGGAAGCAGATTCTCCAGCCATGGTCAAGTCCCAGCCCAAACCTCGGTGTCAGCCTTATGAGAGACTCTGAACCCAGTCTCCCAGCTGAGCCACTCCTGAATGCCTGACCCACAGACACGGTGAGAATGGTTCCCATAAGCTGCTAAGTTTGGGGGGTAGTTTGTTACACTACCTAATTGATATCTGATTGATATCTGAGCAATATCTAATTGATACAGCTTGGCAGACCACATTAAGGAACTTAAACTTTTGGAAGTGGAAAGTGAAGACACTGAAGAGTTTTGAGCAGGGTAATTACAAAACCATGCTTTTTTAATTTTAAAAGGATAACTGTGGTCGCTGCATGAAGAATAGATTGTGGATGGCCAAACGTGGAAAAGATGAGCCCTTTGAGGCTGAATCGCTCAAAATGCATTTGGCTACAAGTGTCTGCATTTCCCATGCCAAACTGACTTAAATCATAAGGACACTGCTTTTTTTGTCTTTTAAGGAGCCCAGGTGTAGGGCGGCTCTTGGGGTAGTTGATTCAGCAGCTCATCTAAATGATCAGGACCCTGCCTCCTTTGGTCCCTCTTCTGCCTGTCTTGGAGTATTGGCTTTGTCCACAGACTGACTTCTCTCAGGGGACCCACTGGCTGTCTGGACTTTAGGTGTCCCACCTACAAACAACAGGATGCAGTTCAAGCAAAGTCCTTTTTCCTACGTATCTTTCCTTCGGAATGTGGGACCCTCCCCCAGAAGCCCTCAGCCGGTGTTCTGTCACGTACCCTGGCTCAGAATTGCCCCCATGATGGGTAATTGATCCCCGGCAAGGGGACCGAGCCTCCATAATGGCCACCAGCTAGACATCACGGTGGCCTGGTGTAGGATCGTGGCCGTGGGATGGAAGGAGACAGATTTGAGAAACGCTCTGTAGAAACTGGGGGAGAGGAAAGAATCGTGTGTGGCCCTTAGGGTTGTGGCATGGCCGACTGAGGGTGCAAGAAGCACCACGTTCCCAGGTGGGGAGCCTGAGGCAGGCGGCTTTGTGGGGTGGGGGATGTAGAGAGTTTGCTGCTTCTGTGGCAGGGCTCGTCGGGTCCATGTTCCTGATCAGCGGCTCTGCCGGAAGGGTCCAGAATCTTTGTTGCAAAGATGGCCTCACCGGTGACAAATGTCCAGCACTGTAACTGTTTGGTGAGGAGAGGACATTTCGTGGGGAAGGCTTTCTCACTAAAACCACAAAGGCTGCACTAATTTCCTTTTGCTAAGAAGGCTCACTTTAATGGTCGTTGTTAAAGACACTAATTGATACTGTAGCCTGGGTTTCAGTGGGTGTCGGAGGATCGTTTTCTCTGCGGTGGACACTTTGCACGAACTCACTTGGTGGCCAGACGCCTTACCTTACAACTTCCATGAGTAACAATGACGTGAGCATTTGTCTCCAGGTTATACTTTCTACTTTAAAGCTCCTTGTCATGTTAATGAATCGATCTATACATGTAGGAAAGCTATATAAAAGAACCATTCTCATCACGTTTTCGTGTCCTATATTATGTTAAATGCAGTTAAGACCAAAATTCTAAGGCACACATCACTTAGACACGTCAACTGAGTGCCTACTGTGTTCCAGGCACTGTCCTAGGTGCTGAAAAGACAATTAGGATGGTAGGTGCTTAATCAATATTATTTTTCTTCTTTCTTTCTTTCTTTCTTTCTTTCTTTCTTTCTTTCTTTCTTTCTTTCTTTTTTCTTCCCTTTATTCCTCTCCACACTGTACCCCATATTGCACCATCATTCCCCCACCTTAGTTCATGTCCATGGATCATATATATATAAGTTCTTTGGCTTCTCCATTCCCTATACTATTCTTAACCTCCCCCTGTCTATCTTCTACCTACCATTTATGCTTCTTATTTCCTGTACCATGGCCCCCATTCTCTCCCTCCCTGCTGATACCCTCTCATGTGTGTGATCTCAATTTCTGCAAATCTGTTCTTGTTCTAGTTGTTTGCTTAGTTAGTTTTTGTTTTTGTTTTTATGTTCGATTATTGATAGTTGTGAGTTTGTTGTCATTTTACTGTTCGTAGTTTTGATCTTCTTCTTTTTCTTAGATAAGTCCCTTTAAGATTTCATATAATAAGGGCTTGGTGATAATGAACTCCTTTAACTTGACCTTATCTGGGAAGCACTTTTTCTGCCCTTCCATTCTAAATGATAGCTTTTCTGGATAGAGTAATATTGGATGTAGGTTCTTGCTTTATATGACTTTGAATACTTCTTTCCAGCCCTTTCTTGCCTGCAAGGTTTCTTTTGAGACATCAGCTGAGAGTCTTATGGGAACTCCTTTGTAGGTAACTGTCTCCTTTTCTCTTGCTGCTTTTAAGAGTCTCTCTTTATCTTTAATCTTGGGTAATGTATTTACGATGTGCCTTGGTGTGTGCTTCCTTGGGTCCAACTTCTATGGGACTCTCTGGGCTTCCTGGTCTTTCTGGAAGTCTATTTCCTTTGCCAGATTGGGGAAATTCTTCATTGTTTTCAAATAAGTTTTCAACTTCTTGTTCTTCCTCTTCTCCTTCCAGCACCCCTATGATTAGGATGTTGGAATGTTTAAAGTTGTCCCAGAGGTTCCTAAGCCTCTCCTCAGTTTTTTTTTTGAATTCTTGTTTCTTTCTTCTGTTCTGGTTGAATGTTTCTTCCTTATGGTCCAAACCATTGAGTTCAGTCCCAGTTTCCATCCCGTCATTGTTGGTTCCCTGTACATTTTCCTTCATTACACTTTTCATAGCCTTCACTTTTTCCTCTATTTTGTGACCATATGCAACCATTTCTGTGAGCATCCTGATCACCAGTGCTTTGAACTCCGCATCTGATAGGTTGGCTCTCTCTTCGTTGCTTAGTTGTACTTTTTCTGGAGCTTTGATCTGTTCTTTCATTTGGGCCATTTTTTTTTTGTCTCAGAGCACCTGTTACGTAGTCTCAATCAATATTAGTAACTGTTGAAAGAATAGATTTAGATTTACTTAGCCAAGAAAATGATGAGAGAAGCCCATGATCCATGAAAAATGGTATTTCCCCCACATGGCACATTCTCCTCTTTCTGGAAATGATGGGAAAAAAATCACACTGGCCCTCGATTCCTGGGACTTTAAAAGGAAACTACCAGAGAGGAGCTCTGTCCGGATCTTCCCAGGTGCACATTGCATTCCTGCGTAGGGTTAGAACACGGGGTCCACGGAGGGGCAAAGTCTTTAAGTCGGTTTGAGACTTCACTCCTAAGGATTTCCAAAAGCCTGAACTAAAAGTGCAGTGATGTTGGGAATATGTTCCACTAATGTTCATTGTTTAAAAATTTACTTCTTTTTAATTTACTTCTTACTATCTGAAACGAACTCATTTATTCATTTTTTTTTCTTTTTGTTTATTATCTATTTCCTACTGAGACCCTGGCACTTAGAAGAGCATCCGGCACAGAAAACACAGTTAAATATTCATTGTGTGAGTGGATGAAACCCCCTCCTGGTTGAGGTTTTTCTGACTCTTTAGCTTTCCTTTCCCTGGGTTCCGGTCACCCTAAATCTTGGGTAGTAAGTTCTTCTTATTTAGGATGAACTGTTTTTCTAAAAAGATTTAATTTATTTTTAGAGAGGGAAGGGAGGGAGAAAGAGAGAGAGAGAGAGAGAAAGAGAGAGAGAGAGAGAGAAACATCAATGTGCAGTTGCTGGGGGTCATGGCCTGCAACCCAGGCATGTACCCTGACTGGGAATTGAACCTGCGACACTTTGGTTCACAGCCCGCGCTCAATCCACTGAGCTATGCCAGCCAGGGCAGGACGAACTGTTTTAAATCAGCCATTTAAATTCTTCCAGGCTGTAAAACCCTTGGGGCCAGGGACCGAGTCTCGCACTTCTCCCAATACCACGCTCTCACGCTTAGATAATAGATGTCCGTCTGGTACTGGAAGGCTGACCGATGGAGGTGGGAGGCAGGTAGAAGTTCAGGGAGGGCCCTTTCCCTATGGGGGACCTAAGGAACAGCAGAGAGCTGTGGCTCCTGAGGGAAAACGGAGTTTCCAAGATAAAACGCACCCACTCCAGGAGGCTGGAGCCTCTGGGCAGTGGTGCATGGTTCTGCGGCCCTGTGGCTTTGTGTGTGGCTGGGGAGTGTCATACAATGGGCAGCTGTGTATGTGGCTTGGAACTAACATTTCTGCCAGTTCACACCCTCAGGAAATGCACGATGGGGGTAGAGTTGTGTGTTTTTAAGAAACACCAACAACCCAAAACAGTGCAGGGAACTTTAAATTAGAACATGTGCTCTCCACCCACTGAGGTTGAGCACAGACATGAACGGCAAAGAGATTGCTGGGTGGACACCGTGGGAGGCGGGAGCTAAAGACGGATTCTATCAGGGGAGCGTTCTGGTTGCCTTGCTCTTGAAGTTGTGCGAAAAAAAAATCAGGATAAATGTGATCAAAACTAAGAAGACGCTCTTGTGATGCAACATCGCGGGGGCAGTGTGGCTCACTGTCTCCACACACCGCAGGACAGAGCGTACATTGTCTCCAGATGCGCTACGTTCAGCAGTGTTTGCCGCCGAGGTCCAGAAAGCTCTCTCCGGAGAGCCGGATTTGCGGTCCAGAATGCAGAGTGGTTTCCAAGAGCTGGCTTGTCAGCGAACTGGAAAGGTCAGGCTGTGGTTGTGGGGGCCGTGGATCTCACTGTCTCCAGAGACAGCCTTTGCGGCCAGAGCCAGGATGGTTTCTGACAATTACTCTGGCTATTTCGGGCAAGTCAACTTAATTTTTAAGGAGCTCAGAAAACGGTCACAACGGTTTCGGAGGTGTCTTAAAAGGTTTCTAAACTAATTTTAGACTTCCAGAAAAGTCACAGAAATAGTCCAGTGAATTTCAATGTGCGTCTCACCCGGCTTCTCCAACGGGAGCCCAGTACGAGACTGTTGTCCAACACTCAGAGCCTGGTGATTAGCGCTGACCCTGGGATTCACACAACCAGGGCTTGTGTGAATCCCACCTGGCGTCCGCGACCCCACATGGCATTCCATTCTCATTTCCCTTCAGTCTCCCCCAGGCTGCCAGATCCTCCGTCTTTTCTGGTCTTCACAGCTCGGACACTGTTGAAAATGACTGAGCATCTGTTTTTGTAGATGATGCGTCGGTTTGGCTTCTCCAGTGTTTTCTCGTGATTGGAATGAGGCTGTGAATATTTGTGCGAGTCCCGCGGAAGTGCCGTTGTATCCTTCGCAGGGTTTCACCTCGTGGCATTTCAGATGTTGATACACCTCGTTCCTGGTGACGTTTGCCTGGATCACGTGGTTGAGGAAAATCACTGCTGATTTTCTCTACGATCTTTCCCTTTGTAGTTAATACACTGCGGGGAGATACTTTGAGACTAAGCCAGTGTTGGTTCTCCCCTCACTTTCACACTCTCACGTCAGCATCCGTAAGTGTCTCTTCTCTACTACACTATTGCTCTGGACTTTGCCTGTTACTTACCATGCATTTTTCTATTTCCCTTTCCGTCTACATTTGTTCATTGGAACTTTATTCTAAGGAAGAGCAGTCTGTTTCCCTGTGAATTAATATATGAATATGCATTAAAATATTAGTTAGTGGATGTATTAATTAGTATAAATAAGTCTGTAGAGACTTGGGATATTTCTTCTATGCAAGGGGTCATACCCCATGCTGTCATTATTTATTTTGGGGGCTCAAATTGTTCCAGCTGAGGTCGTTAGGGGCTTCCCCGGCTTGGCTCTCCTCTTCTACCAGTAAGCCCTCATCATTTTGGGGGCACTCCCTGGTTTCCTGGCCCCCCACGATGTTCCTGGCTCACACTGATCTTCCCCTGCCCCAGCTCCATGGTCACTGAGTGACTTTTAACTGGGAGCAACTAGGGAGCAACCAAGCCATTATGTTAGCTTGGAATATCAGATCTGATCTTAGAAATCGATGAACAACTAGGAGACTAGACGACTTATCATATTGTACCAAAAGGCAGGATTGCCGAGGTACGCTGAAACTTGGACCCAGATATGATGGCTGGAGATCCATTTCCCAACACAGGTGAGGGAGAGAGCTTTTGGCAGGGGAAGACCCAGGTTAGGGGTGTCTTCAGCCCTTCCTACCTGTGTGTCCTCTCTCAGTCACACTGCCACTCCACAGCGGGGCCGAGTCTGCCTGCACGCAGTAGGCATGGCCTTCCTGCAGGGCGCAAATGAACCGTGCATGAAAATGCTTTATAAACTACGAAGTGTCGTAAAAATGGGGGGTGTTAGTGTTATTGCTTCTATAAACACTTGTTCGTCGTAATCACGGGGGAGTCGGAGTGGACCTGGAAAACCACCCTGCCCAACACCTGTGTTTTACATGGGGACAAGCAGAGCCCCAGGCAGCTCCGGGTTTTTTTTTTGTCCCAGGTTCCAGGGTGGTGAACGGAGACCAGCACCAAGATCTTCCAGCCCCTCGTCCTGCGTCCTTTCCATTACAACATCCTCCCAGCCCGGAAGGCTCTCCTACGATTCAAAATAAGCAGTCCTTCTAAAATAGAATTCAGGTCAACGGGGGAAAAAGAGGGTCAGTTTTACCTCCTGCAATGTCGTTACTTTACATTTTCCCTGCACTCCTTTTTCGCTCGTTGTGCTTGGTCCTCTAAGTAGGGCAGGGCTGACGCACTTCTGGGAGAAGCGGCACCAGAGAAGTTACGTCTGTTCTTAGAAAACCGCTCTCTGAACCTGGGTCTGGGAAGCACGGGCGATTCTGCTGACGGGGACTCCTACACGCTGCGGCCAGGGCCGGGGGTGCTGAACATCTGGGTGTTCAGGCGCGTGGAGATGATTGCCCACATGTTTCTGCTTCTCTTTCAGACACTCGGAGCCATGAAGACAAAGCCCCTCTGTCTAGAACATCAGGGGGGAAAGGTTTTATTTTTAAAAGTCGTATGTTTTCTCGTTATATCTCAGAATAGGGTTTTTGTTTTGTTTGTTTCCCCTGGAATATTAGCTGAGTGGAAACCTGGACCTTCCGAGATGTGTGCGTTAGAGAGTCCCGATTCTCAACGATTTCCCGTGAAAACCATCAGTGGGCACCCGCTGTAATTTGGTGTTCGGTGATCCTCTTCCACTGGGCGGTGACTTTCTCATGCCGAGTGGACCTGGGCAGCTGCCCTGCCTGCCCTCTGGCTGCAGATCCGGAGATCTTGCTAATCTCGCTAATCTCGGCATCCATCCGTCTGTCTGCAGAAACTGTGCAGGGCTGATCATAACGTTTTGTTTCTGGATTCAGCTGCACCCGGACTTGGTAGTGAACCCCTAAGTCCTCCCTTTGCTTAAACTAACGGAGGGGGGTTTCTGCATCTTACGACCACAGGAATCCTAGCTAATTCTCGGCCCTTGTATCTGGGATTTCACTCTATTGACCCGTTGTGGGCCATTGGTCAGGGTGTGTTGCATGGCCGAGTACTCTGGGAGTAATATGGCATGGCTTTTTCCAGTCCAAGCATGCAATGCTGTAGTTTCAACGTCTGCTTTCAATGGTCATTTGTCCGAGTACAAGAGAAAAGTGGGAAACGGAGCAGTTTGCTTTTGAATTATCAGTGAGCAGCGACAGAACTCAAAGGCCAGGAAGAAAGACAACCACGGTGTGTGGATAATTCACACACCGGCTGATTAGCCTGGCTGGTCAGCGTTACCAGAAATTCCTCTGCTCGGGATCCGTGTGTTCAGCCAATAGTTACAACCTGTCTCCCTTCATCACATCAGATTTTTAATGAGAAGGGAAGAAGGGGAAAAAGTTAGAGCCTCACCGCAGGCCAGACACCAGGCTGGGCGGCCGGGCCGGCTCCCTGGGCATGACCCATGCCGCCCCACCCGGTCCTGCACTTGCTCCCATGCCCTGCTGTCTGTCGCCCGCTTGAAAGTTTTCATAGTTGGTGAACAAGGGGTCCCGCAGTTTCACTTTCTCTGGGCCTCGCAAGTTCTGTAGCCAGTCCTGCTGGGCAGCAGGTGTGTGTTCTCGTAATCCTCTTACGAGCCCGGGGACATGGTGTCCTGGACTTCGTCTTCCCAGAAGGGGGACCTGGGTGGGTGAGTGGCCTGAGGTCACAGCGCAGAGGCGGGCTGTGGCTCGTGAGAGCCTCTGAGCATCCCTCTGCCTCCTCGGCAGCCACGCAGGCGCTGAGGGGCAGGGCTGCATTCAGGGGCTATGCCAGTCCTCGGTGGGCCACACGGGAAGTGTGCGGCCACGTGAATTCAAGGATTCACCAGACACCGTATGTGTAATCCAGCTGGAACCATCCTGAGCTCTTTGTATGAATTCGTCGGGACACTATTGGCTGAGGGCTTCATGTTTCTTTGTCGAGCACTTTGCACGCATGTGTTCACCCGCTGGCGGGTGTTCATGGAGTCCCGCTCTGGGGCCAGCCCTGGGGAGGCTCTGAGAACGTGGCAGTGAACAGTGTGGGCAAGACCCCAGCTTTCATAGGGGTCACGTGGGTGTCAGGGTCGGAGCGGCGACGGGGGAGTGACAACAAACAAGTTAACAAGCGAAGTGGACAGTTTGGGGCGTGGTCACTGCAATGAAAGAAATGTGTACGATGGATGACGGGGCTAGGCGAGGAGGGACCCTGCCTCTGAGGAGTGGGTACTGGACGGAGACCGGAAGGATGCAGCAGCCGTGGGGAAACCAGCTTCAGCAGCGTTCAGGTGAAAGCAAGGGGGAGTGAAAAGCCCCCGATGCTGGGAAGAGCCCAGGGAGCACGAGCTCCCAGATGAGGAAGCACACCTGGGCAGGTAAAGAAACTCGCCGGCATCATAGTCCGTCCGTGGGAGCCGGAGAGTGAAATTCTGCCTCCAGAGCTGGTGCTGTTGGTCGCTCTACTCTGACCTCCCCGGGGCAAAAAGGTGACGGGGGAATTTGTTGTAGACGGCGACAGCCCTGGGAGGGACAGGCCTGTGACCTGGAGGGAGACCTCTCTGATCGCGTGAACAGTTATTGTGAATTTGCATTACACACTCCAGTCTTCTTACCCACCTCCCCACGCACAATTTGCACATATCCCAGGGACCCGTGAATCCTAATGGAAGGTTCCAGTTTGATTTGGAGGTGGGAGCAGGCATAGGGCAGAGCACGTGTTAACTAGACCACCTGTCCAGTGTGGCAGCTCCCTACCTGGGACTTGGGGGTCTCCGTGCCCTGAGAGGTGAGGCCTTGGCTCCGACAGAATGACCAAATGCCCATCTGGGGCCATTTGCATCCAGCGAGGTGCTCAGAACATCAAGCCCCGATTGAGGGGCGGACCCACTGTGACTTTGGAAAGCCCTGCCCTGGTCCCTAAGTTGACTGGGACTGGGCGAGGCTGGTGGTAGGGGTGACCCTGTCACCACATTTTACCACAAGGGAAGAAAAGCAGGACCAGAACTCCATCTTGCCTTGGGTCCTGTGGGAGAAAGGAAGCTTTGCAGTCATCACCTTGCCTGCAGTTACTTTGGATGGATTTTAACACCAGTAATAATGACAATTATCGGGGGTCTTTAAATGTAAGACACGTTCACTTAAATGGTGAGTATTAACAATCGTACAAGGTAATAAAATGATTTAGACCTTCAATTTGTACTTGTGAAAGAGCTAAACGCACTAAATCTCGCATTTATGCTCGTTTCCAGCCACTAATTTCCGTGCGTTGTAGTTCATCATTGGGTCCTAGCATTGCTTTATGGCTTTTGGCTATACGATTTGTTAAAAGCACGAGTGAAATGTGATTTTTCAAGTAAGTTATAAAGATCCCCACATCACGGAGCTAGAGTGAATTTCTGGAGGTAAAAATAGCTATTTTTGATCGTTTCATAAAATATTTAGCATTTTAAATCACACTGCTGCGTTCATGACAGTAGCCCCAGAGCAGCGGCTCCTGACTTCTGGCGCAGCGGAAGCAGAGAGAGCGGCTGGAAAAGGCGCGCCCGGGCACGGCTGTGTCTGGCAGCGAGCAGCCGATTATTTCCAGTGCTATTCTTGGGCACGTATTAATGAAAGTGTCCTTTGCAAAATGTCAGGTGTATCTGAAAATCCGTGTCCAGTTTGGACTTCCTAAGAGAGAAGAGGTGCTTTTGTGTAGATGGAGTCCTGGCTCACGTGTGTTTTATTGGGGTTGGATCAGAGGCTTCTCTTCAGGGGTGAGCATTTCTTGAAGTTATGTTATTGATGGGGTCTTCTCATCGTTTCTAATCCTTGTGGTGGAGGAAGGGTGGGTCCATGCCAAGAAGTAATTATACTCATTTTTTAAAAGATTTTATTTATTTATTTTTTTAGGGAGGGAAGGGAAGGGGGGAGGGGGGGAAGAGAGAGAGAGAGAGAGAGAGAGAGAGAAACATCAATGTGTGGTTGCTGGGGGCCATGGCCTGCAACCCAGGCATGTGCCCTGACTGGGAATCGAACCTGTGACGACACTTTGGTTTGCAGCCTGCGCTCAATCCACTGAGCTACACCAGCCAGGGCTTTAATGTTATTTTTTTACAATCTCATTCCACCTCCACCAAACACATCATCATCATTATCAAAAGGTTTGCTTTGCATGTAGGTGCTTGGTCCATTCTGAAAGGTGATTATTCAAAACACCACCCCTTAGTGAAGTTATCTGGGCACCTGCCCTCAGGTGGCACCGGGCCGTGTAGCGGTGCTCCCTCTAGGCGGATGGCACCCTTGGCAACTTCTTCCGTCCTGCAGCCTGTGCATTTAGGTGCCACCCTGCTTTGGCTTTGCTCTGTGTGATCGGCCATGTCACGGTGACCTCCTTGCCACTCACCACTACCCACGTGACCCAAGTTTCAAGCAATCACACCTCATTTAGCTACAATGCCGGGCTCACGCCAGACTTAACGCGTGCATGAGCAGTCTGTGACGGCTCCAATCTGTGAGAAATGTCTCGTTGCCGGTTTTCACATGGGGGAAGAGGCTCGCCCCACGCCCAGCCCCGGCGCCGGTCACTGTGATGATATCATGACCAATAGGGAACCTGGGAACCGTGTTCCCATCTCTTCTCTCAGCAGAGGGAACGCTCACATGGAAATGCTCTGAAACTGGCCTCCTAGCAAAAACCGGCCTGTTCTGCTGAGCTTGCTCCATTAGCCGCTTCAGGAAGCAAATTGGCAATAACAACAAATTGGGTCAAAAATAAGTTTCTTGCATTTTTCTTCAGTGCCTTTCCTTTCCCAAAGAAACGGGGTGTGTGTGTGTGTGTGTGTGTGTGTGTGTGGGCAGGCGGAAGGTTTGCAGGGAGCCTGACATGCAGTAAAAAACAATGAATCTTCTTTTCACCAGCACTTACGGACCCACCTGCTGTCTCAATGCAAGAGGCATAAAAAACGCTGCGCTCAGCAACCTCGGTCCAGAATACCTGCGGGCTCTGTGCGTGTGCAGAGCACCCCCGATCATTCTCTCCAGATAATCACAAACGGAATCTGAGCAGTGCCCAGAATGATGATGTCCCCCCTGCCCCCCCGGCCCAGCCCCATGGGCTCCGCTGGGGATGCGAGAGCCCCAGTTCAGCCGCACGGCATCAGGTCAAGGTCACCCTGTGTTGCAGGTATTCACACGTTGATAGTACCTGCATGCTTTCTGCTCCAAAGACAACCGTTTTCTCCGTCTAAATCATATTCCCTTTGCTTTGCAAGTTTATGTTCGGGCGGGTTCACGGTGGGAAGCACACTGTGTTTCTGGGTCTCAGTGACACCTTCCCTTTGCCATGCCTGGCCGGCCGCCTATGGGTGGGGGGGGGGTTCCTCCACACGGACGTGTTTGGTAACCCGAGGAAGGGATGGAGCAATCGGCCGTCTGCATCCATACCGCTCGGCAGACCGCGTGCCCAGAGTGGCCATCTTGAATTGATTGCTTCAGCGACACAAAGTCAGGCAAGCTCCGGTGCCAATCCCGTCTGCCAGCAGATGGCTCCAAGTGAGATCATTGTTTTGACAGTTTCACAAAAGAACCCCAAACAGCCTGAACAAAGCCGCACAGAAGTTGGATCCTCCGGAACAGTTGTGAGATGAAAAAGGAATCCGGACCAAAACTTGGGAAATGTGACGCGCCACTCCGAGGGTGTTCTCTGCCTCTCCCCACCCAAGGGAGACACCCACTCGTCGGTCTGACCCCCCTGCCCCCGCCTCTCCTCTGCCCTGGGTGTTAGAACTGCTTGGGTGGCAGTGACGATCTGGTGAGGGGAAGACAATGGTCTCCAACCTCAGGACCTCGGGGCTCGCAAGCTCTGTCGAGAAGCGTCTTGGCAGCGTGGATGCTGATATTCTTGGAACGCTCTGTGTTTTCCCCCCGATTCCAAGAGTGTCTGTGCAGCCAGTCACGTGACCCCCAGGCAGCATCGGAAATTCGTAGAATCGGAGCGTCCACTGGGACTACTTATCATTTGGGTTGGGAAACCGGGCGGGCGTCTATCTTTCTGAGTTACTTTTCGGGGGACGACATCTGCGTCTTGGCTCCCAGAGTGTGCGTCCCTGGGCGGCAGCGCTCGGCGCCTTCACGCTGGCCGGGCCGCACCGGGGCCCTCCGGCTTGCTTCCAGAGCGGGGTGGGGGGCGGGCATTCCCCTAGTGTGGATCCGTGTGCTCGTCAGAACGGGGGTCAAACTGGTCGCAGTCCCCTCCCCCTTCTCTATACGGTCAGGGTGTGTTTTCTACCCTTAGGTTCTAGTTACGGAAACTCACGCAGGCAAACTGCCAGACGTGGGGCTCGTACTGGTTTCTGAGCACGGCCATGTCGAAGGGCCACAGACAGGATGATGAACAAACAGGTCAGAATCATGGTCTCTTGCCGCTGAGAAGGCTGGACGCCCAACATCAAGGTGTCAGCAGGGCTGGACCCTTCCAGGGAGTCCCACACAGAGGGAGACTCGGTCCCTCGCCCCTCTTTTGGGAGTTGCCGGAAGTCCATGGCTTGCGGCAGCATAACCCAGTCTCTGCCTCTCTCTTCACGGGACATTTTTGCCACGTGCCTCCGTGTCCAAATGTCTCTCACACATGGACACCGGTCACGGAGTCAGGGTCCGCCCGACTCCGCTGTGACCTCCCCTCAGCTAATTCTATCTGCAGAGACCCTATCTTCCAGTAGGGCCCCACTCACAGGTACCAGGGCTAGGACTCGGACAGAGCTCCTGGAGGACCCAGTATAATCCGCCACAGGGGCCAGCTCCCAAGGTCACGGTCAGCGCCAGCCATCTCTCCCATCTGCGGGCCTCAGGCAGGTCATGGAACTGTTAGGCCTGCCTTCCCCTCATCCATGGAGTGAGACCGCTGAACTGGAAGCCACGCTGTGCTCTCTGCTTGTATGATCCCATTCCGGGGTGTTACTGCGTGTGTCCTAGGGCACCTTTCTTGGCATAGGGATACATATGAACCCAGGAGGGACTCAAACTTTAAATGCGAATTTTATGTTCTTTCAGTAGTTCATGCCAAACTGGACAGACAATATTGGTAAAGCGAAGCTTAAAATGAAAACCATTAAAATGCTAGGTCTTCGGACCCACGCATGGAGTTCTATCATAGACATCCATGATACTACCTTTCATGAGCGACCCCCCCAATATTTTCACTTCCCTGTCTAGAAAGAAGGAGTTAAAGAGGAACTGTGGGATTTTAGGAGGATGTGCTCGGCTGAAGCACACTCCCAGGGGTCCCGGGACCTGGCCCCGCTGGGGCACCCAAGGAGGGAGCCCAAACCGGAAGTTCGGCTGAGCCAGACCCAGCGGTGTGGCCCCGCCAGCCTCTCGGAAGGGATGCTCTGCTTTTTCCTTCTGTAGAATGTTTTTCATCCCATCATTGTAGCTTTTTTTCTTGTTTCCTTTCATAGCCCAGGGATCATGAAGCCCCATCCAAAACCTCTTAAAATGACTGCCTTTCATAGACTCAGTTTCCACCCCCTTCATTAATGTGTTATTATCATGGTGCTTCGTTTATTTCGGGACCTACCACCCAGGTGCACGTGAGCCAGGCCGGCTTGTGTGAGGCGCTGGCCATGCAAAGGGGACGATGACATGGACGCTTTCTTCAAGGAGCGCGCAGTTTGAAGGCGAGAGGTCAAAGCACAGATGATGGAGCAGGGCCTGGCAGTTATGGGAGTGCAGAGGCCCAGCCCCTCACCCACCCAGGAAGACTTCCAGGAGGAGGAGACAAATGATTCCAAGGTAAGGGGGAGTCATCAATGGGTTTGTTAAGATTGTAAAGTCTTCTTTTAAAAGGGGGGAAAGCAGACAAGAGGCAGGAACAGGAAGCAGAGTGTGCGTGCGGCTTGCTGTCGGAATGGAACTCCTCTGGTCGGGTTCACAGTGAAGGAGGGAGACAGTGGTGTTCGCCACTGTTGGTCTTCTCGCAGCACCCCCTACAGGTTAAACGTGGCCTTGGAACTGATTGTACAGGGGAGGCCAGGTTGGCTCCCAGTCCTGGGGCGATTCCCTCATAACTCTTTGAAGCGTGTGTATAACATGAAAGAGGTTAAAATTCACGGGGTGATTCATCTTCCTCTGTCTGAAGGCACTTAGTGAAAAGCGTGGGTTGCTCCTGGATGTCATCTCGGGGGAGTTGGGGAGCAGGCCAGACACAGGCCTACGGCATGCCACCCTGCTGGTGTAAGGACGGCCTCTGGGGCGGGTGGGGAGACTTCACAACCCGCCCGCCATTAAGACCATTAAGACTCCGCTTGAGGCCTTTGTCTGCTCCGTGAGCCTGTGGGAATCAAGCTTGTCCTTGACCTCCTCTCCCAGGTAGTTAATCTCGTCCTGCCAGAACCCCCATCCCTTTGAGGAAACCTTAGCTGTTCTTCAGGGCGCTGCTCACCCCATGCACCCTTTGTGAGTCCCCCAAAATCCTCCAGGAGAAATTAATGAGCACACCTCATGATTGGTATTCTCTGCATGTGCATTTTGTGTACTAGTAATAACACCTTACTGTTGGTGCAGCTGGTCAGACTCGGTGCTTGACACACCCGTGGTGAGCATGTGTGTTTTCTCTTGTCACCTGTCTGTGACAGCCGAAAACAAACCCTCTCCGGGCCCCCAGGGCAGGTGGCGTGATTGCTGCTGCTGGCTGTAGCGGCCGTGCTGAGTCCACTGCCGTGTTCATCATATAGCTGCTCCCGGCCAGCGGCCGAGTTTGGCAGGAAGGCAGGTGGAGAAACGTGGGTCTCCTGGGATGCGCAATGTCGACCCCCGGGGTCTGCTTACTAGCACTCTCATCAGAGAACTGCACAGCAGGCTCAGGCTCCTCCTGCCCAAGCCGCCTCCCTTCCTTCTAGTCTCCCCCACAGGGCAGGCCTGCAGCGGGGTCTGACGCCTCTGCCAGCCTCCTCCAGCCACCCACCCCGTCCCACCCCCCAGGGCCCAGCTGTCTCTGGCACAGCTCGTCCTCTTCGGTGTCCGCTTCTCCAGGTCCCACCCTAGCACGCCCCCGGCCACCCCACTGGGAGGGCGCTTTCTCCCCGTGTCTCTATAGGAAGCTGAGCAGAGGGCTGGGCCCACTGGGTTCTGAAGCCAGGCCTTCCCAGCCTGCCGCGTGGCCCTCCCTGGGCAGTGGTTCTCACCTGCGGAGAGTTCCGGCCACCTGTTTTCCCTGCAGACTCTGTGCTTTGCAGGGTCTTTATCACCTTCGGAAGCCCAGCTCCTGGCTCAGAGCCCTAGGTCGTAGGTGCTAAATGATTGCTTGCTAAGTAAAGGCATCCGAACACCCACTCACTGGGGTCTTTCTGGCCCCCACTCCTCCAGAGAGCCTTGCTCTGTCCCCTCCTGCCCCATGGTGACGGCTCTGCCTTGGACTGCGCCTACCATACTTGAAATCCTCACGGGGACGGGGACTTCATTATTCTCGAATGGCCTGCCTTCTCGTCTTTAACAGCCATGCAGAGCCTAGCGCTTAAGGGTAGGGATGGTGCCTGACCTTTCCTTGAGGTCCCCCACACATCTGGCAGTTGGGGAACATCTAGAAGACACTTGGTAAATACTTTTTGATTGATTGTAATCAGTTAATTTTCAAACTTCTTGCCCATTTCCCTCTGTTCCCGGGTCTACCTTCGCATGGACTATTATTGGATTCCAGGGTCTCTTAGCTTCTGGGATTTGTTCTGTTTTTGTGAGTCTTTCTGTTCTGGGACATGGGTTCTCAATTCACGTTTGGAGCAATATTGTTCCAAAGAGGACAAAAATGAGGTCTTGGACAATTAAAAAATCATATTCGTTTAATATATAAAGAACATAGACACACACACATATGGAGATATATATTCAGCATGTAACAGATATATGGTATATCTGTACTTACTAAAATTTCATGGGAAGTAATTATGGAAAATGTCTTCAGTGGCTTCCCAGGGGGGAGGAGATAATAAAAACGAAGGTTGAGGGTCATGGTCAGGAGTCAGGTGGGACTCCAGAGCCCGGGCCGTGTCTGCACTTGACCCTGGTGGGAAAGCTTCGAGCTGCTTCCCCCCAGATGGCCTCTATCGGGTCAGAGGGGTTTTCCTCCCTTTCTGGTTACTGAGAGTTTTTATCGTGAATAACGGCTGGGTTTGGCGGAGTGCATTTTCCTCATTTATTGATATGAGCATGTGATTTCTCTTTTTCAGTCTGTTGATGTGATGGATGACATTCATTGATTTTTGAATATTTAATCAGCCTTGCATATGTAGACTAAATCCTACTTGGCTGTGGTGTATAATTTTTTATATTTTGGGTTTGATTTGCAAATATTTTGTTGAGAACTTCTGCATAAGTGTTCATGAGAGCAATTGGTCTATCACGTTCTTCTCTTGGAACGCTGTTGTTGGGTTTAGGTATTCGGGTAAAGCTTGTCTCGTAGGTTAAGTTAAGGAGCATTCCCTCTGCTTCTATCCTCCAAAAAAGACAGTAGAGAATTGATGCGATTTCTTCCTTAAACATGTGGTAGAACTTACTAGTGAACCCATCTGGTGCTCTCTGAGTTGTAAGCTTATTAACTATTTTTTTTTAAATTTTTTAAAAGATTTTATTTATTTATTTTTAGAGAGGGAAGGGAGGGAGAGAGAGAGAGAGAGAGAGAGAGAGAGAGAGAGAGAGAGAGAGAGAAACATCAATGTGCAGTTGCTGGGGGCCGTGGCCTGCAACCCAGGCATGTGCCCTGACTGGGAATCAAACCTGTGATGTTTTGGTTCGCAGCCTGTGCGAATCCACTGAGCTACGCCAGCCAGGGCCAGCTTTTTAATTATTGATTCAACTTCTTCAATGGATATTGGCCTATTTGCATTATCTAGTTCTTCTGGTGTCAGTTTTGGCAGACAGTTTCTTTGAAGGGATCGGTTCATCTCACCTCAGTTATCAAATTTGTGGTCATGCATTTGTTGGTAGGGTTCTTACATTATAATTTTGATTTCCATGGGATCTGTAATGATGACTCTCTTTCTTTTGCGATATTTGTAATTTGCATCTTCTCTCCTTGTTTTTTGACTTTATTGATCTCTTCAACCAAGCACCATTTTTTGACTTTCACTCCTAGTGGCTACATTCATTTTATATGGTCTCATGTATATTCCACGGAATGGTTCCAAGTGGAGAGTTAATCCAGATATTTAAAATCATTAACCTGATTATTTCATTCAGAGGAAGCATCAGAGTATAGTCTTGGTGAAACCTTGCCACGAAAAGAAATGTTGTAGAGACATGACTCTGGTTTCAGATTAATTTTTGGGAGGGGGAATGAGAACTTACAAGGAAGGAGCTGAGGGGTGGCATCGTGCTAGGAGGGCATAGGAGTTATGTTTAAAATTTCACTTCACCATTAAATTTTAATGTCCAATTACATTTCAGTAGCAGCGCAAAAAGCTCTTGCTTAGATCATGCTTTGGGGTGGGAGGGCATGGCTTGTTGGGAGGGCACTGATGAAGAGTATGGAAGCCACCCCTTCCCTCATCACCGCTCTGGGGAAGTTTTCTTATGTATAAAAATAACTGTACCTACTTCATTAGCAGTACTATTATTATTCCACTTTATAAATGAAGAAAACGGAGGCCCAACAGTTTAGATGCCGTATCAACACCTAGTAAGGATCAAAACCAGGACATGAACCCAGGACCCTCTTATTTGCAGAATCCACGCACCTCTCACCGCCTGTAGCCTCTGTGAGAATTCATGGGGTTTAAAGGCAGCAGGTCTGTTATCTGATTAACTTATTCAGAATGTTCTGCCTCTGCACATAGTTAATTTCCGTCTGCAGCATCTTCATTCAGAGACCCAGAATGTCATAACCCAGACTCCAGGTGACCGGAGAGTTGAGTGATGGAGGCCCAACAGGGCAGCCCTTGTCCTCAGGTTTCTAGGCGACTCGGAAGTGGAGCTGCATCAAAAAGGGATTCTGGGAATTGTCGTTTCCCACCGCTTAGCGGGGTGTGGAGGTGATAGCAGGTTGACAAAAGGCCATTCGCTCTGGGTGGCTCTCAGGCTGGGCTTTTGTGCCAGGGCTCTTTTTAGTGGAGTGATTCCAGGCAAACCTGACTCACGGACAGCGACCCTTTCCCAGGTATGTCTCTCCTTGCATGCCATGGTCTCCCTGAAATGTCTCCTTGCCTGTCTTCCTTCTTCATCTTGTCACCACAAGGTTCTCCTTGACTTGCTGTGGGTTTTGCTTATCTCCTACGTCTCTTCGTTATGGTCTGAGTTGCGCAGTTGTTACCCATCTTTTCCTCTGGGAGGACAGCTGATGCCTGTAGAGCACCTAGCGCCGATCACAGTGCTCAGTGAGGTAATTCCCTTGCCTGTTCATAGTAGATATTGGGTGTCTTTGTCCATCCAGTATCCCCTCGCCCTTCAGCTGGCTGTAGCAGCTCCACTCACCTTGGGAACCATCCCTCCCCCATTCTGAATCTGCGTGTTACGCATGGTGTAGATGGGGTTGACCATGGTTTTGCTTCTTTTCTACCCATCTTTCCACCTGCTTTTGGGGTGGGTATAGGACTTGGGTTTGGCCAGTCCATGTTTCTTGTCCATCTGGTCCTCGTGATTGGTTGAGAGATGGGCACATGATTCAAACAGATCCGATGAGAGCCAAGCCTGGAATTGTATGAGGACTGCGGGAAAGAGGAGCTCTCTTGGCTGGGGCGATGCAGTTGGTGAAGCGTCACTCTGGAGCTGCTGGAAGCCTCTTTGTCTCTAACGGTTGAGGACCTGCCTGAAATGAAGCCACCACGAAGAAAGCAGAATCCAGGTATGGAAAAAGGCCCGGCAACTTTGTTGGGCCTCTGGGTTCAGTTCAGTCTTAGGCTTTGGGACATTTGTGTCCTGGTTAAACCCTCCTTCTTAACCCTCAGCCCACGGAGATTCTGGAACCCAAGGTCAAAGAGAAAGCGAAAGAAAATATTTCAAGTCAAGAGTAACACGACTGCAGGCTGCATCAGGAAAAGGGGCAGGGTCGTGGTTAAAGTTGGTTTAGGCACAGAGTGCCCACACCAGGGATCTTTCCTGCTCACCTTGAACCTGCCCAGAATTTCCCAGGGTCTGTCCCTAAAATCTTCAGCCACCCCTTATGCCTGCTTTAACAAAAACTTGCTTTACCTCAAACCTTGGAACTTAAGATAAATAACACATATCATATTCAGTATTTTTGCTCTGATAAGTAACAGTACAAGAACATGCTGGGCAGTGACTCTACCTACTAGGAGAGTATTGGGTATTTCCTATGGTTTAAATGGCTTTTATGTGCTTAAAAATGTGAGTCCTACCCCTGGCTGGCGTAGCTCAGTGGATTGAGCGCAGGCTGCGAACCAAAGTGTTGCAGGTTCGATTCCCAGTCAGGGTACATGCTTGGGTTGCAGGCCATGACCCCCAGCAACTGCACATTGTTTCTCCCTCTCTCTCTCTCTCTCTCCCCCTTCCCTCTCTAAAAATAAATAAATAAAATCTTTAAAAAAATGTGAGTCCTTACTAATGTTGTGCACATTATTGCAAACAAAATGTAGTTCAGTTATGGGAGGGGTCACAGGCTTTGTGATTGCACCTGAAAACACAATCATCCTGTATTATTGTGTCTTTATTAAAGTCTTGATTTCAAATAATTGGCCTACAAGTGAATTTTTAGAACACAGTGGTTGGAACTTCCCTGCTTCGCTATTTAGCATTTATCACTGAGGACCTAATCTATGTACGCTATGTCCTAAAGAATGCAAGTTCAGTGTTTTGTTTTGCTTTTTAAAGAACCACGCAGAGGAGCCAAAATGAGCATACTTGAGGGCTGTGATAATAGACGTCCAGTGTCTGGCTCAGGAGAGGGGCCGTCTGCGCTGGCCAGACCACACAGAGTCGCCTGGGGTACGGTCAGCCGCATGGTCAAACCACAAGGAGGGGCTCTGCGATGGGGGCGGGTTCTAAGGACGCTGGTAAATGGGAACAGTCTGGAAGACAGTGGTGGGTATTGGGTCCTAGGGAACCCCGCCCGACTGGTAGCTGAAGAACCCAGGAATGTTTAGTTTGGACCACGGAGGCCTTAGGGCAGATACATGGTCCTGCAATGGGTGAGAGGACTCCTTATTCTGCATGGCTCTGAGGGCTGAGCAAAGCCAGTGAGTACAAGGTGAGGGGAGACAGAGTGTGGGAGTCCGGAGATGTCACAGTTGGAGGGGCTGGCCTGACAGGGCCACCAGGAGACTTGGCTGGCAGAGCGTGAGAGCTATAGCTCTGGGGTTGAGTGTCTTGATTAGGATCTCGCTTAATAGATGTGTGACCTTGAGCAGATTCCTTATTCCTAAGTTAGAACAATGATAATATCTACCACCTAGGGACGGTTACAAGGGTTAGCTGAGATTAAGTGCAAAAGTTTTCAACGGAGGGCATGTAGTGAGTGTAGGGACCACACCTAACACAGGTGTAGTACTTAGAGGTGCCTAACGAGTTGTTTGTTGATTGACTGAATGACTGATGGACTAAATGAATGAATGGCTCATTCCTAAGGGCTCATCCACCTGTGTGTCTCATGCTTCATCAAAAAAAGCATTTTTTCCTCTTTAATATACATCAACTACTTTTAGGGGTTTAAGAGAAATGTATATAATATATAATTATCTAAGATGATAGTATATGGTTTTAAAATATAGAAAAATCAAGAAGCAGGAAAGAAATAAAAAAAAATCCATGGTGTCATCCACCAGAAATAACCACTGACATTTCTTTCGATTCTTTATCCATGTATTTATTTACATAGTTGGATCACGCTACGTAAAGATTTTGTATCCCGTGTGGGGTTCTTCGTGTGTTTGTTTTTGGCTCAGCATTGCATGGTGGCGGATTGCTTTTGGAGGTGCTCTTTAGTATTTATTTATTCACTGACCACTTCCATCCTGAGCATTCATGGAGCACCTACCGTGTGCTCAGGTCTAGAAAGAGAGATGAACGGGTTTCTTGTCCTCCATTGGCCAACACAGATGTTAGGTGTTCAGCTCATAACAGCAAATCATTGGATGGTTAGACAATGAAAAACCCCAGTCTTCACCATTTTCATGGACACTCTCACCCCCCAAATGCAGAGTACCCCTAGCCATCCTGTCTGCGCTTCTGTTTCCTGCGGACAAGAAAACCTGCCCCCGATAACCAGTTCCTTGGCCTCCGACAATGCTTGCCTGCCCCCCCTGCCTGGAGCCACCCGACTGCTGGGAGCTGCCCATGCACACTGAGCTGCTAGACACGCTCCCAGACGGGGCTTAATTAAATCCTCTAATTATTAGCCACTCACCATGTTTGCATCAGTCTCTAGCACTTAGCACCAGAATGCACTGAGGAGGAGACGCCAGCCTCCTCTCTGTCCAAATTACTGCCTAATTAGAGTTTTATCCGATTCAGGGAAGTTGGAATTCCGAAGATATTTTTTTGAACTCGCCAGCATTTAGCTTTGTATTCAGCAAGTCATTTTGCCTTGAAACTACCCCCTTATCCAAATCGATATCTTAAGCTTAAGTGATACCTTAAGACCTCAGGTTGGACCCAAATACAAGATGAGCTTATTCTAACTCACTGACAAGTGGCATCACCCAAGGGAACTGCAAAGCGGTATTTTTTATGCCTTTCATTTGAAGACCCCCAACCCTGTGCCGCTGTGGAAAGGCATGCATTTTTCTGTGTTTGCCTAGGATGGTGGTTCAGGCTGAAACGGCAGTGATGGAGGGAAAAAAAGGATGGAAAAACCCGAATTAAATTTCTGCTTGGTCGTGGGTTCACTGATGACCCATCCTTCCCCTTGTGTGGGTCTCAGGCTTCCGATCTACGAATGAGGCCTGCTCCCCTGGGTGGGTCCGAGGACCAAGAGAGGCCTAGGAAGGAAGGCACCTTTCAGGTGTGAATGGTAAAGGGAATGCGAGGGGTAAGTTGGCAAGCAGCACAGAGGCCACGAGGGGATCAGACACCTCCACGCGTGTCTTGTGAGAAAAGGGAACCACTCGGACCCTGTGTCTTGCTTCATGAGCTGCCTGGAACACCTGTTTTACCCGCAGCAGGCCAGGACGGGGTTGGGAGCAGAACTGGTGTCAAAATCTCCCTGTTGCCTGTGAGCAAATATCCTCAACTTGCCAAAGAAGGCCGCTCTCTCCCTGAACTCGTGCCCTCAACAACGTGTTTCAAGGCAGAAAGCGAAGGAGAACTGGGCAGTCACAGGTGCCCCGTCCTCTTCCGTCCCAGGAGACCCAGGAGGCTACACCTGGGGCTGGGGCCGCCGTAGGCTCAGTGCTTCGGGGAGCGCGCTCAGTCCCCCCACCCCGAGTCCTTGGGTTTCGCCAGGGCACGCAACAAAGGCTGCCTGTCCGCACCTGCGGATGGGGCGGGACAGGTGAAACAAAAGCTATTTCCCAGGAGCAGAGCCAGTGTCTGGCAATGCCGAGCACAGGTGCGGTGCTCAAAAACACTTTTTCAGTAGTGAATTCCACCACGCGTGTGCTTTTCCAGTGTCCCAGCCTCGGAAGCCTTCCCTGACCGTCGTTGCGTCTGACTTTGCAAACCCCTGCCTCCCACCCGCTGACATGGGGGCGTCCTCCCCATACCCTTCCCTGACCTCGTTTCCCTCCTTAGTTCCTGTTACCGTCCTACGTACTAGAGGAGTTTGGGGTGCTACCATCACTGTCTAACTCTTCCCCATCCGAGCTTCCCAGAAGGCAAGTTCAACAGCCTGGGCTTTGCTCCCTTCCCTGCCGGACGCAGCTCTTACCTAGCGAAGCGCCTGGGGCACGATGGGTGTGCAGTCAGTGCTTGTGGAATAAGTAAATGAGTGCGAGCACCTTCCGGAACCTTCTGACGTTTGTGGGCGATGGAGTCTGCCGCAGAGGCCCCTTTATTCATACAGAAATACTTAATTGGGATCGATGCGTCTCCGGATAAGGTGATGCGGGAGCGGTTGCCCAGGCCCGTCGTAAATCCTGCTTAGAAAATGGCTTGTTCGTCCCATGGACATTTCACGAGTCCTGTGCGTGCGCCAGGTATTGTGTGGCTCGCTCGGGATGAAGCAGAAGCCAATGGAACATGTTTCTGCTTCCAGACTAACGGGTGGGACAGACAACTGAGCACGTGGTTAGGGTAGAACGGGAGATGATTCGGGTCGTTCCAGCTGCTGAGCAAGTCTGGAAAGTGAGGCAAATCCCTTTACCTGCCGGAGCTGGGAACGAGGCATTCCAGGCCAAGGAAACAATGTACAAAAGGTGAGCCATCGTGAAAGGGCCAGACTGCTGTGTGCGGCTGTGCAAGGTGTGCCCCGCACAGCCGTGTGTGTGTGTCTGTGTGTGTGTGTGCACACGTGTCTGTGTCATCTGTGTGGTCGCCCTGTGAGGGCTGGGCCAGTTCAGGTAGCAGAGAGAGAGGCAGAGGCGCTGGAAGGCGGAACACACTTCATGGAAATGAGGCTACTCGCCGGAGGGTATGATGGGAAGTGATGGTGTCGGATTTTGGAAGGCCTTGTAAGCAAGGCAAGGAGTCTGAAGTTCCCTCTCTAGGCCACTGAAAGCGAATGAGGCAAAAATCAGAGGCAAGAAGTCTCAAAGTGGAGGGGGCAGCGGGGGTGGGGGGTGGGGTGTCTGGAGGGCTCTCTCAAGCTGAAGGTGCTTCTGTAGAGAGGTGCAGCCTCAGCCACAGGTGAGGGCACCTGCTGGGCAGGTGAGAGCTGCCCGTGAGAAGACCAAGGGCAGGGCCGGTGGGGGTGGGATTGACAGTTGGAGGCCACGTAAGCATGAGGGCAGAGCGATGCCCTTGGAAGCGAGTCAAGAAGGTTTCAGAAGTCATTCTGTGGTCGCCGGTGTCACATACTGCAGCAAGATGGACTAGCATGAGGTCGGGGGAGGGACTCGGGGACCGTGCCTTTGGGATTTCACCCCAGCCCGCTGGGGGCTCAGACTGGGAGGAGCTCCGCCATGGAGGGGCATGGAAGAGGTGGGAACAGAAGCGGGAGAGCACAGGATCTTCTCCGCCCCCCCCCCGCGGGGTGGGGGCCTCCTCACCAGCCGAGTCTGCTGCTCCCAAGCTTAGCTTCCTGTCTCCCCCTGAGCTTCGGGGTGACTGTGTGTGAACATGTTGGCCATCACTCATTCATTCATGCACTCAGTCATTCATGCACTCAGTCATTCACAACGTACATCCCTCTTTCCTCTGCGCCAGGCTATTGAAGGACATGGAAAAGGGAGACAGACGAGAGTCTCCTCTGATGACACTGACCTTCTGCGGGCAGTGGCTGGACAGTCAGTCACTGCTTAGCTGGATACAAATCTCTTAGGTAGTGACGAGGGCCAGGAAGACTACACGAGAGAGTCAAGGAACTGGGAGTGACAGCTGTGACGTGGGACAGAGGGCGTGGGCCCAGGCAGGCTGCTCCGGGAAGGCCTCGCGGAGGAGGTAGCGTGCCGGTTGGGACCCGCACAATGAGCCGGAGTCCGTAGGCAGAAGTCCAAGGCCGCAATGCTTCAGGCAGAGGGAACGGGAAAAGCCCTGAAGGCAGAAAGGAGGAGCAGAAGAAAGGCCAGTGGCCAGAGCTGGGCAGCCGGGAGGAATGGACGTGGTGTGCAGTGGTTCATGGTCAGGAGAAGGGCCTTGTGGGTCAAGCCGAGGGTGCCGGGTCCCGGTGCAGCTGGAGGACTTCAAGCAGGGACGCGGTCTGCCTTGGGGTCAGTACCTTCTCGGCTGGCTTTAAAACACGTCTTCACATTCTAACAGGTCTGCTGACTTAGCAGGATCGTTCTCAATGTTCCCTTCAGGGAGCTGAAGGCGAGCCTTCCTTTTCCCTCGAGAACCACCAGTCGGCCACCCGCTCCGCCGTTTGCTCTGGGTGTGATAACGGCGGTGGGTGTGGACGTGACCTGCTTTCGGAGACCAGACCCGCTTCCCTCCCGTGAACGACCCTGAGACACAGGGAAGCAGGGAGCGCAGCCCCGGAGCTGAGGACTGGCGAGTGGGGACAGCAGGGAGCTCAGGGACCCATGGCGGTTCAGCCTCCTGAGGGTCTTTCTCCCCACCCGTCGGACCCCTGAGGAGCCGTCACAGACGAGCCCACGGCCTGAGGTCGGGAGCCCTCTGGCTTGTGGGTCCCAGCAGCGGGCCAGTCCCTCTCTGGGGTCCTCGGCTGTCCTGGGGATAGGACTCAAGTTTGGAGGCACAGCTCTCGGGGCCCTGGGAGCTGGTTAGCAGGTGTTCGGATTGACAGTCCTGCCGTCTCTTTCACTGTGTGTCCCCCTCCCCCGCCCCCCTCCCAGCCGCCTTCCCTTCCTCTCTTTGCTCCCTCCTCTGCTTCCTCCTCGATTTACTTCCTCCTCGAGTCCGTTGCCTTCTCTTCTTCATCAGTATGGCACGGAGTGCTTTTCTTTTCTTTTTTTTTGTAAAGACATACTATTGTTCTATGTGTATTTTTTTAAAGATTTTATTTAGAGAGGGAAGGGGGAGAGAGAGAGAGAGAGAGAGAGAGAGAGGGAGAGAAGGAGAGAGAGAGAGAAACATCAATGTGCCGTTGCTGGGGGCCGTGGCCTGCAACCTAGGCATGTGCCCTGACTGGGAATCGAACCTGCGATGCTTAGTCCGCAGCCCGAGCTCAATCCACTGAGCTACACCAGCCAGGGCCCATGGAGTGTTTTTCCTCGGCCTCTGTCCTCTCCTCAATTCTCAGGTCCTCTCATTTCCTGGAACCTTAGATTCCTTGCCACTCTCTTCCCACCGTGCCGCCCAGGGCTCTGGCATCTTCTGTGTCCCAATGACGGCCACCAAACCCCTTGGCCCACAGGCTCTGGACTGCTTGCTCTCCAGGAACCCTTTCTCCACCTCGCCCCAAGAACCCCTTGCCAAGGCCGCACCGTGACTTTCTCCTCAACGCGCCCCGAAACTCTCAGCTCAGGAGAAGCACCTTCTTTTTTTATAGAAGGAGGTCTGGGGGCAGTCAGGTGTTTGGCAGGCGTAGCTGAGGGATTTGTCTTAAGGTAGCATTTATAAAGTGAATGCAAATATACATTTTTTTTCACCGAAAGTATAGTCTGTATACTTTACAAAAAGTATTAATTTTTGTTTCTATCGTTCGTTGATTTGGGGAGGGAGTTGGTGGAAATTATAATGCAAAAGTCTCTCTCTTCATCTCTTGATCCCTTGCTGGCTTCCACTCATTCACCCTCCCTTCCGACCACACCACGAGCCACCTGAATCTTGCACTCCTGTTTTCACGGCTCTTGTCCTCTTATTTGCACAACCTCCAGTCCCTTCTACCTCCATGTTTCACTCTCAGTTTCCTTCTGTCTTTCTTCCTTTCTTAAATGTTCGTGTGTTCCATCCTTGAGATTCTTCTCTTGTCATGTCACATTCTTTTCCTGCCTCAGCTCACCCCTCCCCCATCGTGTTCCTCTGGGAGTGACTCCCAGGGTCCAGGGCGCCTCTCTGTCCCCTGAGTCGCATGTCCCCCCGGATGCCCTGCGGCCACTTCAACCCTGGCAGGATACCAGCCCCCTCCCCCCCAGAAGCAGTACTTGTTTGCATTTTCAAATCTTCACCTTCTCATCAATTTCCTGCTTGGTGAACTAAGTGCCTGCATCCCTGTAGCCCAAGCCAGAAACCCTGGGTGGTTCCAACGCTTCCCTTGTCCGAGCTCCACGTCAGCCGCCCGTGGGTGATCCGCATCCATGCTCATCCTCCCCCTCCCCCCACCACCTCTTCTCTCCCAGCCTCCCACCGAACCCTCCTTGCCATGGGTCCTCGTTCCTGGCCTAGATGACTGTGATGGCCCCTGATGTGGTTTTCCTGCCCCGTCTAATCCTTCCTCCCTGAGCTCCAGAGTTGCCTGTGTAAAGCGCTCATCCCGTCTGGCTCCTCTCTGGTTGTATCGCTCTGCTGGCTCTGCTGCCTTTATTAGCACAGCGCAGCACAGGGCCTTCCACCGAACCCCCCCACCCCTCACCCGCTGCCCCCTCCAGCCTCCAGGCGGGCCTCTCCATTTCACACCCCCTGTGCTCACACTCCCCCGGCCTCGTAGTTCCACTTCTCTAGGAGCTGCCACTCCCTAGGCGCTCCCCTCGGCCTCGACTCGGCCCGCGTTCTCGGCACCCTCCTCCCCAGCACCCCTGCTGCCTGCCAGAGAGCAGCCATCTGTAAGCGTCCAGGGAAGTGAGCACATGGCCCCACCTGGCCCGGCCCCAGGTGCGCCTCTCTCAGACCGGGCGCAAGCGTATCGAGAGCCCAGATACCGCCCTGTTCACTCTGCAGACATAGTTTTGGCAGTCTATTCAATACAAATTGATTGAGCAAATGTGTCATTGTCTTGTTTGAGAGCCAGGTTTGCAGATAAACTTGGGCAGATGATGGCCCGTCTGTAGGCATCAGACTCCTTATGGGAACTGATTGAGTTCTGTGACGTCTCTTCCCTTCCAGGATCGGCTGCGTAAGAATGGGTTCCATAGGGCTCTGTCTCCAAGATAAAGAAATACTTGGCTTCCATGCTTCTTTTTTTTCTTTTCAAGGTTTATAATCTTTTTTTAAATTTTATTTTAATCATTGTTCAAGTACAGTTTTCTCCCAAATATCAATGTGCAGCCCAGGCACGTGCCCTGACTGGGAATCGAACCTGCAATGCTTTGGTTCGTAGCCCACGCTCAATCCACTGAGCTACGCTAGCCAGGGCTCAAGGTTTATAATCTTAAAGTGGAGTTTACATGTCTAGGTATTTCAAGTGCACACCATGGCTGCTGGTAGACAAAGTCAGACCCGTAAGAGGCAGTGGCTTGTTTTTTAATCGAAGCCTAGCCCATGACCCTGTTCTTCTGAGCCCTTTACTCTTAAATCATCCTGTGCAAAGGGATCTTGAAAATAAATGTGGTTTCACTTGAAAGCAAATGGGGAGGCACGGGGGGTGAGCCGATGATAAAGGATGACTGTTCCGAACCAGACGGCCAGCCTTGACTCCTGCTGAAGGCCACCTCCCCGGCTGTGCATCCTCCGGAGCGCGGCTCCATGAGGGCGCCAAGGCGGTGGGGGGGGGGGGCGTGCGGTGTTGGAGTAGGACCCCGAGTGGCTGGCTGACACTGCCCCTTGGAAGGTTAACACCACGCACGCTGCGTGGGCCTGGCAGCTGTCCCACAGTGTCCCTGTGCAGTAGCGTTCTTCCTCGTCACCCGAGGGTGGGAAGGGCTGGTGAGTAGCGGGACCTCTCCTGGTGAGGACGGGGGTGCCTGGGCCCCCAGGGACAAGCCTGATGACAGCCAGGCGGTAAGCACCCGTTGTGTATGGTTGACTCATAGCACCTTAGCATGATTAACTCGAGGAGACATTTGACACCCTCCAATGCTGAAAACCACCGGTGTCCTCTTCACGGTCCAGACACGCTTTGTGTTCTTGGCCCTGGCCTAGCGGCCCAGTTTATTGCACCTTGTTTATGGAAGTTGTCTTCTTCTGCCCGACCTGTGCTGCACGCACGTCTTTGGAGCTGCTGGCTTTTAGCTTCCCAGCACCCCGTGGGGCCCGAGGGCTGCGGCTGGTTCCAGGAGCAGGGGTGCTAACTCAGACTGTAGGTCACCCCAGACTTCCAAGGGAGACTTTCCAGGGCAGCCCCAAGGTCATGAGGTGCTTGTGCTGTTGCAAACCCCAGCCTGTGATGCTGCTGGTGACTGTGGTTCTCTCTCGCTGGCATGAGTCATTTCCTCTTTGGAACAAGTGCGCAGCTTGTAAAAACTTGAACAACCTTTCCCTTTATATGGTAGTATTCTATTTTAATAGACTGTCAGAAAGGATTGTTTGTTGCATACCTGTCAGGTACAACTGGGGGGGTTTCGATCATTGAGTCACACGGGATTGTTTCCTCCTTCGTGGCGGATTCCGGTAACAGGTGTATCAGGGCTCCTGTCTGGATGGGCGCGCCCTGCAATGGAGGCAGGTGTCTGCAGAGTCTCGTTCCCTGAGGGCACTTGTTTCTGGAATAAGGAAAACCCTTAAAACTGAGATCAAAACTGCTCTCACACATGGTGCAAAGAAAACACTGAAAACGATGAAAGCAGGCCTCCTTTCTGCGGGAGTAAGCAGATGTAGGTTATCCTGCAGCAACGTGCTGATTTCCTAGTCTGAACAAAGCATGGACCAGTCCCGGGCATTGGAAGCATACTGTTTTCTGACAGAATTGTCTGCTGCCGGCACCTGTCCCTTCATGTGTGACCTTCACAGCGCCAGCACACAAGACTGCAAGAAGGTCACTTTGGCAAAAATAGCAGAGGCCATTTCTATTTCCTCCCGGGACCCTCTTCATCCTGGGCTATTTATATCCCCTGCTTCCAACATGCCCACCGTGTCATCGTTTGAGATGATTTTCTTTCCTTTTCTTCCATGGTTAATGGGTCCTTTTCTGCCACTTCCTTGCCTATCGGGGACCATGGTGCTGATCTGCACTGTTCTAATTTAATCCTAATGTTAGCATCGTTTATAAATGATAATGCAATGATACTTTTTTCTAATTTTTTTAAGATTTTATTTATTTTTATTTTTAGAGAGGGAAGGGAGGGAGATAGAGAGAGAGAGAAACATCAATGTTCGGTTGCTGGGGGTCACGGTCTGCAACCCAGGCATGTGTCCTGACTGGGAATCGAACCTGCGACACTTTGGTTTGCAGCCCGAGCTCAATCCACGGAGCTACGCTAGCCAGGTTTTTTTCTAATTTTACAAGTAGTTCTTCGTGAGTATTTTTGTGTCCGATGACTTTTCTTTCCTCATGAAATCTCACGACAGAGAGAAACTGAATAACAAACGTGTTTCCCCTAAGAGGAATGGGGCACCGGAGGGTGTGGCTACAGACATCTGTGCTCTGTGATTGGAGGAAGAGGGGTGACGCTTCATTTGTGTCACTTTGCGCCCTTCTTCAACAGCGTTGGCCTCGTGATGCCCTGCACGGTCTGAAACGATGGACCCATTTTACAGACCAGCCTCAGAGGCTCACAGGGACTCACTCACCCAGGGCACATGCCGGTCAGTGCCAGGGCTGGTGCTCCCAGTAGGTCTCTCGATGTCAAGGGCCTTGCGGGAGGCTGGTGGCTTGAATGAGCAGAGAAAAGGTAGGGATTCTAGGTAATAGGGGGGTGGGGGGGCACTAAGCTAGACATATGCTTGGGACACATGAATGACAGAAAAACTCAAACCAAATAGTAGATATGGGATATGTAAACGGAATTTTGAACCTTGGGTGGCAAATGACCGGCTTTTAGTGTTTCGGGAAAGGATCTGCCGGACCGAGACCCTGGTCTTTATCTTTCCTTCCCCAACGGTGGTGAGTCCCATCGTCCTCAGCCCTTCTCTTCTGTACCCTAGGCTGGGCAACCCCCCCTTGAAGTGAAATGGAAAATAGGCTCTCTGGCCTGCAACCACCAGCCTGACAGAGAGGATCTAGATAAGGCGCCCAGGACCTTTCCCGGGGCTCCCCACACAGGGAGTGGGTTTTGCAATAAAACACAGTCCGTGTTGAAAGAACGTATGGGGGAAAAAGTTCTTTTGAATTGTTATTTTTCCCGGAGGTCTTAGCAGAAGAAAGAACGTTTACTTAAAGGGGAACAATTTTCCATAGACTAGTAGCTAGTAACTCGGGCCCGTAAAGTGGGATTCCAGCGACAAGCGTGCCCTGGATGTCTTGAAAATCACTTCTGACCCGAGGAACTGGCTCCAGGAAGCCACTGTTGATACATTTAAACGAATCCAGCTGGCCGGCTCTGATATATTGATCCAGGGGACGTAGTGGGGAATCTGGGGGACAGTGCTTGAAGTTGATCCAGCGCGTTTTGCATAAAAGTTTATTTTATTGCCACTTTTATGAAAAGCCAAAAGTCGAAGCGACTGTGGGGGGGAACAGCTGGAGGCCTGGGGCCTCTGCACAGCGCCCCCTGGTGCCTGCACCCTCAGGTGCCCCTACTCCGTGCTCTTCCCATTTCCGCAACCTGGGCTGGGAGAAAGCGGGCGTAGCTCGTGCCTGTCATCCTTTCATGAAGAACCCTTAGAAGCTTATTCTGGGGTCTGCAGACCTCAGCAACATCCCAGTTCTCGCCTTTCCATGTGCCCTCAGAAGGCCGGACAGACGGGATCTCTCTTCTGCCTGCTGGCCTCGAATTCTGCTGACCGCCATCACCCGCTGGCCTCCCGCGCTGTGCCAGGGCTGAGCCCCGGGCTGCATCCAGCACCCCAGGCGAGGATCCCGCGGCCTGTGCATGCTGTCCAGGCTTCCTGCCCGACACCGGGCCGGGTGCAAGGCCTGCACATCCCGGCTGGGGGCAGGGAGGGCGCCTGAGTCTTGTCCTTGTGTGCCACCAGAGCCTCCCTCGCTGGCCACGGCTCTGCCTCTCTTCGGGCCGTGGCAGCCATCAGAAAGGATGGGGAGCACAAGGGCTAAACCTCGTCTTTCTCAATGAGCCAAAAAACAAAACAAACAGCCCAACCCGCTCTGGACAGACCGCTGAGATGGCATGCATATGAGGGCTCTGGTGTTTGGGAGCCAAGAACAAGCGGAGAAAAGGCCGGGCTGTGAGGGAGGCAGAGCATTGACAAGGACAGAGACGGCCTTTGTGCCGGCCAGAGGGAGCCCAGCGGGCGGCCACGGCCGAGGCGCTGCTTGGTGCGGGAGCACTGCCCGGACCAGTGCGTCCAAATCCGGCACGCTGCCCTAATCCTCAGCCAAGGGACGAGGCTCTGGTGCCCCTGCGGTCCGGAAGAATTTTCTAGGCACGGTCCTTCGGAAAGGAAGCTGTGGTCTGCAGGGCTCTATTGTGAGACTCTCCGTGTCACCCTGGGTGGGATGGATGGTGCCAGGGAAGATGGAGGAAGCTCCCCTTAAAAATGCCCATTGCGGTCCCCAAAGGCCACCACCAAAGCACTGTGGGGCATAAAATGGTGCGCTCCAGCCTGAACTTGGCCACGCCAATAAGTCAGGAAAGGGCCCAAGGAAAACTCAGAGTCTGCGATGGAGTTCAGTTAGACTCGTCACGATTGACGTGGCCCTGTCGTAACACGCAGAGACGAGGTCACCACCAGATCAGTCCCTGCCAACCTTCCGTCGCTGGATCTCGTGGCTGGAAAGGAGTTTTAAGAGATTATGTTGTCCGTGGTTGGGTTTGTTTTTTTTTTTACTTTTCATTTTTATTTTTAACTTTTCAATGACAGTTGACATGGTTTTTTTATTAGTTTCACGTGTACAGCATCATGGTGAGACATCGATATAATTTATGCAGGGATCACCCCGGTGAGTCGTAGTGCCCGCCGGGCACCAGAGCAGTCACTGCAGTGTTGTTGGCTGTTCGCCCTGTGCCGTGCTTCACACCCCGGGGCTGTCGTGTGACCGCCCTTCTGGCCTTTTTCATCTCTTCCCTCTTCACCCAGCCCGCCGACCCTCCTCCCGTTGGGCAATTATCCATTTTTTTTTCTCTGTATCTATGAGTCTGTCTCCGTTTTGCTTATTTATTTTTGTTCTTTAGATCCCACATACAAGTGCAATATGGTGTTTGTCTTTCTTTGTCTGATTTGTTTGACTCAGCACTTTATCTTCTACATCCACCTTGGCGCAAGCCGTAAGACTTCCTTCTTTCTTTCTTTTATTTTTTTTTTATTTTAATCATTGTTCAAATACAGTTTTCTCCTTTTTACTCCCATTCCAGCCCACCCACCCAGCCCTCCCCACCTCCCTCCCATTACCACCCTCCCCCTAGTTTTTGTCCATGTGTCCTTTAAATTTGTTCCTGTAAACCCTTCCCATTCTCCCCTGAAATTCCCTCTTCTCTCCCCTCTGGTCACCATCAGCCTGTTCTCTGTTTCAGTGTCTTTGGTTATATTTTGCTTGTTTCTTTGTTTTGTTGTTTAGGTTCCTGTTAAAGGTGAGATCACATGGTATTTGTCTTTCACTGCCTGGCTTATTTCTCTTAGCATAATGCTTTCCAGCTCCATCCATGCTGTCACAAAGGGTAGGAGCTTTCCTTCTTTATTATGCTTGAGTAGTACTCTATTGCATGTATGTACGACCACTACTTTGGCCAGCCAGTCACGTGTTGATGGACACTTAGCTTCCATATCTTGGCTGTTGTAAATAACGGTGCGATGAACATAGGAATGCATATGTCTTTTCAAAGGAGTGTTTTAGATTTCTTCAAATAAATACCCAGAAGTGGAGTGGCTGGGTCATAAGGTGGTTCTACTTTTAATTTTTTTTTAGAGAAACCTCTATGCTGTTTTCTGTATAATGGCCGCACCAATTTGCAATCCCACCAACAGTGCTGAGGGTTCCCTTTTCTCCACATCCTGGTCAGTGTTTGGCTGGTGATTTATTAGTGATGGCCATTCTGACAAGTGTGAGGTGACATCTCATTGTGGGGTTTTTTGTTTGTTTTTATTTATTTAAATCATTTATTCTTTTTCTTTTTAAAGATTTTATTTATTTATTTTTAGAGAGAAGAGAAAGGAGGGAGAAAGAGAGGGAGAGAAACAGTATGTGGTTGCCTCTCGTGTGCCCCCTACTGGGGACCTGGCCCACAACCCAGGCATGTGCCCTGACTGGGAATTGAACTGGCAACCTTTTGGTTCACAGGGTGACACTCAATCCACTGAGCCACATAAGCCAGGGCCATTTATTATTTTCCAATGACAGTTGACATAGAACCTTACATTAGTTTCAGGAGTACACCCCCGTGATTAAACATTATATAACTTACTGAGTGATCATCCTGATAAATCTCACACCCATCTGACAACAGACATAGTTATTACAATATTATTGACTGTATTCCCCGTGCTGTGCTCTACATCTCCGGGACTGTTCTGCAACCGCCATTGTGGACCTCTCAACCCCTCCGCCATTCTCACTGGTCCCCCCAGCGCTGCCCCCATCCGGCAACAGTCAAAACATCCTCTGTCTCTGTGAGTCCCCATTCTGCTTGTTTGTGTTTTAGATTCAGTTGTTGATAGATATGTATTTGTTGCCACTTTACTGTTCATATTTTTTATCTCTTTTCTTCTTCTTCTTCTTAAAGAAGACCCTTTAACATCTCATGTAATACTGGTCTTGTGGTCATGAATTCCTTTAGCCTTTTCTTGTCTGGGAAGCTCTTTATCTGTCCTTTGATTCTAAATGATAGCTTTGCTGGGTAGAGTAATCTTGGTTGTAGGTCTTTGTTTTTGTTTTTTTTTTTTAAGATTGTATTTATTTATTTTTAGAGAGGGAAGGAGGGGGAGAGAGAGAGAGAGAGAGACATCAATGTGTGGTTGCTGGGGGCCATGGCCTGCAACCCAAGTATGTGGCCTGACTGGGAACCGAACCTGCGACACTTTGGTTCGCAGCCTGTGCTCAATCCACTGAGCTACGCCAGCCAGGGCTGGTCCTTGTTTTTTTAAAATTATATTTTGTTAATTATATTTTGCATTTCTCCGATGCTTAGTGACACTGAGCATCTTTCCATGTCTAGTGGCCATCTGTATGTCTTCTTTGGAGAAATGTCTACTTAGGTCCTCTTTTTTCCACTGGATTTTTTCATGGTTTGTTGTCAGGTTGTCTGAGTTCTTCATAAATCTTGGCTATCGCCCCTTATTGGGTGTATCATTGGCAAATATCTTCTCCCATTCAGCGGGTTGTTTTTGTCTGAGTTGTTCGTAGTTCCTTAGTCTAAACAGAAACCATTGCCTGTGGACAAACGGGTAGGGTTTATTGAATCCCTACCAAGAATTGAGCTGGATGTGGAAATGGTTGTTCTCTTCTGTGGACTATATAGTCCGCTGGCAAAGATGGATGCATAACCGATTACCATGTCATGGATGAATGCCAGCCAGAGCTCTGGTCCGTTCAGGGTGATACCTGTTTCCCTTCTCTTTCACACCCTCTGGCCTAGGAGACTGCCACTCTGGTCCCTGGAAATGCATGCACGTGTAGCAGCGGGCCTATTGGGCATCCTGTACACCGGGTATTTACTGGACCCATTTCTTGGTCTCCTGTCCATGGTTGATGGGTTTGCGGGTTGAAGTTGCCTCCTCACCGGGCCAGCATATGTTCCAGTTCTCTCGACATTTTGCTTGTCACGCTGGACCAGCTGAGAAGACATGGATGGACTCTGTGAGCCCGCCTAGCTCACAGCTCACTGGGGGGATGAGGCAGAGGTACCTGGTCCACCGCCGTGCGATGCCCGTGATGAAGGCCTGAGCACTCTGTGTCTGTCGGGTGCGGTGCCCTTTGAGTAGCTCGATGCTTAGCTCTGGCCTGTCCCTCAATCCCACGAACAATGCACTTCGGTCCCTCTAGTCTGTAAGGGAGACTTGGTCGTTGAGGGTAAAACAAATGCGTGGGTTCCAGTGATCCACGTGGGACTTTGGTTCGGATTTGCTGCAGTTCATTTTTCTTCTCTTTCTGCCACTGTGGAAGCCGAGGTGAAGCCCTGCTGAGATAACCAGCCTGCATCTCCACCTCCGGCTGCCCCGGCTGTCCCTCCAGGTGACGGGTCTTCGGCACAACCAGACACGTGCTGCCACGAAGCACGGCCCGCCCCGACACCTGGCCCCCTCTCCACCGCACACGTCGGCTTTTCCACGGTTGCGCCGGCTCCGAAAGGGAGTGAGTCAGCGTCCTCCCTCCTCTCCGCTCACTGAAAGTCCATGTTGCATTACGGGGAGGGGGATGTTGCATCCAACGTGCCGAAAGCCTTCCAAAAATGAAGGTGGAAGCGTGTCCCGGGGCGCACGGCTCATTCTCCTGGCTCCCAGATGATGCACCTGCAGCCACCCCCTCGTTAACCGGGAGGGCTTCGGGACAGCGTGGTCTTCAGATCCACTCGCGCCGTGTCTCCTGATGCGGCAATGCACGGTTTCCCCCGGCAACAGCTTTGTCAGGGCTCTGTTTCATTGTTTCCTTAACTAAAAGCCTCAGTGTTATTTCTGAAGATATTGTAAGATTATTGTTATTTCCCTGAGGAAATCTGAGAAGGCTGCCTTAATCGACACCAGCAAAACATTTGGCACCGGGGATTTGCAGCTTCGGCGAGGAGCCAATGAAAAGCTGGTCTCTGCTGTGAAAACTGCATTTTGCGGGAGGGGCACGGTCCAATTCATTGGCAGAGTCAGAGGAGAGATTATCGGGGCGGGGGGGATGGTTCCATCTTAGGTTTTAATTGATTCCTTTTTCCTAACTACAGACGCTGAACTGAAACTTTGTATATGAAGGAAATAACGCGGTGGATCTTACTGCTACGGTTCCTCTGAGGGCAAGTTAAAACTGTTGTGCGAGTAGTTCAATGCTGCAGCGCTTTACGAGGTCGGACACTTGAGAGCATGGATGGTTGCCACGGCTAACGAGATGTCACGGGGTCAGTTTTGGGGCAAGGGCAGAGCCTACCCTGTCCGCCTGGGAAACCAGTCTCGGCAAAAGGAAGGGGTTCAGGACCTGGATTTGCAGGGCGGTTGCTGCTGCTGCCCATGTTCCGCCAGAGCTGATCCGCCTAGGTGGGTATTGCATGTGGGGTTCTGCATAAGATTCAGCTTTAAAAGGGGGTCTGCTTAAACAACGCGCAGTAACAGTTCCCTAGAGAGTCATGCTTTCCGCCTTCCACAGCTTTCCTGTTTTCTGGTTTCTCAGGCACCTGTTTTTGAAATACACCATGGAATACACTATCTCCCACCCCCGCCGGCCCATGCTCACACGGTCCTTCATCCCCAGCCCGTCCAGCCAGCTGGGCAGCATGCACTGGGGCAGACCGTGGGGGACGGAGCACGTGGCCCACGGCACTCGGTCCGTAGGAAGGACGGCTGTGTGTGCCGACCGCACTCGGCTAACAGGAGCACCAAGCTTCAGGGAGAGGAGGAGGGAGAATTGCTCTTCCCAGAGAGGTCACCATCCCTTGACAGGTGTGTTCCCTGGCACCTGAGCAGGACGGGACCCTAAAGGACCGTGTACACGGTCACCTCCTCAGGCGGTGACCTTCGTTAAGGCCTCCCTTGTTCCGAAGATGCAGCCATTTCCCTTTGAGCATCCACGCCACCGAAGTCATTACGGGGAGCCCAGCTCGCTGATGACCCACTGGATTTGGGGGGCCCACCAGGAATCACGAAGAGTCCGATAGCATGCACGAGGTGGTTGTCAGCCTCGGTGAGGGAGTTTTAGGTAAAAATACATGGATTCCCCCGGGACTCATGAACTGGTGCTGAAGAACTTATGTTGAAAAAAATTAATGCACTCTTTTAATCACTATTCACTGAACCTCTTCCTGAGGCCAGTAATCTCTCCCCCGTTACCCACCGCTGATGTTCTCCAATGAAGAACGTTTGGCCTCTCAGCCAACGTTCCCCTTTGCCTCAGAACAACTGTTTCATTCATTCAGAACAACCGTCACTCAAACGAAAGCCCAACAAGTGCCTGGAAGGTCCCAAATCCTTCTCTAAGCTGCCATGTTTAAAATTCAGGCTCCAGAAATTCTGCTCGCATTCCCTGATATCTAGGGGGTGGACCACAGCCTGCAGTGTTTCTGGGCTATTTTTAGAGGGTAAGCCCTGCCAGCACGTTATTTACGTTGGTCCGACAAGCTGGCTACCGGCCAGGTGGCCCCTCTCCGTTCCGATAGGCTGACAGCTCCGTCATTTCTGTCGTCTCCGGGAAGGCTTTGGCCTCGTGGGCCGCACGCTGTGTAGATCGCTGCAAAAGAACAGTAACTATCTCAAGCATCTGCTTCCATAATCCCTTCCTTTTTCTCGGAAAGAGCCACAAAGTCAAGCTGAAGTTTTTCAACCTCTTTTCCTCTGGATAGTAACCGCGTCGCCTGGTTGTTGGGGCGCCCAGTCGATTCGGCGAAGGAAAGCACGGAGCAAATTCTGGGGGACCAGTGAGGATGTCAACCACAATGCCACACACGCCCTTTGTCTCCGTGCAATGATGTTCATGGGGACGGTTTGCTTTAGTTTTTGTGCCTGTGAGGTGTGCCTGTGAGACTCGGGCCCCCCTGAAGCAGGGTCGGGGAGTGAGCAGGGTGGGAAACACAAGGTTTCCAAGCCCGGGGAGTGAAAGGCCGCGGAGATTGTGCAAGCACCAAGCAGGGAGCGGAGGGAGGCTCTGCAGCGTTTTTCTCGCTGACCAAGTGTTTTGAATATCAAACTGGGAACGTTACCCAAAGTTTCAACACATTTCAGTGTGTTATACACTGCGTGTCATTATTAGTCATTTCGGAACAGCTTGGAAAATGGCACAAAGTTCGGGAGAGACGACCCAGCCACGTTAGAGCAGCAATAGAGTTTAAAACACGCCCCCGTGCCTCCCCCTTTCCTGCGGGGACCTGCTTGCACTTTGTGAATTTGACTTTGTTAACGGGCGCGGTTTCGTGGCCTGGCGGACACATTCGCCAGGGTTTCAGGTGTCTCTCTCTCTCTCTCTCTCTCTTCCTTAGGTAAGCGTGCAACGCCGAGGCCTGCGTTTCAGAAAATGGATGCAGTCCTTGACTTTTGCCCGTTCTAATATGATCATTAAGTAACCCTGGAGGAAAGTGGAACCCTTTGAACGGCGATGTGAAGCAGATGTCGCTTCAGAAGTAACATTTTAAACGTGTGCGCATTGGATGTGACGTCTTTTCACATTTCAGAAATCGCCAGCACAGTGGATTGTTTAAACTATATGAAGTGAGATTTAGCAGCTGGGGAACACTTGTTTATCTACTTCAGAGCGTTAAATCCCAATAAATGTTTTGAACAACGGACTGGTATGTAGCATTACCGAGCGACTCTTTTCTGTTCAATGCAATGCGCCCGATCCCACGGCACAGCTGAGTTTTGTAATATCAAAGAGTTATGGGCCACATGTTAATCCAGGATAACATATAATCACATAATTGTTATAGCTGTATTTTCGAAGTTGTTAACTTTAGTACGCAACTTTATTTTATATATTATGGCGAGATATCTCCTGCAGCCTGGAAGCAGGGCCAGCCAGAGAGCCCAGAGTCGCGGAGAAAAGCACTTGCTTCAGTTACACGCATCAGCTGAGAAAAAGAATTGGGTCTCATTGGAGTTTTGTAATCAAAAGTACCTGTTTGGTTGTCCCATCTTCATCTTTTTTTTAAAGATTTTATGTATTTATTTTTAGAGAGGGAAGGGAGGGAGAAAGAGAGAGAGAGAGAAACATGAATGTGCGGTTGCTGGAGGCTGTGGCCTGCAACCCAGGCATGTGTCCTGACTGGGAATCGAACCTGAGATGCTTTGGTTCGCAGCCTGCACTCAATACACCGAGCTACGCCAGCCAGGGCCCATCTTCATCTTGTTGAGTCGGTTTATTGTAAGCCAGGTCTAGATCGGTGTCTCGGGTTTTAGTTCTGCCCGAGACCGTAAAAGGAGTCAGATACGCTGCCCTGATGCATTTCAGTTCTCATGTGGGCTCTCTCCTGGGGCGGCAAAAAATTTCGTCCCAGTTTTATTTTCCCCAGCTTTTAGGGGAAGATTCTGACAGTCTCCTGTGCTGGGGCTTGTGGCATAATGTGGAAACGATCCCCTTAAAATTGGTTAAAAAACAAACAAAGAAACAAACACAGACTCATGCCAACAGCAGGTAGGAAGCTTGAGTCCCACAACTCTGGTGTGAAAGACACAGCTTTTTTGTTTTTCTTGTTCTAAGTTCGTCTCTTCTCCCTGGGCTTGGTCTGAGGAGGTGGGAGGGGTCTCACGTGGTGTCACAGAGGTGTTGGTGGGCTCAGGCTCCCCCGACTGGTGCCTGCCGGCCCCTCCCCAGCCGCTGTAGCCAGCCCCCTTCCCCTCTTCCTGGGTTCCCGTCTGCAGGGCCAGCTCAGGCCTGGGGGGGTCCCTCGGTTGCTGTCCTACTGTGCAGGGACATTTGGGAGTAGAAAACATGTCAGGCCGAGTCTCCACCTGCCTAGAAACTTCACGTGGCCGTGTCTTTCCTTCTGGGGCCACTCCCAGGAAGCAGGCCACAGGTGACCCCGTTCCTGGATCCCACGAGCTTACCTGGAGGTTGAGTCCTCCCAGGGCTGGGCTAGGGGGATGGAGCGGGCAGGGAGTCGGGGTCTTTACCCTGATCTCTCAGTGTTTGCCCTCTTACCTGCCTCCCCTGGCCTCCGGGAAGTCCTCTCCCGTCCCGGCCGGCATTGTGTCCCTACTCATGACGTATTCTCTGCAGGCTTTTCAGCCTAACCATCTTTCTCAAATTATCGAAGCTTTTGAAGAGAAAGGCAAATCGAGGGGGAGAGGAGGAAATTCTGAAGAAAAGATTGCTAAACCTTCCGGAACATTATGTTGCTACATGAGCATGAGTCACTTGTAAGCTAGACATGGTTGACAAATAGTATTTTATCCTGTTTTCATCACGTTATAGAGTAAGTACCTGTAGCTTTTGAAAAAAATATGTATGTGGAAATCTACACTCAGAGAGGTGATATAACTTGTCCGAACACCAGTAAGCAGGAACAGTGAGATATGAACCAGAACTTTCTGACTCCAGAGCCCACAATCGAATTTCCTAAAACTGTGGGATCCCTGGAGATTCGGATGTGACTGGTGAGCATTATTTATTTCAAGTTTCCCAAGAGAGACTGTGGACCAGGACCGGGAACCACGGCCCTCAACCACACACCCCACAAATACAAGCACCCACTGTTTCGGAGCAGTCCCCCCCCCTTGCTAGATGCTTTCTAGCAGAGATAGGCATTTGGTTTCCATTCCTTCTTGTCTCTGAGAGGTGCAGGGGCTTCTGGGAAAGACCCAGAGCTGCCGGAAGCCTGCATGTCCTTGGGACTTGGAGCCGCAGAATGTATTCTTCACTTCAAACTTTTCGTGTGTGTGTGTGTGTGCCAGAATGATTCCCAAATGTTCCTAGGTTAGGACGAACCTCTGGTCATCTTGGAATTCAAGGGAAGGAAAACCTTCAGAGAGAGTAAATGTTTAGATTTCCATTTAAGTTCTTCAAACAGAGGGAGGGGCTGCCGAGCAGCACTCAATGACTTCGCCTGGAAAATTCGTTTGAAAAAACCCTCTTTGGCACATTGGCCGAAGGGGTGGGGGAGTGGGAGGGCTATTTTTACCATTTCCAACGCAACTCCTGCATGATCTGCGTCCAAAGGGCTGATTTCATAGGAGGCTGGAGGAGTCAGTAAAGGCCTTAAGTAGGTTGAACTTCTTTACTTTTCACTTAAAGGCCGCACTCAATTGTAGCCCTTGTTAAAACTGAAGCCGAAAAATGTCTCAGAGGAGAAATTCAAGCTCTGCTTCCAGCTTGGACCGGTCATGAATGGTGATTATCTGACTATAACTCAAATCATATGTGCTGCCCATGTTTTTTCTCCACCCACCCTTCCCCCCCTTGCCCCCCGATCCACGATTATTTTTCCCCTTTTAAGTCAAGCAAAATAATCCTTGGCTTACAGCAGGCCTATTCGCGTGAAGACATGAAATAGGATGGCATTCCAAGACCTCAGACGGCAGACCAAATGTATAAATAAATGTCCGGTGACGGTGAGACCCGGGGTGAACACATTCGCGATGCGCTCGATCGTTTCCCACGCGGCCTTCCCCGGTGACTCGCCAAGGGATGCATCTCAAAACGCGGAACGCAAACCGTCAGACAAAGGCCAGCGTGGAGAGAGGAGAGTCGAGGACTTTATTTGCAGTCTGGCAGCAGGGGCCCGTTTCATGTGCGGATGGACCTGATACTGCTTTTGTTTTTGAAACACCTGAGTGAACAACCGGCCTGTCTCGGAGTATTTCCCAGCATTTCGATGTCGGACGCCCGTGGGGACAACGTGTGGAGGTGTTTGGCTTGACTTGGGGGGAAGGTTCCCCACTGTGTTGGGCAGCTTTTCAGCCAGAGTTTGGGTCCAAGGGAGGCAGCACAGGCTGCGCGGGGGGAAAGCGTGTCGCTGAGAGTCCCCATGCAGGGCTTGGGGTCCCGCCCTCTCCTTGACTCGGGCAATCTCTGGAAGCCTGCGTGCGGCTGGAGTCTCGGTTGGCTTCTCTGTAAAATGGGAGACGGTACTTCAAGCCGCACGGGGTCATCGCGAGGTTGAAATGAGGCTGTGGGTGGAATTTGGGGAGCATCGGGGACGCACCTGCTGCTGCTGTTATCAGAGGTCATTAGGCGGGTGCAGGGGGACAACAAAGGAAGTACAAACCCGGCCTTGAAAGGGGAAGTGAGATAAGCGCCCCCGCCCCCTCCCCGCTCCGCGCAGGTGCACAGCCACCAGGAGACCCATCAATTACTCCGTCCTTCCCCACTTGCCTTTCCGCTGGCCTGAGAGTGTTCTTTGCTTTTCAGACCTGTTTTCGCTGATAAGTACCAGATTTCTTTAAAGGGTCCTCAGTGCTCTAATTATTAGGACCCTGTTCTGAAAATATATGTTTTATTCCATGTTGCCTGAGGCGATTATTTATTCCCTCTGGCTTGCTCGTGAACCACCAACTGGACTTCCTAGAATCTGCCTCTCTCTAGCCATGTTTTCTTTACTCCAGTTGCTTGCTCAGCACCAGGCCCTGCCCAGCTCCCCACCGGGTCCTGTTCTGTTCAGCGTGTGTGTCTGGGACAGGCTTCCTTGCGCCCTCGCTTGTTGCCCTCACGTGTTTATGCGATCCCATCAGTAGAGCCAGAGCCGTAGCAGATCTTTTGGAGAGGCCCTTGTACCACTGCGTTTTGTAGCAAAACATGGTCACAGACACGGTTATTTTTTAAATGCACCTATATGGCCAAGTATTCTTCTGATAATCTGCCCTCACCACATGGGACAGCTGTCCCTGAAGCCATGGAAACGTCATCTGGGGTCTGCCTTCCACGTGTCGGGGTGCAGACGTGCCCCTCCTGAGCTCTAGGGGGGAAAGAAGAGAAAACAAACCTACGTAATGACAACAAGCTACAGCGTCCTCGGGCGTGATTCGGGACCATGTGTGCTTCCTCCCTTGGGAAGGTTTTAAACTCGAGGCTTTTCCCCTGCGCTGAGCCTCTCGTGTCCCGGCTAGGAAACCGAGATGGGACCAGGAAGCAAGAATAAACAACCAGGCGGAAGAAACACCTGTGTGATCTCCAGGGCCCTCCCCGCTCTTGTTGGGACCATGTTAGGGGGATGGGAAGCCAAGGCAGAGCCTTGGAGGGTGGTGCTTGTCCAGCGGTTTTGAGGATGGGAAGAGACCCGCGGCTTAAAGCAAAAGATTGTACAAAGAAGTGCTTCCTTGGGAGGCATTTTACCTAATCCAGGTCACTAGGCCTCGTCAGGTTTTTTTTTTTTCCCCTCAGTGTGTTAAGACCATGCTTAGGTGTCTCCTGAACTCTTTACCGTTCCCCTGGAGGAACACCTGTGTGTAATCTCTAGGATTTTCCAAAACAAATCCCCGGGCCCTTTGGGTAAGCGGAGACCCAGGCGCTCAGCAGAATAGATTTGGACCTTAATTCCTCTGCTGTGGAGTCAGCAATGGCCACGCACAACCTCGGGGCTGTTGGTGAGGGTTTTGGAAAAATTCGAATTTAGCCCAACGGATACATTCCAAAGAAAGAACGCACAGGCCTGGGCCGTGTTTGTTTTTACAAAGCGAGCCCTGGTTTTGTTAAAGAATGACAACCAAGGCATCGGCAAGTACAAGGAACATTTTTGTGCCTCGTTCCAACCAAAATTTTCCACCAGATTTTAATGTAATTTGCCTCCTCCCCCCGCCAACCATGAGAAAAATCTGCTTCCAGGATAAGAAGTTCCAGTTTCAGCAAAGAATAATAATCTCTTTGCAACCTAATTATGCGTCACGGAGACATGGTTTCCGCCCGGTCAATATTGAGCACGCTACAGCACAGCGGATGCCGGGCCTGGGATCTGGGAGGGCGGGTGTATTCCGAGGGCATTAGCAGCTGCGCCCCCTTCGGAAGCGGCCCCCTCGGGCCGCCTCTCTGAGCGTGAGTGTCCGTCAGCCGGACTTGTGCCGCGGCTCCTCTGCAGGTACCAGGACACCAGCCGTCTGCGGGGAAGACAAATCACGTGTCCCTTTGGAATACGTGGGCGGAGTGGTGCGATGCCTCCTTGCCATTCCCCTCAGTGGAAGGTCCTGCCAGTTGTGACCCTGGAGGAAAGGTGCAGAAGACTTCCTACCGGGGTCTGCAGGGCTTGAAATGACACCAGAGAGTGCTCCAAGGGGGAGGGGGAGGAGCCCGTTTTCTGTTTTGTGTCAGAGAGCACGTTTGGCAGAGCTCTGAAAGTCATTACACTAATTACGGCGAATGCCGGGTCCCGTCCTGAGCATTTACGTGCCCCATACTACTTGTTCCTTTTAATGTGTTGTCCAGAGCGAGCCTCACGCAGGCCCGAGCTCACACAGCCCGTGCACGGAGTCAGGGTTCCCAGCCTGGATGGACACCCGCGCCCCCACCGAAAGTGCTGAGTCTGGGTGCTCACTGCTGAAGCGAGCGGGAAGCACCCCCAGACCGTCTGTGGACCTTGGACAGGTCTCCGTTTTCAGGGGCATCATTTCATCAGGATTGTTCAGGGCAAAACCCGAGAGACATCTGTCAGCAGAGCACCCACCAGGACAGAGCGGCCTTCGGAGGCTTCTCACTTCCACTTGGCCTTTTCCGTGAGGCCGATTTCCACAGCATCCCTTGAGTCACATCAGCTCCAACCCAGCGTGCCTGGTCAGCTCCGTGGGAGAACCCTCCCTCCCTCCCGGTCTTCTTCTCAGTTACACCGAAGGAACTGGGATGAAAACCCGCGTAGATTCCCCCATCCGGGGGCAACACTTGCTATTCGGGTGTTACACAGAAGACCGCAAGGCACTTCACTTCTACTAGCATGTATTTAGTGCCAGCCCTGGTCCAGACTTTGTGACAAGCAGCCAGCTCACGGCATCAGGCCCAACAGCGGCCAGTTGGTTTTTAGAACACTGACTGATAGTGAGAAGCTCCCGTTGGAAGCTAGGGAAGCACTTAGGAAGAACAGATGAATAGCAGCAGCTGAGAAAACCCTGAAGGAGGAGAGCGGTGAGGTAGGTGTGCTCTGCCGTGTATCAGAACATAGGAGGAAACCTCTGTTACCAAAACGGGCGGGTGCTGACACGTGCCCAGGCAGGCGGACGGTGCCGTGCTGGAAATCCAGAGGGAGAGCCGTTTCCATGCAGAATCTGAGCAGATGAAAAGGGGGGCCTCTCTAGGTGAGGGGGGAATGGGTTTTCCTGTGTCGGGGTAAGTAGATCCCCTTTGGAAAAACCAAAACTGGATCCGTTCCTCAGACCGTGTGCCAGGTTACATTCCAAGCAGGTAAGAAATGTAAATGTAGAAACTGAAATTATAAACATTTTAGGACAAAACATGGGCAAATTATTCTCTCTGACCTTGGAGAGAATGAAACTTTCTGAACGATGGCTCAAACATAAAAACAGTAAGAAAAAAAATTGATCAATTTTGTTGTACTGATATTTAAAAAATCAATGTATGAAAAAAAATCAAAGGACAAAAACACTCCCCCCACCAAAAAAAAAACCCCATCATGAGCAAGATATAAAGACAAATGACAAGCAAGTAGGGAAAATATTAAGAGAAATGGTTAGTAGTCCTGATGTACAAAAAAGCTTCTAAAATTAGAGGACAAAAATTCCAACAATTCTATAGAAAAACAGGCCAGAAATATAAGCAGGCAATAGGCAATTGGATGGGGGAGCACGAGAGTTAGACATTTTTAGCTTTAGTTATCGTTAATAGGCTCAGTGATTGATGCATGCAGAAAGCTGCTGTTCCTGGAACTGGGAGGCAGGGCGGGGCCTGCCCTGACTCTGGGAAGTCTGCAGCCAATGCGGCCTTTGCCCCGGAAGGACTACTAGTGACCAAGATACCATCTGAGCCGCCGTGCCCCAGGGAGGGGCCGTCCTCCCGCCAGGACACAGATACAGAATCGCCTGTCGCCTGCCGGTTGGTCAGCAGATGAAAGGATCCTCGGAGAATCCCTGGGCTGCCACTTTTATCTGATTAACCTCTTCCCCGAATTCCAAACTCCTTACCTACTTTTTCCCCCCTGAACTCCAAGCCCCTTACACATACTTTTCTTCACCTTAGAAAAAGAAAGGTCAACTTGAGATGAAATGGTAAAACGGTTTTTAGGGTCCATAACCCACCATCTCCTCAGATTGCTGGCCTCTGAATAAAGTGCCCGTAAATAAGATTTTAATCCGTTTCTACTGATCGGTTTGGTAGTGACAGTCAGCACGTATGTCGACTTTTCCAGTTTCGAATGGACAGAAAAAATGCAAATCTCTCTTAAGAGTTTGACAAGATTCTCCACTTTATTCATAATACGATAATGTAAAAAAAATACAACAACACAAAAACCTACACCAGATACCATTTCTCACCTGTTAGACACCAACATCTAAAGAAGGTTGACACCATGCTCTGTGGGCAGAACTGAGGGGAAGCGGGCCCCTCGGGCCCCTCCTCATGGTGCCAGGAGGAATGGGGAGTGGCCCGAGCCCTGGGGAAGAGACGGTGGTATTTATCTAGCAACATTGCACATAACACATGCATTCACGCTGTGGCCCAGGAGTTCCACTCCTAGGAGTCTCCGGAACACCCTGGCAAAGGTGTGAAGAAACACGCACCAGCCCTACGCATAAGAGCAAACAGCTGGAAACAATACAAGTCTCCACCATTAGGGAACTGGGTGAATAAACTGTGGCCCATCCACGTGTCTGAGTCCTGCACAGCTATCAAAAGGAACGAGGAATGTTTATAGGAGGGCTGTCCGGAAAAAGTCCAGCCATTATTAATATACTAAGAATGGTTTGTGCAGCATCGATGTAACCTGGCAGCCAAGGACAGTGGACTGGAAGGCACATGCATGAACAAGGGTGACTTCACTGTACTAGTCAGTGGGGTGGTAGATGCTGTTGAGTGAGCATGTGTACTGCGTGGGTGTTGCATTCAAAATGACTGAATGGGTAGAGCAATGAATTGGCATCGAATTGTGTGTTAAGGTTGAATATTCGTCTGTGGAAACTATTCGAAGGCTGCAGCTATGGGCAACCGGTGGTTGGCAGCTTCACCATGACAACGCACCCACTCAGGTATCATATCTTGTGCAGAGTTTTTTGGTGAAACATCAGATCACCCAGGTGTCTCATCCCTGCCACAGCCCAGATTTGGCACCCTGCAACTTCTGCCTTTTCCTAAAACTCAAATCACCTTTGAAAGGAAGGAGATTTCAGACCATCGATGAGATTCAGGAAAATAGGATGGGGCAGCTCATGGTGATTGGGAGAACTGTGTGAGGTCCCAAGGTGCCTGCTCTGAAGGGGATTGAGGCAACGTTTGTGCTATTTGCTTGTATTAAGAAAACAACAACAGAATCAACTGTACATTTGAAAACATGAATCACTTTTGGGGGGTGGGAAGAGCTAGTGAGGACTGAGATGAAAGCTGGCCTCATTTAGTATATTTTGTTTTGCAGAATTGACTTTGGAACTGTGCAAATGTTTTACATAATTATAAAACTGAATTATAAAAGAAAAAAATTTCCACTTAAAAGCAATCTCTCAACATTGAAAATAAAATGAAACAAACCTGTGTGTTGAGTTGGCAGCATAAGCAAAGAGAGGAACTCCTCCAAGTCCCTTTTAAACAAGGCAACCTGCCTGGGCGTCCCTGGCGAGTGTACGCACTCGAAGGACAAAAGAGAACTGGGAAGAGAAATCTGAAATTGTTTTCAAACATGCTGGTGCAGGCGCCAGTGCCTGTGTGGTTATCCTGAGACCCAAGTATGGTGTTGGTTCAAGCAGGCAGACAGCTATGTTGGCGTCATGGAGAAATGGGATTTGGGGCATGCACAGAGATACAGTTATAAGATCAAGGAATTTAAGTAAAGCCTTTGTAGTTTTGGTTTTGAGTCAGGAGGAAGCACTCAGGTTTTTCAGGCTCTGTCTACTCACAAGGTCTAGAACCGATGACCATGCCAGCAACGAGCACCCGGCTCCAAGTTTCTACATTCCACGGCTTTTTGGCAAGGTGCCTGATTCTTCTAGATTTGGGAGGGAAAAAAAAAACAGAGTGAGCCTGGGGCAACCTGTCAGAACTGAAAGCAAGCAAGCCATCAAAGACGAGAAGGGGCAGGCCCGAAGAACTCAGGAGCCAACTTGCCACAGCGCCCCCGGGGCAAATATTTTCACATCAATAAAGAAAATGACTGAAATGGATTGAAACATGTCAACTATGCTGGAATCCATGTGTTCAAAATGGTGCTGGAAAAAAAAGTCACTGGTTACCTTTGGAGAATGCCAGAAAAGAACTCCTTCTTTTGAAAGCTGGCAAATAAAGAATAGAGCCTGCATCTTGTTTCTGTGTGAACTGCACCCCAGCAACAAAACGGTCGGTGAGAGGACCTTCGTCTTCAGAGGAGTATTACAGCTCACGAAGAGGGGTGCCAGGCGCACAAAGCCAGTGGTAATACAGCCCCAGTGTCTGGTGCCCCCAGCTGGGGTGCAGGCTGGAGCAGTGCGGGCCCTTGTGCAAACCCCAGTGCATTTATGGACCTAGGTGGTGATCTCCATGGCTGCAAACATCACAAACACAGAAACAACGCAACTGATACAAGAACACCGTGCTACCTGCGAAGGGGTCTTGCCAAAAAAAAAAAAGTCAAACTCGAATCTGATCGAGTTTGACCAAGTTTTGATCGTGCTGAGATCAGCTTCCAATGACAGGTGGCACAGGGACTCCGGGATCATAGGGATGTCACCCATGACGTGCCCTGTGTAGGGAAGGCACTCTACTGGACAAACGACCCGATTGCTTCAATGAGACATTCTCCAGGACATAAAAAACAGGGACCGGGAGGAAGTTACACATTGAAAAGGACTAGACTGTAGAGACCACAGCCAGTCACATTGTACAGACCTCATGTGAGCACTTCTTCAAACAAATAATTGGGAAATGGTTAATATAATCAAAGAAATGTGAGCATGGGGACATTGACTAGATAACTTGGTGATACTAAATTGTTATAGTTGATTTTTTGATGTGATAATAGTACCGAGGTACTTTTAAATGTCCTGTCTTTCAGATGTACACCTTGGGATGTTTATAGATGAATCGATGTGACCCCTGAGATTTGCTTCAAAATAAACTGCGGTTTGAGGACAGAAATGCACGGGATGTAAAGTAAGATTGGCCATAAATTGGTATTTTCGAAGCTGCCCACTGCACCTCCAGGGTCAAGAAACCCTCTACTTCTGTAGACATTTAAAATTTCCACAACAAAAATTTGAATAAGGCGTAAAGGGTAGTGGAAGTATAAAGGGACCTTTTCTTCCTTTCAGAAGAGTTTTATCCAGGTATAAGTCATCGTTCTCACAATACAATGAATTTTGGACTTGAACATTTTCCAGATGGACAGCTCACGTGAACCTTTTTTTAAAAAAAAATGTTCTGGGATGTTTATTTCAGTTCACCTCAAGTTTATTATCATCACAATGATTTTTTTAAAAACGCCAAATAAAGCGCAAGTTCTCCGGGACTTGCTTCGGAAGGGGTGATTTCAGCATATTATTAAAATTCCCTTTTTTTACCAAAGGCGGAAACGTCAGTGCTGAACCACGGAAAGACCGAACTCGGAGAAGCAGAACGCTTCCGTCTTCCCTTCTTCTTCCCCATCTGTTTCATTTTTTTTTGAGGAAAAGTACTATTTTTAAATTTACAAATTGCCATAGATAAGATTGTAATAATGGTCAGGATTCAAGTTTCTGGGATGCAGAGAATCATAATGGATTTACCTGTTCCTTTGGTTGAATTTCAAGCTGAAACTAAGGTCTACACATAGATCCCATTGCTCTATGAGAAGTGCATTATTCGTGGTAAACTGCCTAGAGCTCTGACTCTTGTAGGCTGGTTGTTTTGAAGGGCAGAAGGGGTTGTAACAGGGTACAGCCAAGAGGGGGACCCCAAAGAGGGGTTTGGAATGGGGTCCAGAACTCAAGGTGTCCAGGAAGTATTAGGATGTCCTCATCCCCCGCCCCCACCAGGTGTGGGTTGGGGGAAGGGACACATGGAGCAGGGCCACTGAGAGCTGTTTTGAATAGCAACAGCCTTGCAGCTGACCTCTGGCGTGGTCATTTAACATATCTATAACCTTTACCTGGTTGCATAGGTATGTTACATAGCTGTGGCTGTGCTCTGAGCCAGGGGAATGGAAGTAACTTCCCCACCAAGAAGTAACTGGGGGGCAGGTCCCCCGAGTTAAAGCACCTGCGTGAGAGCTTGGAGATGATTGGCTCCATGACATGGGGCTACGCCTGCCCAGACTCATGATGGCAGCCCAGTGAAGCTGGAAGGGTATGAGAGTACTGGCAGGTGTAGCCAATTGTGGGCGGGGTCGGAAATGGGGCTGCAGAGGAGGATTGGTGCGGGGATTTAAACCGAGACACGGCAGCCATTGGAGGGAGGACTACATGGCTGGGGCAGTGGGAGAGAACCACTCGGTCTTTAGCAGAGTGGGGACTCCCGCAGCCCTGCGAGAGAGAATCACCATGCGGCTTTAGCAGAGAACTGCCACCCAGCTTTGGCAGAGTGGCGACCTCCCCTTTTTGCAGCCAGTGGAGGGAGAACCACATGGTTTCGGCTGAGTGGGGAGACTTCCACAGCCATTGTGCAGGGAGGACCATGAGGCTGGGGCAGTGGAGAGAGAACCTCGCGGCTTTGCCAGAGTGGGGACCCCCGCAGCATTAGTAGCAGGAACCACCACCCGGCTTTAGCAGAGATCCCGGAGACACAGCTGGTGGTGCCGGGAACCGAGGGAGGATTCACACACAGCTGAGATGGATTACTCGGAAGAACCGGGGGCTGCCTGAACCATGGGCTTCTATTTCTTTTCCTGAGATACGGTACCCCAGACTGGGCAAAGGAGGAAGGAAGGACTGTGTGTGTTTGTGGGTGTTTTAAGGGACTTTGAGATTTTGATGAAGACATTAGGTCACTACTTTAAGTCTGTATAGCATTAAATAAACATTTCCTTTCCTTTTCATGAATTTCTGGCATTAAGAGATGTCTTTCCTATAAGGCAGTGGACATAACAAACCTGGGGGGTTCCTTTCGGTAATAGTGTATCACCCCGGGTCCCCCTTGTTGTTTGGTAACAGGGTGACTTGGGAGGGAGAAAGACACCCATTGCTGTTGGAATGTCTTTGACCGTGGCCCCGACCTGCCCTGTCTCCTGCTGTCCTCACTGGGATGGGTTCTCGGATGGCCTGTTGGCCACTAGCATGTGGGCACGAGCGTTGATTAACTTCATCGTTAATCATCACCATCATTTCTATCAGGAAGGTGTTATGTAAAACACCTGGGCTGATCCCAGTGCTGGCAGGTTGTTTGGTGGTGAGAGGCCTCTCTCCATCCCTTCCCCAAACGGGTGTGCTGAGCAGCCACCGCTCATACACAGTGGACTCCCTGCCGTGGGGCACATGTGAGGCGTCGGAGGTCCCAACACACGCAGCATCGAGTAAAGGGCGTGAAGCAGCACTTTCAAACTGGTGTTGTAACTAAGCACAGCTCAGGGAAAAGGCTATGAGATACAGGTGAGTTGACTTTCATAATTCCTCTCCTCAGGGGGGACAGATCGAGGGGGGATTCCTAGAAAAGGTTATGTCTGCGGTGGGCTTTGAAGGTTGGTAGGACTTACAAATTTAAGTCAGAGTGTCTACGTCTCATGCATGGGCCCGAGCTTGCCTGGGATGCCCTGGGGAAATGCCTGGAAGGGCATTTCTGGTGAGAGGAACAGCATAACTAAGGAGCGAAACTGTGGGAATGTAGGGCCAGTGTTTGGAGGATGGTGAGAAGTTTGTTTGCATCTGGCTTTATCTGTCCTGTGGATGTTTGGGTCGCTGTCCTTGCCTCCCACACCTGCTTGTGTCTGCGCCTTGTCTTCCCCAAGCGCCCCAGTGCTGGCTCTTGCAATGGAAGGGTCCTTTCAAAATGTTCGTGAGGATACTTTCTTTCAGTTCTACTTCTACCGGGATAGCAACATCAGATTGTGAGTGGCCAAGAAATAGAATTTGTTTTTCTGAGTCCCTTGATCGTTGCCTTCATTTTTAGAGGTGATAGATGGTTTTAAGAAAATTCACTGAAAGAGTTCAAAAAGCTCGTGAATTTTTATTGACCTAATTTAACGGCAAAATATGGATACTGTACAAAAGAGGTGTTTGCAGGGGATTTGTGCCAACAGCCAGATTCCTGCCTTGTATTTACAATATTGTTGCTTTTGCTAAAATTTGGTTCACGTGACATTTCTGGGTCCAGCTCTGGCAGGGAAGCTCAGTTGGTTAGAGCATTGTCCTGATATACCAAGGTTGCAGGTTCAATCCCCAGTCAGGGCACACACAACTATTGACCAATGAATGTACTGTGGGTAGTGCAACAAATTGATGTTTCTCTCTCTCTCTCTCTCTCTGAAAAACTCTACAAATTAAAAAAAAAACTAAAAAGATTTTTAGGTCCAGGTATATGGTGTGAATCACATGGTCAGAGCAACAAAGTCATGAGTGTGTGTTTGCCCCATAGTCTTTCCTGTGGTCTTTCCTATAAGTCAGCCGTGCAAGTGCTCGGCCCACTAGCTGCCTACTGAGCAACCCGACAGCAAGGAACAGACGAGAGTCATACATGGCAACTACGCTATTCACTCCGCTTTTATTGAATGCAGGGTCACTCAGCGTGGAACATCAACATACATTAATATCCAACTTATACTCTAATAATCTAAGAGAAACATAAACACACACACACACACACACACACACACACACAGAAATCAGTGGGAAATAATAAGCCCGAGTCCCAGAGTCTCAGCCTGCAGGCCCGGGAGACTGCATGGTGGGCAAAGGCATCGTCAGCATCTTGCAAGGAAGGATCTTCGGAGCCAGGTGGGCAGCAGGGCAGATGAAGTCCTCAGGTCAACAGGGCAGAGCCTCCGGCGGCCGATGCCAAGGGAGACCAGTGAGGCGTGGAGCAGCACTCTGGGGTGTGGAGCTCAGTGGTCTCAGCAGTGGTCTGGAGCCTGCCTCAGTTATACCCTTGAGAGTGGTGCACTCCACCCTTCTGGGTCTCTTGATAAATGGTTTGGCACCCCGGGTGGCAAGTGGGGGTTTTCCCCAGGGAAACCTATCTGTGGGTGGTCCTGCTCTGCAGACGTGGCTGTTCTGATCACGTGTGCAGATTATCTTAGGTGTGTATCCTTGCCAGATGTGCCAAGCATGACTTAGGTAGTTTCCTTCCTGAACCAAAGTGTCATGGCTGACGGGCAGCCATCTTGGTTGACATGAGTGACTCCACTTTGTTCTACAGTATATAAAACAAAGTATATATATACTATAAAACAAAGATATATCTTGACCAGACCAATGCCATTGTATCCGTCCTGCTCTCCACAAACAAGAATGATACTTTAAAAAGAAAAATCTCCGTTAGTTTTTGTTACACATTCACATGGGCAAGTCTTGATTCATGGCCTGAATCAGTGGGCTCCAAGTTCGGTGACCAAGAGAGCGCAGGCCAATTGCCCGGGAAAGGAAATATTAGAACTTACACTTGCATTTATTTTTACAAGAAAGAAATTAATTGGACTAGGACTCAGTCTGTGGATTGACGGTAGTAGATACAGGTTATTTTAAAATAAACATACACATATCAGGGTCCTTTGTTCACATGGCTGGTCTGTGTTCTGGTTGGTGTTGTATATTTTGGACAATATAGCCTTGGTTGTGGGCTAGCTTGAGCTTCTTATATTTAGATGAACAGTAACGGGAAGTATTGAAGAGTGTTAAGCAGGGGTGTGGCAGGACCAGAGGTGCAATTTGGAGGTACCTTGGGCGAGCACCTGCAGAATGACTTGGAGAGGACCAAGTGCCAAAGAGGGGAGGCTAGTTAGGAGATGAGTCCAGCACCCCAGGGACCCTGTAGTTGTGATATGAAAGCTGGGACCGGGGCGGGGATGCAGGCAGTGTAGACATGTGGGTGGTCTGGTGCTATCAACTTGATACCGTATTTGGTGCAATGTTTTAAAAACTTTTCTGTATACCATGTGCCCCATCGCTTTATGGCCTGTACTTGGTTATCCAGCTCTGTGAGGGGGTGGATGTTGTGGTTAACAAAGACTTGTCCTATGTAGATGCTTTATGTTCTGAGAACCTGAATAGAGCAAAACCACATAGCACTCACATTTCACCTGTTTGCTGCAAACAGAGGGGCTGTGGAGCCTTTGAGTCATGCCTGAAACTCAGGCTTTGTTTCCTCGCTTACGTGCGTCTGTCTCGCTTGGATGGAAGAGCAGAGACTGTCGGTCTCCAGCCCCAGAGCCGACTCTGACATGGAGCGGGAACTCAGTAAGTCTTTCAACTGTGCTCTGTCCGGTCTTGCCCGTGAACGGCAATTATCCTGGTGTGGAAGCGTCCCTGGCCTGGTTGCGGGACAGGTCCCCTGGCTGGATGGCAGAGCCTGGCATTCATGTCCCAGGCCCTGAACGGTGTCATAGAGCTCGTTTGCCAAACAACTGTCAGCTTTACACACATTTTCCAGACTACGGGACAGAGGCAGAAGGGGAAATGAGACGTAGGTGGGTGGCGCCCAAATGGCCATCGGCCTGACCACAGCAAGCGGTGCTGTGGCCCCTGGCCAGGTCCAGAAAGGGTGGGCGGGGCAACCCGCCCACGAGGAAAGAGGGGTTATGTCCTGGATCACATGGATTTTATTTTTATTATTTTCTTAAGGAACAATTTGTCCCCCCTACCTTTCTTTTGATATATTTCATTAATTTAGGTGGACTACAGATTAATAATTAAAAACAATAATGGTGTAGATGTGTTAAATTCTTCCTACGAGCTAGGTGTGGTGCTAAATGCATTAAAAAGGCTCATCCTCCAGTAACCCTCTGTGTTGCCCTGCAATTCACCCCATTTTCCAGATGAGCGAACTGAGACCGGTTAGAGAGGTCACAGAAACCGCTCGCTTCCGCACAGGTCACGAACGCTGGGCCTGAAGCCCACACCCTGGCAGGCTGGCTCCAGAGCCCACAGACACAGCTGACGCCCTACGCCATGTCGTCGTGTGTCATGCTCGCTTTCCTGGGGCGGGGGGCATTGCCCGCAGCACCCAGAACAGCGTTCCCGGTACAGTAGCCCTACTCGTCAGTGTGCTCGGGGCTCACCCCGGGCTCTGAGACCTCAGAGACAAGGGCTGTGCTTGTTCATCATCATATCCCTGTGCCTCCCGCGTGACAGGTGCTCAGTAAACAGTCACCTGATGAACGTCGAATGCCCTCATTTTGCATTTCCCTCGACCTGCCGGCCAGAGACAGGAGGGACGGAAGGATTTGACATTTATTTTGACTTTCAGGAAATGTGAGGGCTCGGAAGTGCCTGGTAATGTGCCTGCGCTGCCCTTCAAAGCTGCCATGGGACTCTGCTCTCTCCATGACTGCATCCCAGTAAACTGTATCGGGGAGACTCCCCAACGAGGCAGCATCCCGCGGCAGTGAATGAATAGTGTGAAAACCAAGTTCCAACGGAACAACGGAGATTTTATTTTTATGGCACGTGGCATTTTCTGGCATGTCCTGCTTGTTCTTCTGTCACCATTCCACTGTCCCATTCCAGAGGGGAAGGCTGAGGGTGGCGGACGGGGGTCCTGGGGCTCCCTGACGCGTTCCAGTGGACCGTCGCGGCCAGCGCCATCACACAGACAGGCTGTCTCCTGGCCTCCTGCCTCGGGGTTGGCGGTCACACCCACGTTTTAGACTAGAGGGCTTGTTAACTGGGGCCCCACAAGCAGTCATTGGGGTGGTGGTATCTGTTCATTAATTTTGAAATTTCTTAACCATTCAGCAGCTGTCTTTACAGAGTTGTTCAATGGGTTAAGAAACACAACAGGGGATGACTTACAACATCGGGATCCTCCCAGGCCTCCCAGGAACATGGCATCAGTGTGGCCCAACAGGACCTGACCTTTGGGACACCCATATGGCAGAGAGCATTGAGCAAGAGTGATCGAGCGACAGCCCACGGTTTCCCGAGGGATAGAAATCCTAACTCGATGACAGCGGGTGACAAGCAATTGGACCCAAGGCGCAATTCACATTGCATTATCAGGGGAAGGGTTATATCCTGGTTAAAAAAAAAAAAGAACCAAAAAAACCCCTGAGTAGTTTTGGAACTACTACAGCGCAGAGTGGAGAAAGCCGCCAGAGTAAGAATTCAAGCGCTAGTCCTGACTCTGGCGGTGACGAATGTCATGCCTTGTGCCTCGCAGGCACCCAGTAGGTATGTGATGACCGTCACATTGAGAAACACCTTGGGCTGGGTGCCTCCTTGGGATGGATCTTATTTTTGGTATCCACAGAAGAGTAAATATATATCACAGGAGTTTGAAAAATCTTCCTCAGCTTTAAAGCTCTGAGTCTGTGATTCTTTTTATAGGAAGATACAAGGAGGAGAGATTTAATTACTTTCAATTTTAATAATTCATCTTAATTAAGTCAATCAGCATGTCTTAGGTGAGATTGGGCAACTAAGGCATCCTTTTAATGAGTAATGTGTGAAGTGGTTAGTTGAAAATGCCTAGGGAGTTTGAGGAACCCCCACATCACCAAGAATCCAGGGGTCACCGTGGTCAGAGGTTGGCCGTAGAGATTCAGTCCCGTGTGGGTGGTAGGACTTTATAACTGGGAATGTGGGCCAGACTGCCAGTGTCCGAGTTCCAGTGTTGCCACTTATCAGCACGTCCTTGGGCAGCGTCTCCTCTTCAACTCAGTTTATGGGACACGGTGATAACAACATACCTTTCCTCGTGCCACGGCCACAGGGGTTGACGGGAAGGTTGCCCAGCACATGCCTGGGGGACGGACAAGGGGCGTGTCCACTGTATAGCCCACAGTGTCCAGAAGACTTGGCCAACTGGTGCAAGCACGAGTGTTCTCTAGCTGCGTGGGAGTGGGGGGGAATGACTCAAAATATCTTTTGGGAAGAAACTCCATTAAGAACACCTGTAGCCCTTTGTTCTGACTCAAAAGTCCCCCAGTTCAAATGTGGGCTTCCTTATTTTGGGGGGATATGCACTGACCAGCCAAAGTGGTCATTCCAGCCTGCGGACAGTGTACAGTTCCTCGTTACATACTGTACACTGGCAGTCTGGTTATACGCCCGTCTTTGGTGAGATTAGTTACTAAGAATTTACTATCTAGGGCTTGCCCAGCTCCAAGAGTCAACTGAACCAGGTGAGATGGAGTTCCTCCCGCAGCAAAGTGGCAGGCAGCAATCCTGGGCTGAGGTCCGGGCCCTCATGAGCAGGTGGCCTGGAGGGCCCTATTCTTCCAAACACTGAGACCACACACCCTCGATCCCTCTCCTTGCCCTCCCTAAAGTAAAGAGTCCTCCACTGAGATCACCTGGGTTACAAAAACCCCATAGATACAGCCTGTGTTGGGTCTTGTCACTCCTGGTCCCAAGCCTCCAGATGCCGAACTGAAAAACGTCCAGTAAATGAAGCCACAACTCTGACTTCGGACTGTGGTTTGATCTCCCTGTATCGGTTGGCACTAGGATAAGGTCATCGCATGTCACTGTAACGATGTAATGAATACGGAAAGCACGCAGAGCACTGAGTAAGCTTGCAAACGCAGAGAGGATTGTAAATTCCAGAGCAACAGTCTGGGAGTGACTGCTCGAAGTCCCTCTTTTATCCCTCCTTCCTCTCCATCCTCGCTCATACCCTGCCGTGGGGATTCAAAGTGAAGTTGTTCCCATTTTATAGCAAGGGACCCGATGCTCAAAGAGGCTGAGAAACACCCCTGAACCCGTGGTTACTGCAGAGCAGAACTGGGGCTGAGGCCTGGGTCTTGGACGCCAAGCCCAGATCCGTGTGACTTTGCACGATATTCTTGAGGTTTGCATCTGGGTGGCTGGGTATGAGCATAGGCTGCACGAGTGTTTGTTCTGTGAGAATATCAGAGGCAGCATGCAGAAGGTTATTTTTACCTCTGTAAAACAGGAAAGGGTGTAGTTGGATTGACAAAAAGGCGCAGGATATATAATGGGGTATCCTCAAGCCAGGTTGAGATTTTACACCCAGTTTCCAAATGCCTTATGGTTAGCGTGACAGGTGTATTTAAACCATTCCGTTTGCTCTGCTGGGTTCGTCCTGGGAAATTCATTCAAAAAGCTCTTTAAAGAAAGAAGAAGGGTTACACACACTTGCACACAGTTTTTTTACTTTTGTTGGTTTCTGTGAAACAGTAGCATAGTGCCACCAGAGTGCCCTTGCACACCCTTGTGAATCAGCAGGTGCCGACTCTGTTGACAAGTTTCTCATTTCACCCACAAGAATCCAACACGCACGCTCCTGCAACAGCCGAGTTCTGTGTCTCAAAAACCCAAAGCTACACTGTCAGGGGCGTTGGTTCTGGTTTCATGAAAGATTTTCACTTCCTACCTCTCACCCCCACCCGTGGTGAAAGTAGGAGTAAATGTCAGATGATGTGCTGTCTCCAGCAAGACACACACCACACCTGCAACCAGTGTACCTGTGAGAAGGCACGGGCGCCGGTTCGAGGCTGGGTCATTCCAGCCCCGTGTTGATTGGTCCGGTCCCGGAGAGTGTGTGATGCTGCAGGAGGGAGGTGCCTCGCACACACGGGGAGAAGCCTGCTAAGGGGCACAGCGTTCCCCCTCTCCTCCCCAGGATGGAGTCCGAATGCAAGCTTTGGGTCCAAATATCGTGCAGGTGCAAGTAAGGAAGAGTTGACTCCTCAAATCCTCGTGTTCACATCTGCAGCCCTTACTTGCCAGGGTGGAGGGGGAAAAAAAGAGTGTCTAGTGTATAGCACAGAATCGTGTGGCCTTTCCACCGGGTAAGAAAGCCCCTGCTGGGGAGGCAAGGATTCTGGACCTGCCAGAAAGCCATGCGCTTGGTCAGTGCTCTGGAAACCCAAGGGGCAACTTCACGTGGGGCAACTGTTATTTTTTTTCCCTTTAGAAAACTTCCTGGAGGAGTGTTCTGCTGGCCCCTCGGATGCCACATGATCTAGTTCTCATTCATGCCGTGCGTAGAAGCCTCATACGGCTTGTCCGCTGGTGGGATCCTTGCGCGTCCCTTTGTCTTTCCCCCGGTTCAGGTCAGGACAGTGCTTCCGGGGCAGACGTGTGGTCGCCGAATGCACAGCTCAGACCCGCAGGGAAGGTTTCTGGCTCTGTGGGCGCACAGCTGGGCAGTGCTCGCTCACGGCGATTTTTCTGTCCTCCACCCGCACTCATTTATGGAAGCCACCAAAATGGACTGAGTGGTCACTAGACGCAACAGCGAAAGTAACAGCAACAACAGCCGTCACAGTAGTACGATAGCGTCCTGGTCTTTAGCGCCTTCACTGTTGTGGGCAGAGCGCTGTGTGCTGTATGTACATCGTGTTGTTCGGTCCGAGGAGCACTACCCTGACCTCCGTTCCACAGACACGGAAAGTGGCGTCGAGCTCATTAGATGACATGGGTTCTATACAACCAACTCGGACCCAGATGCGACCTTTAAGGAGATTCTGTCGTTGCACGCATCTTTACTGAGCATTTGATATGCACCAGTGGAGACATGGGGACGCTCAGGACACAGCAAGGACTCTGAGCTCAAAGGGTTTTCATCTAATGCAACATGAGGTGTGTGTAGGGAACACCAGTATCACATGCCTCAAAAGCAAGTCATCTTGCACAGAAACCACGTATCCAACAGCATCTGTCAAAAACCACATGTGAAATTTATTTAGCTGCCCGACCGTCTCACAATGGAGACCCAGTGACTTCCCCCGCCCTTCACTCCTGCCTCTGCCTGTCACCCGTGCGGACCTAGAGAGCCGTGAAGTGTCTGTGAGAGTCCCTTGGGATAGTCTGCTCTTACTTGTTCTAAAGGATTTTTTTGTTTGCTTATTTTTTTAAAGATTTTATTTATTTATTTTTAGAGAGGGAAGAGAGGGAGAGAGAGAGAGAAACATCAATGTGCGGTTGCTGGGTGTCATGACCTGCAACCCAGGCATGTACCCTGGCTGGGAATCGAACCTGGGACACTTTGGTTCCCAGCCCGCACTCAATCCACTGAGCTACGCCAGCCAGGGCATTTGTTTGCTTATTTTAATAGCTTTGTTTAGATATAATTCATGCACCCAGTAAATCAGTGGTTTTTAGTATAGTCACAGATGTGTGCAAATATAACTAGAATCAACTTTCAAACATAATCACCTCAAAAAGAAATCTGGTACTCACTAGTGGTCATTCCACATTTCCTGATGCCCCAGCCCTCGGATGTCACTCATCTACTCGTTATCTCTGTGGATTTGCTTACCCAAGTGATTTCATGTAAATATAACCATACAATTGTGTGTGTGTGTGTGTGTGTGTGTGTGTGAATGGCTTCTTTCACTTAGCATGATTTTTCAAGGATCATCCTTGCTGTAGTATGTATGAATACTTTCCTTTTATGGCTGAATAATATTCTGCTTAGTGGCTATACCGCATTCTGTTTATTTGGCTGTTATGACTAACGCTGCCTCAGACACTCAGTTACAAATTCCCGTTTCTGCTGGGCATGTACCTGGGAGTGGAACTGCTGAGTCATCTTTTCACGTGCTCATGAGCCCTGTGTGAATCTGCTTTGAAAACATGTCTATTCGGATCGACGGCTGATTTTTTAATTGGGTTCTTGTCTTTTTTATTATTGAATTGTAAGAGGTCTCTGTGTATTTTACATAGAAGTTCCTTATCAAATGCGTAATTTACAAATACTCTTTCCCATTCTATAGGCGGTCTTTTTACTTTCTCAACAGTGTCCTTTGAAGTGCAAAAGTGTTCAATGTGGAGGAAGTCCAGCTTCCCTGTTTCCTTTTTTGTCACTTATGCTTCAGGTGTCATCCCTAAGAATCATTGCCGAATTCACGTTCTTGCTTATCTATGTTTGCTTTTAAGAGTTTTGTTGTTTCAGCTCTTACCATTAAGCCTTTTGCCCATTTGGAGTTCATTTTTGTACGTGGTGTGAGGTAAGAGTGTAACTTCATTCTTTCCATGTAGCTCTCCGGCGGTCCCAGCACCGTTTGTTGCAAAGACTGTTCTCCCCCCATTGAATGGCCCCGGCCCCCTTGCGAACATCAGTTAACCCAGACACCCGGGTTCGCCTGTGGACTCTCGGCTCTATTCCTGTGGCTGCCGCTATGCCGGTACCACCCTGTCTTGCTCGCTGCTGCTTTGTAGCAAGTCTTGAAATCAGAAGCGGGAGTCCTCCAACTTTGTTCTTCTGGGCCCTTTGCAGTTCCACGTGAGTGTTAGGGTCAGCTTTCTACAAAGAGGCCGGCTGGGGGTCCTCATAGGGATTACATCAGATGTAGAGATCATTTCAGGGAGTGATGCGGTCTTAATAATATTAAGTTTTCTGATCCATGAACCTGGGATGTTTTCCGTTTGTTTAGATCTTAATGTGTTTTAGGTGTTAATTGCAACAGTGTTTTGTAATTTTTAGGGTATGTTTTATACTTCTTTTGGTGAACATATTCCCAACTATTTTATTCTTTTAGATGCTGTTGTACATGGAATTGTTCTCTTAATTTTATTTTCAGACTATCTGTTGCTAGAGTATGGAAATGCTTATATTTTTGTATATTTGCCTTGTATTCTATAACCTTTCTGAGCTCATTTACTAATTTTAATAGTTTCTTTGGTGGACTCCTTAGGGCTTTCTGCATACAAGAATACATCATCTGAGAATAGTGGCCGTCCTACTCTTCCTTTCCAATCCGGATGCCTTTTCTTTCTTTGTATTTATTTATTTGGTCTAATATCTCTGGTTGGAGTCTCCAGTGCAATGTCAAATGCAGGTGGCTAGAACAAACATTTTTGTCCTGTTCCTGACTTTAGGGGGAAAGCATTCAGTCTTTTCACCGTGAATAGGATGCTGGCTGTGAGCTTTTCACGTATGTCCACACCTGGCTGGCGAAATCCTCTCCAGTTCCGAGTTTGCCGAGTATTTTTATGATGAAGCATTGTTCGGTTTTGTCAAATGCTGTTTCCATAGATATTGAGCTAATTATGTGGTTTTTGGTTTTTATTCTATTGATATACTATATTCAATTAATTGATTTGAGGGTATTAAAGCAACCTCGTATTCCAGGGATTTATCCCCCTTGGTCCTGGTGGATAATTCTTTTTATATGTTGCTGAATTTGGTTTCCTATTATTTTGTTGAGGAGTTTTGCACCCGTATTCATAAAAGATATTGGCTTGTGGTTGTGTGTGTGTGTGTGTGTGTGTGCATGTGTCGTGTCTCTAGTTTTGGTATCAGGACAACACCAGCCTCCTTGGAGCATTCTTGGCCTTCCTCCTTGACTTCCCTTTCCACTGGCTTCCATACGCCTCCAGGAAACCTTAAACCCCGTTTGTAAACATCTCGGGGTGGTGCTGATGCAAACATTGCACCCCACAGAAGCCTCACGTGCCCGGAAGACAGCTTGGAGCTTCTCTCTCTAGTCAACCCTGTAGCACGCTGCGGGTCCATCTCTGTGCAGAATGGGCCTCGTTGTGTGCATGTTCTACTTCAAAGGGATGCCTGGTCCCCAAACGAATCTGTGCAAAACAATTTTCTCGAAAACATTGAAAAAATACAAAAATTATTCCCAACCTTCAGAGTCTCTGTAAGTGGGGCTCAGGAGTCAGTCTTTTAAAGAACCCCCCTGCCCCAGGACATCCTGACGCCAGGCTGGTTTGCACTCATTTTTGTGAACTTGACGTCGGAGTGCTAGGCAGGACTTCCCTGCTGTCGCCCGGACCGTGGTTTGCAGATGTTTAAAAACGTGATTCAGAGTGTGAGGTGTGTTTTACAGCCTGGCCAGTGCGTATTGTGTGCATTTGCATCTGTAAACTGAAACAAGAACTTTATGCAATGATACCTGTTCTTATTCCAGAAAATATACTGGACTGTTTTCCTTTGTATCCTGTTTTATTCTTTTTTTTTTTTTTAGATTTTATTTATTTATTTTTAGAGAGGGAAAGGAGGGAGAAAGAGATAGAGAGAGAGAAACACCAATGTGCAGTTGCTGGGGGCCGTGGCCTTCAACCCAAGCATGTACCCTGACTGGGAATTGAACCTGGGACACTTTGGTTTGCAGCCCACACTTAATCCACTGAACTATGCCAGCCAGGGCTCTGTGTTATTCTTATTCATAGAAAATCTACCAAAACCCACTAATCAATCTCACCATCAACTAATAGGTATTGATCCCTAATTTGAAAAGCAGTACCTTAGACATCACCCCGAAATTCCACCTTGGCGCGTTTCTCCCAACTACCTCAGCTCTGGTAGCTTCAGTTTCCCCTCACGTAAAATGGAAAAGATTTTTGGATGAAACGATCTCGAACTCTTGGATTCTGTCCATGTGTTAGCTGGTTAGTGTCTCTAGCTACTCGTCGCTGCTATCCATTTTCTGGCCTTGGCAAAATGGGCTGATCTTCCGACCCATCACGGATGTAATCTCTGTGTGCCCCCTCGCATCAGGAGGGCCAGAGCCGGCTCCAACGGATGTGTCGTACCACGAGCGTAGCTCAATATAATCAATCATCTCCTTCTTTATATTTGCGTTTGCTCTTTGCTCTGTTTGAAGCACGAAATGAAAGCAAAGCTCCTGCTTGTTAGTCCACATGCACAATCCTCGTCATTCAATCATTCAACAAGTATTGATTGAGTGTCGGCTGTATGTGCCATGGTATGTATGTTCAGGGTAAATAGGAAAGTCTTAAAGAATTCCTTTTTTCATAACTCTCATTTTCCTCACTCACACAGAGGTCGGGGAAAGAAGGAGTGTGGGTAGAGGTGACCACATCGTGTTCCGGTCGGGTGGTGAGCTACCAGCCTTTGCGCTGGGGTGGGGTGTGGGGGTGGGGATCGCACCGCCATGTCCATTGTCTATCAGTTGGGGTGGGCAGTCTCAAAGTTTAGTGTATTTGCCAGTAAGGACAGTCTCGTAGGCACTCCCGGCTCTGATGTCAGGATTCTTTTGGCTGGAAGTGACAGCAGACCCAACTCAAACTGGCTGAAGCCACGTAGGGACTTTTTTTTTGCTTTACATCCCTGAAAAGGTCAGGGTCCCAGCCCCCGTTTCTCCCAGGGGCTGCCGCTCTTGTCTGCAGCAAGCGGAGCAACCCCGCACCTTGATCAGAGGAGTGGGTGGCACGGGTACTGTTTCCTAAAAGGACAAAAGCTTAAAAGTGGTTTGAAGTTTTTCAAGATGGGCCATCATCCAGGATAAAAGGTGGAGGGCCGCACCTGCTGTGCGTGGGGACTCACCGAGGGCAGGGGTGGGCCGGCTCTCGCCCGGGGGCCACACCTCCTGTGGCCAGTTTCTGTACAGCCCGTGAGTGGGGAGTGGTCTTGACATTTTTCGATGGCAGGGAAGGAAGAAGAGAAGAGGGCTGTTCTGAGACACGTGAAGCGCACGCAGGTGAGCTTTTATGGGCGTGCTGCCATGCTCATTCACTCGGTGCCGTCCACGCCGGCTTTCCTGCTTCGGGGACAGGGGGCTGTGGCGGAGTCTGTATGATTCGCAAAGCCCAAAATATTCACTATCCGGCCCTTTACCCTGTCTGCAGAATTGTGACTAATTAATGTCATCTTTAGACCCCCGATTCATCTGCAAGCATGTTAAGGAAAATGGAGGTGGTGTCCGTGAAAACATTGCTGATAACGCCACTAAGCACCGTCAACACACTCTGAGTGTCCGCCCCGGATTAGGTCACCAGCTTGAACCCGAACCCCCGGGCACACTCATGATCCTTGACCTGGACCAAGGCAGTTTTGCCACTGAGGCGTGCAGACAGACGGTCACCCTCCTCACACAGGGCACTGGACTTCCACAAATCAACGATAGGTCTTTCTCTCCCGAGCTTCTTTTAAGCCACTTCTTTTAGGATTTGGGATCTGTCCTTTGCTGGGGATTCTCAGAGGAATCCATAGCAGAAACGAATGGGAGGCGGAGCTCTGGGGAGCAGCTCAGCGTTCTGAGATGCCTGGTTCCTCAGGATGACTGCGGTTTTTCTGACACCCACATTGGTGTCATGTTTTGGGCTGGGCATTTTGCTCTGCACTTGTAGGCTGGGCCCCGCTCTGACTGGTGTTTCCAAAACCCTGCCTCGTGAAAGCATTTGAGCCCCATTTCCCCCAAGGCCACGTGGTGCAGAGAGAAAGAGAGTACACATGTGAGGGTGAGAGGCGTTGATTCAAACCCCCAGCTTGCTCACAAATTCTCTGGGCTTTCTGAGCCTCAGTTTCTTCGTCTATGCAATGAGGCGGTAGTATCGTTTGCTGCAAGATTGTCGTCTGCTTCATGCACTATCAAGCACCCGTCTGTGTTCGCTGTTATTGTAGCATCCAATACTGGGGTATCTTCTATTTCTGTGGGCTGTTTTCACATGTGCACTCACATGCACACGCACTTTTCGTGCTGGGAATCGAACCAGAAGAATTCTCCTTTGGATGATTTCCTTCTTGGCCGAGTGAGTCACTGCCCACTCTCTTTACGGCACAACAACGTAAAATGCCGGTGAAAGAAGTCGGTGTTTCTTTCTATGGACCATTAACTCCTCAGGGATGATTTTCCTGGTCTTTCCCCTGAAAGCTGCATTACTTTTAAGTGAAGGAAATATTTCGTGGGCAACAGCCACAATGACAAAAAAAAAAAAAAACAACAACACTCTGGCAGTACCATGGCGGCCACGGGAGCTTCAGGGAGACCCGAAGGGGATGGCTCTGATGTTGCAAACCTCAGGTCGCCGTGTCGGCTTGCACCTGGCTCCCTCCCTGGGTCTGGCAGACACGGCCACAGAGCAGAGCCCGGTTCGGCCCCTGAAGCGCGGGGTCCTGGATGCTGGCTTTCAACACTCCCTCTCTGAGTCTCCTCTGTTTCCCTTTCGGATTTCCTCTGCGGGGTCTCGACTGTACCATCCCGGCGTCAGCAGAGGCAGCCCCTTCCGTCTTGCTGGGGTGTGTCCCCGGGCACACCCCTGACGGGCGAGTTTCGTTCTCACCCTCGCCTCTGAGTCATCTCCGAAACCGCTTCAAGCTGGCGCTTGCGAGCAGGCAGATCTGATCATGCCTCTGCCCTGTTCAAAATTCTGTCCTGCTAGGGCAATTTTGTTTTGTAATTACTTGTTATTTTAATGAAAGCTTACATTAGCATAGGCTTCTTCTTCTTCTTTTTTTTTTTTTTGGAAGAAAAAAAAGCAAATAGTAGTACAAATCTATAAGGAAAAACAGCCGCCCTCTACCCCTCCCTCCCTAACCCGAACTCTTCTCCCCAAAGGAGATATTTTCCAGTCTTTCCCAGTTTCTTCTCACATTTTCCAACACCACATTTGCACTCTGCGGTTGGCAGGGTGAGGGCCCAGAAGATGTCTGTGCCCAAATCCCTGGAACCGATGAAAACGTTAGATTACGGGGCAGCAGGGAGTTGAGGTTGCCAGTGGGATCAAGGTTGCTAATCAGCTCACCCTAAAATAGGGAGATGACTCAGGATTGTCAGGGTAGGTCCAGTGCCATCACAGGGGACCTCAGTAGTGGAAGGAGGGGGCTTTGGGGATGGAGGAAGCCGCGGCCAAAGGGAGGTGGGCGGCCTCCAGGAGTGTGAAAGCCAGGGAATGGGTTCTCCCCTAGAGCGTCCAGAAGGGAGCACAGCCCGGCCGGCGCCCAGAAGCTAGCCAGGGAGACCCACGTCAGGCCCCCAACCTGCAGGATCGTAAGGTCATAAATGTGTGGTGCTTCAGCTACTAGGTTTCTGGTTATGTGTTCACAGCAGCAATGGAAAATGAACAGGCACTTCCATTTCTTGGTATTTATCTTCATTGTTCTATCTCGAGACTGTCTAGTGACTTCCTATTGGCGATGGGGAAGACCTACCTGTCTCAGCCACGCCCTCCTCCCTCACCTCCCCCACCGCCCCTCTGGCAGCCTTCCCAGCTGTGACATCACGGTTCACCACTTAGAGCACTGAGGAGGGAACACAGGTACGGTCATGCGGGTTACATGTGGAGCTGAGCCACGTAGTGTACTGTGGTCATGCTTGTTTTTTTTTTTTTTTTTTTTTTTTTGCAAGCTTTTCCCTGTAGCTAGAGCTAACCAATGTTTGATTTGTGTGCTTAGTTTTCTAGTGCTCACCATGAAGGTGGCCCCAGACATTTTGCCAGAAGTGTGAACCGTCGCTCAGTTCATTCAAACTCATCCACTAATCCCCAGTGTCACCTTGTTTGGGACTTCCTTCGTTGCTTTTGTTGTTACACATGCTCTCTCCCTGCAACTGGGTCTGCCTGCCTCTAGACCAGCCGCTTGGTCAGCCTGTATCCCCCTAACCATCCTGTCGGGGCGTCCCTCTCTCCCACGCTGGGAGCTTGATTCCTGGGTCCCGTTTCTTCATCGTATGCATGTGTGTGTGTGTGTGTTTGTGTGTGTGTGTGAGGTGCATGCTCTGAAGCTTTCTGAGAATAAGATACACGAGAAAGACATTTTGAAGAACTCATACATCTAAACATATCTCTCTTCTACCCTCCGCCTGAATGCATGGTCTGGCTGGAAATGGAATTCTGGTTTGGAAATCATGTTTCCTTAGAATTCTGAAAGCTTTGCCCTCCGGTCGAGCGGTGTGAGAAGCCTGGTGCTGGAGTTGTTAGCCGCGATCTCCTCCCCTCCCGTCCGGAACCCCTGTTTTCCCGGGGCTGGGCCTCCTGGGACCGGGCACCAGTGTTCTTGTCTTTACTCCCGACCTCTCTGGTTTTCCTTCTTCCTCCACCAAAATCGTTACCGCGTCTTTCATTTTTGCCCTCTGCCTTTTAACTTTAAGATTTTTTATGATTCCTGTTTTATGTATATATGATCCCCCCCCCTTTTTTTAATCACCCCTGATTCTTATTTCACGGGTAGAAATAATTTCACTTGACTTTCTGAGGATAGCAATTATGGTGTCCTTTTTTTTTTTTAAAGCATCACTTTGATTTCCCACACGTTCATTTTTTAATTTTGTTGGCTTTGATCTCCAGCTTACAGGCTTTCTTGACGTTAATGGGGCTCCCTCATTGTTTACGTTTGGGGCAGGCGTGTGCGTGCTCGCGTACATGCTGTTTATCTGTGAGGTCCCTGAAGGCTGATCCAGCTGCTTCCTTCGGGAACCCCAAACCTTCAGCCCTCCTGGAGTTTCCCGCGGGGATGGTCAGTCTTCCACACACGTGTCTTCCCATTTTCTGCCTGGGAGGTATGAGCCTGCTGCCGGCCGTTCTCATCGCCGAGTGACGGAAAGCAGCTGCAGCGTCCACACCCTACTACGTGACTTCCCGTTACTATATGTTTGTTGCCAGGAACGTCACGGCTTCAACAAGATCCACTTCGCCTCTCTGTTCCCCATTGCTGCGCATCGCTCTCTAGGCATCGGCTGCTTTTGCTGCTGAGAGCGGGCCTCTGCAGCTGTTCTTTGGAGAACTCTCCCTGGGACCCCGGACCCCTTGGCGGATAGGTGCAGAGTTGCAACACCAGGGTGTTTCCATGGACCTTTCCTGAACCGGGACAGGACTGGACCAATGACTCTCAGGGTGGGAGTGTCCGTCTGGCGGCCTCAGCTCAGGATGGCACGGCTCGGGTGTGGTGCTTAACTCCACGGTTTCGTGGAGCTGTGGCTGATGCTTCCCGCGTGTGGGCTTCCTCCTTCCTCCCATGTTCTACACTCCTTACTCGTCCACCCCGAAACCTTGCTGTATCACGTGCCTTCGTCTCAGGGATGTTTCCGGGAACTTGACTGAAGACATCTCATTTTCAGTGCGGCACCTGTGCCTGGGGTCCCTTTCCAGGTCACCTTATTCCCAGCGCCATCTTATTCGGGTGGGAGAACGTCAGACTTGGAATGTGTCGCTTCCAAACACAGCCCCTAGATCTTAGACAAATTTACCAGAGGCAGAGTTCTGTTGACTAGAGGACTTCCTTAGTAAGTAGTAAGTTCACCATCCTCAGAAGTATACAAGCAGAATGAACGCTTGCTTGATGAAGTGTTTGGAGATAGGGATTCAAATGATTCGCAGGGAGGCTGAACTCAGATTCTCCGGCATTTGGATTTTAACGCAGGTGATGAAACCATGTCGCCCTGGCTGGTGTAGCTCAGTGGATTGAGCTCAGCTGCGACCCAAAGTATCGCAGGTTCGATTCCCAGTCAGGGTACATGCCTGGGTTGCAGGCCCCGGCCCCCAGCAACCGCACATTGATGTTTCTCTCTCTCTCTCTCTCTCTCTGTCTCTCTCTCTCTCTCCCTCCCTCCCTCCCTTCCCTCTCTAAAAATAAATGAATAAATAAATATTTTTTTAAAAAAGAAAGGAACCGTGTCAGGGAGCAGCAGAGAAATCTCACGGAGGGCGCACATGCTCAGCGTCGGAGTTCTGTTCTGTCCCCACGTGGCGCTCTCTTGAGGTTGCGAGTACAAGTAGCGCTTGCAGCCCTGTAAGTGGCGCCTATGTGTTCACTTCCCAGCGGCAATTATGGCGTGATGAAAGGAGCACCTAACCACTCGCCCTAAGAAGGCAGACAATACATGCTTTGTCTACTCCTGGCCTTTCTCTGCCTCACGTTCATTACCAAAAATGCGAGTCGGAATTCAACATTCGCGCACCTCCACAATCACACGCCTGTAGGTCCGTGTTCTGGGATCTGCCGGTCGTCTCCCTGGTACCAGCGTGTGCACACGGAGCAAAGGGTGCCGGTTCAGCCCCGCTGTCGTTCTCACTCGTGAAGAGAGCCGGGCAGGGCTCCGAGCAGAGCGCTGGCGACTCTGTCCCACGGAGTTGTAGAGACTCCAGGTGTGTCTCCACCCACAAAGGCTGAGATTTGAACCTCAAGGTCAGAGTCGGGGACACTCTTGTCTCGGTCACCCCCCATAGTTGTTGAGACATCTGGGCAGGAGAGGCCATTCTGTACTTGGTCCTCAGGTCCTCAAAAGCCTGGGCCAAAGAAACACCAATAACCCATTTCTTTTCACCTTGGAGTAACCAGAAGTTTCCCCTTTAGAAAATAAATGTTATTGTCTCCATTTTTCTGTTTGCATTACAGAAGACCTGGCCAAACCCCCAAACACACACCAACAAGCAAGCTAGCAGGCAGCGAGGAAGCTGAGGGCCGCTCCGTGTGGGCTGGCTCCAGAGGCGCCTGCACCGGGAGCATTTGCTCGAGCGCCCGCACTAGAGTCTGACCCCGGACGCCCGAGAGCACTCGCGGTGCTCGCTGCTCTTCCCTGTGAGGCGGGAACGCCCTGGGCGCCTGTTCAGGCGCACTCCTCCCACTCATCCAGCCCGCCCATCAGCAAGCAGTTGTTGCGTCTCTACCACCGTCAGGGACTTTTCTAGCAGTCGGGGATGAATGGCGGTCAACCCACTGCTCACAAGCTCCCGTTGGCACCACCTCGGCCTTGACTTTCAATAACCCTGCTCTTGACCTCTGTAAGCCCCGCTCTCTGGACAGTTTTCCCTGTCACCTGTGCAGCGGCCCCCTTCCCATTTCTCTTCCTCTCCTACCTGGCAGGGACCCCAGAGTCAGTGATTCTATGCAACCTCTTCAGGCCCCTCCCCCAGCCCCCCCCAACACCAGTCTCCAGTCCTGGATGAACAACATCCTCTGTTTCCCTGTTTTTTTCTAAGCTTGGCTCTCTCTAATACTGATAGAGGTTTCCAGGTGTGAGGAATGGGATCCCGGATTCAGCAGGACCTTGCTACTCGCCTGCTACCTTTGTGCCCATCGGTGGGGGACAGACCCTTTGGTGACTCCCAGCCATCCTACCCTCCTTCTCCCGGTGCCTCGGATAATGCCGGTCACAGCACCTGTGACTTGTTTCTGACAACAGGACATGGTAAAAGGGATGGGATGGCACCCTTATGAGCATGTTGCGTTAAGTAAAAACCCATCTTCGTGTGCCAGTGTCAGGGACTCTGTGTGGACTCCACGAAGTAAGTGACCTGTGGAAAAAGTGCACGTGGCAAGGAACCGTGGTGGGCCTCTCGGGCCGTGGGTGGCCCCCAGCGGATGCTCTGCAAAAAGCTGGGTCCTCGGTGCTATGGCTGCAAGAACATGAGCGTTGCCAGCAACTTGAATGAACTTGGAAGCAGGTTCTCCCCAGTCCAGTCCCAGATGAGAACACAGCCCAGTCGGCACCTCCACCGAAGGCTGTGAGACCCCAGGCAGGGAACCCAGGTGGGCCACACTCACACCCCAGAACTGGGACAGCACATGGGTATTGTTTCCGGCTGCTAAGTATATGGCAGCTTGTCACACAGTGGTAAAAAATATACACCGCCCTTGATCTCTTTGTCCTTTGCAAGGGGTGGGTGTCAACTTTGCCACTTTCTCTTCATGCCCCCTGTTTCCCGTCACTGCTTAGCAGAATGGGCTTGAGATCAGAGAAAATGAGGAGACCAGCTACAAGTTTCATCAGCTTCCCTGAACTTGTCCAGCTCTCCTGCCTCCCTCTCTCTACCCCCGGCCCAGCCCCACCCACTCATCACTAGACTCAGTCCTCCCAGGTCACCCCAGGGCTTCGTTAGCCTTTCTCTTCCTTGTATCTTTTGTCCTCACGTCTCCACATCCTCTTTCCCCTCCTCTCTCTGCGGGGCCCCTCTTCCCCATCAAATGCACCAATCCAATGCAAACACTTGTGATGAACAACCAACTGCCCTTGGCCTTGCCTTCCTGCCAAGGTGTAGCCCTTTCTCATGACCACACAATGGTCTTAACAGAAGACTCCACGGGCCATCATCTCCTGAAACTCTTCACCCCTTTCCTGCGCCCCGTTACTGTGGGTGCCACCACTTCCCTGAGAATGTTCTGGGTGAGGGTGGCCGTAGGCCTCCAGAGGCCAAATTCTTTTTTCATGGTTTTCCTTCCTACTGTCCTCTGCATAAAAAAAAAAAAAAAAACAATGTTTCTTTGTAATTATAAAACTTTTGCTCCCAAGTTTTATCTACTGCATTTCTCTGGTATAGTTAATCCTTTGAGAAATCTTATAGATGATTCATTAATTCTTAATTACCTACTCTAAACCTTCTGGGGTCATTATGAGATTTTCTCCATAATATACGGCCTACTTTCTGTCTTCTGCTAATAGGAAACTATGCTCATTAGAATTAGAAAAATTTTCCAATGCATCCTCACATTTCTCTGATTTTACAAGGAAAGGAGGCGTCGTTTGCTTCGGGCAGAGGACGGGAAGGGCCATGTGTGAGAACCGAGTGGAAAAGTTGGTCACACTGACGATGAATTGTTGAGGGGTTGCTCCCGTTTTATAGTGCCATTTCATTCGACTGTCCTGCAGGCATAAAATTCTATTCTCTAGTTTGTAGCAAAATTCACTTAATATTTTGCTAATGATAGCAATTTAACCCAAGCATTTAGACCTAATACAATTTTCCCAGTGACTCAGAATGTATTAATTAGCAAACATTTATTGATCACTTACTATGTCTGTGATCTTACTACATTCTGCCAGTCTTGTGGGTAGCCATCGTTATCTCCGAGTTACGGATGAAGAAGCAAATCCGAAGAGCTGCGAGCAAGCGGGCGGAGGCAGAATTCTCATGCGGGTGTGACTCTGAGGCAGCGACCCCGGGCCCTGCACGTGCCCCAGGGCTCCCCTCCCCCAGGTGCAGTGGAAACCCACTTTTCCGGGCTTTCCTTGCAGTGACCTCCTATCCCTGCGACTGAGTGTGGGCCAAAGAAATGTGTGTGGAGTGACAGGAACCACTTTCGGAGATGGTCTTTGCAAACGCCCCGTGCGACGTCCAGCCCTCTTTTCACCGTTTGCAGTGACTCTGGAAGCTGCAAGTGCAGGATGGAGCAGCCCGGGGCTCTGAGTCCTCGTACGGAGGAGAAGTGACCGGGAGGACTTTCCAAGCCTTGCTGCATTTTACATGAGAAGAGAGGTATAAATGTCTATCGTGGCGGTTGGCTCGGATTTCCGTGGCAGTGTCTAGCACTGCTTACTCTACGAAACGGCTACTGGCCCCTGGCTTTGTGGCTCAGCTGGATGGACTATTCTTCCATGCATCAAAAGGTCGCTGGTTTGATTCCCCGTCAGGGCACATGCCTGGTTTGCAGGCCAGGTCCCCAGTCGGGGGCGTGCGAGAGGCAACTGATCGATGTATCTCTTGCACATTGATGTTTCTCTCCTTCTCTTTCTCCCCCCCTTCCCCTCTCTCTAAAAATAAATAAATAAATAAATAAATAAAATCTTTTTTAAAAATAAGGAACTGCTCCTGGGATTGGGGTGCTGTTATAATCGGTATTGACTTAGTAGTCAAGCAGCAGGAAGGAGGAAATGGATGTGGTTTCCTCTCTTTGACGAGGTGACATTGGTGCAGACACCTGGATGATGTGAGGACGGGAGCCAAGTGGCAGAGGTGTATCAAGGAGGCCGTTATGCCCCAGGGGACAGTGGCGAGGGGTGAGGGAGGGGGCCTGATCGCCTGTGGCCTCTCAGGCAATGCTGGTGACTATGGGTCCAGGGGGCTGGCTCTCAAACGACTTGAACGAAAGTCAAGGTGACTCTTCTGGAGAAGTGGGTCCCATGACTCACACACTGGCTCTGGTGATGACAAAAACACTGGTGACACAGACGCACATGAAGAGCCCAAGTCCCATTCCTTAATGAACATAAACTGCTGTTTCATGTGAGATTTTAAATGCACACACGCAGCTACATTTACATATTAAATATTAGAAGTATGCTTTTGAATGTATCATCTACTCTACATATATTCTTCATATTTATATATAAAATATTCATCGTAACAGCTACCTATACATTATAAAATACATTATAGCATACATTAGAGTACAGTACATTATACTGTATCAATAGTATACTATATACTATTTAATTAATGTCTCATTAAGAAAATGGAAAATTGTTTTATATTAATGTCATATTCAGAAACATATATTTCTTATGTACTTATATATATGTCTTATATGCTTATACAAAGACAAAAATGCACAATCTTTGCTTTTAAGCAACCAATGAATATACAACTCAGGAGCCACAGAAATTTTTATCTGATAGGAACATGAGAAATGGCCTCAACCTGCCGTATTTCCACAGGCACAGAAGTGGGAGTCTGTCCCAGGCAGGCGTGTGGCCGGCTGGAACCATGCAGCGGGCTGGTTTGGGACGGAGGGCGGCGCTGCGCCCCGCGGCTCTGCTGTGTGGGCCTGCCTCTCCCAGGGACGTTCCGGGTCTGGGCGGAGACTTCGGAGTCACCTGCGCTGACATTTTCAGGTGGTTTAGCTCCACGCCAGGACTGTGCCTCTCAGAGGTGCATTTGCCACCAGCAGCTGCTCCCACCACAGAGTGCCCCTAATAATAAAGAGTAGCTACTGGGAACTGAGCACCTACTATGTGCAGGAGCTGGAGTCTGCCTCCTGGGCCTGTGCTCTCAACCTGGCCTGACCGCCCTGCCCTGCCCCTGACTGGCACAGGCACGCGATAAATGGCGGTTTGCATTCTTGGGGGGCGGGGGGTGTAAAAAGGAAAATGATTCGAAGGCACAAGACAGTGTGTGAGTGTAATTTAAAGCCAGCCTTTTCTTCTCGGAAGGTCAGCCTCCTGGAAGGAGCTGGAGACATCGCTCCCATCAGCACGCGGGGTGAGCCCTGCTGGGCTCCCCGCCTCCCCTCCTCGCTCAGGAGCGGGTCCCCAACAATGCCGTGTTGTCTCCGTCACTATCAGCTGACCGCCCTGGGAACCCCACCGCCTGCCTGACTCCAGCCTTATCTCCAACAGGACACCCTCCTCCGCACATCACTGAGCGGCTCGCGACGCCAGCTCTGGGCTTCAATCAAGCTCTGTTCACCGGTGACCCCGAGGCGGGAGCAGAGGAGGGCCGGGCGGGCCGCCCCCTTTCCACCTGAGTGAGTGCGATAGGAGGCCCCCCAAGGAGTGCCCAACCGCCCCAGCCTCGCTCGCTGGGCGTCCTGGGAACCCGCACCCCTGCATGAAAGGCCCTTCTTGTTCTGCTGAGTGCGGCCGGCTGGGAGCAAGCCTCTGAGGGGCTTTTCATGTGGCCGCATCCAAGCGCTCCCGGTGCTGGGGCTGCATCTAAACAGCCAAGTGGAAGGTAACCTGATAGGCAGATATGTCCGAAGCTCGGGAGTGGGGCCTATAGTCACTCACCCCTGCTTTTTAAAATTGAAATACAAATACCTATCAAGGCTCACTTCCCCTTGCTTTCTTAAACAGCTCCGTGTGTGATTTAGCAAGCAGCCACGTGTATTTCATAGTTAGCAGGACGCCAAAGTTCCAAAAACGTAATTGGTTTCTGCCATATTTTTGCACATTCAGCTCATCGCGGCCGTGTAGGGCGGTACTGTTTGTTGGTCCCCTCAGCCACGGGGCGCCCTCTCACTGCGCAGTTTCTGCCCCCGCCAGGCCCTCGTGGCTCCCCCAGAGCAGCAGCCGGGAGCAGGTGAGGGCTCAGTGAAGCGTGAACTGCTTCCTTAAGGAGACCGAAGGGTGCTGCAGGCTCTTTTGAACTTTTATTTTACTCTGGATGTTGGTATTGCTGGTGGGAAGTGGCTATCATAGGAAACCCTGGCTGGGTGTCCTTGACCTCGGCAGAGTCACCCGCCTCTCTGAGATTGGATCCTCTCATCTGCCGCGGGAAGGGTCTCCTCCCACCAGGACCGTAGGGCAGGTTTTGGAAGAAGCCACGCACTGTCTGAAGTTCAGGTTGGTTCCCAGGTGACCAATCCTGCAGGTTCTCCCTGGACTTAGAAATGTCCTGGGATGCTCACACTGGGAAAGACCCCAGTGAACCTGGACAGTTGGTCGCCTTATCATGAACAATTTTATTCCTGCCTTTCTAAACACTTTTATTAGTAAAAACTGCAGGATTTGTGTACCATTTGTATTTTTAGTAGTAGAGACCACAGCTTCCTTGGAGGTGACGCTGTCTTGTTCAGACTGTACGATGTTTCCTGTAGAAGTGGCGGCGGCTGCTGTAATAAGGTGTTGGAACTGTCTTCCCCACCAGGGATGTTTGGTTTTCACAGCCACTAGGAAGTGAGTCAGGCCCCGGGTCCGACTGCTGGGGGGCTAGGGTGGCAAGGCTCCTGTAAGAAGAAGGGTTTCATTCAGAGGGCCTGTGGCAGCCCTGCTGGGGGGCAGTGGGTCTGGCTGGGTTCCCGTCCCCCATCCTGCTCTTGCTCCATGATGGGTTCACGGTCCACCCCTCGGCAGAACAGAGCCATTCCTGGGGTGGGGCGCAGGGTGGGGGGGATGCTCTCTAAAGAGGAGCTTTGACATCTACTCACTCGTTGATTTGGGGAAATACTTGTTGAGCATGCACTGTGTGCTCTGGGGATGAGGTGGTGAATAAGGAAGACGTGGTTCTGTCCTCACGCTGCTTGTATCTGATAAGGAGCGGAGTCCCCAAAGCTGAGGACTGCTGGGAGGAAGGAAATGCAGGAGGATGGGGGGCCCCAGGCGGGGACAGTGAAGGAGGAAATGGGGTCCCTGAGGCCCCTCCCCTGGGGTGGCTGACAGGCATCTCCCTGGGAACAGGTCCCAAATAATAATGAACATAGTGCATTCGATTGCCCCAAACCCTGGTTTCCACACAGTGTCCCGTGCGGAAGAGGACGGCCCATTTCTCAGGCTAGAATCTTCGCAGCCATCCTTTCTCCCCTACCTCACGCCCAGTCCTTCAGCACATTGGGTTACATGAACCTTCGCAGTAGAATTCAGCCACAGTACCTTAGCTTCCCTGGCACAGCCCAGGCTCAACGTTGCTGGCGGAGGGGCCCTTTGGGAGTGCATGGCCCTTTAATAGTAACAACAACAGGAACAGCCACAAGAATGAGGAGCACTTGCAGCACTTAGTGTGTGCCTGCTAGACCTGGAATTGCTATGTAAATACCGCTTTAAGTCCTGGCTGGTGTGGCTCAGTGGACTGAGCACTAGCCTCCAAACTGAAGGGGTGCCGGTTCGATTCCCAGTCAGGGCACATGCCCAGGGTTGCAGGCCAGGTCCCCAGTCAGGGGCACGTGAGAGGCAACCAACTGATACACCTTTCACACACTGATCTTTCTCTCCCTCTCTTTTTCCCCCCACCCTTTCCCTCTCTCTAGAAGTAAATAAATAAAATCTTTTTTAAAAATACTACTTTAATGTGACAATCCTCCGAGCTGGGCACTGCAGTCAGTTCTGCTATATATGCTCCTCAACTCCAGTGCGGCGTGCAAAATTGCAACAAAGAAAAGGAATTGCGGGGCTGGAGGAAGTGCAGGCAGGAGCACAACACTGAAAAACCTCACTGGTGTGACACATTAAAACACTTTTTAAAAAATGTTTATTGATTCAGAGAGAAAGGAAGAGAGAGAGAGAGAAATCAATTAGTTGCCTCTCATATGCGCCCCACCTGGGGATTGAACCCACAACCTAGGTATGTGCCCTGACGGGGAATCGAACCCCCAACCTTTTGGTGTACAGGACAATGCTCCAACCACCTGAGCCCTACCAGCCAGGGCCAGTGAGAGAGTTTTAAAGAAATACAGGAACCTAATAAAAATGGTAGCACAGTTTTGTACATGTTAAATGATTCAGCAATACATAAATCCCACACCTGCTAAGGCACTTTCCCTTGGAAAAAAATGAGGTTTGCTTGTAGAAGTGGGTGTTGGAAAAATTCAACAGGGTCATTTGGTGAGTTATTGTGACACAGTGGAAGGGGAGGTGACTGAAACAGACAAGCGAACACCACTCGGGGAGGGGGTGGCCCCTGACACGGTGGCGAACGAGGTATGAATGTGCGTCTGTGTTTCCCTGCGGGACTCCACTGAACAGGATGCTGTGTGGTTCGGTGTTCATGTTGCGTGTTCTGTGGTTGAAGTTACATGTAGCCAAACACAGACCCGCTGGAATCTGCTCAACTTGTCCGCTAGCATATCAGAAATCCCATTAGAACAATCTGTATTTTCAAAACAAGCATTATAGGATAACAGGCCTTATCGCCAGCCCCATTGAACAGATTAAGAAACTGAGGCACAGAGGCGTAAAATACCCAAGGTGGAGTCGCTGATAAGCGGTGGAAGTGCTTTTTGAACTTGAGCTGGATTTCAGAATCTTTGTGCTCAGTCTCTGGAGTCCTGTTCTGTAGGCTGGGGTTGGACAGTGCAGCGAGATTCAGCACTGGGATCAGGGTCTTTAGTGACCTTGACTCTGACTAGCCGGGCTTGCCATTGACTTCCTTATGGAACGATCTCGCAGAGCTGGCCCCGGCCCCAAGTGGGAAAATGTCATCGTATTGATGTGCACGCATGTGCGATGGATGTGTGGTACTATTCATCATGGACCAGACACCGGGGTTGTCTTTTTCAATTCCCAAAGAATGAAAATAGCGAAGGTGGGTCCTTCAATTCTCACCACTCGATGAAGAGAAGGAAGCACAGGGTAGTTAACTAACTTGTCCAAAATCACACAGCAGAGCCAGGATATGAATCTGGATGATGTAATGGCTAAGGCCACACCATTACCGAACTGTCACACAGCTCAGAATGGCCTCCTTTGCAGCACAGGGAACATAATTTTAGAGCGTGGGGACTTCAGAATCCTGTGATAGAACGATACAGATCATTGTGTCGTTGAAGAGAGGGACAGTGGCTGGCCGAAGCCCACCCGGCTGACAGAGGGGTGTCCCCACTTCCCAGCCCAGCCCCAGGAGCCTTCCCACTGCACCTGGACCCTGTGGTGCTGGGGGTCCTTTAAACGGACACCCACCTAAGGTGAGCTGAGATGAGCCTTTCATCTTCAAACACTTTGAAATCTGGGGCAGTTTTCCAGCAAGGAAAATGCTTCTTAACACCCACACCATGTGGTAGCAATAACCGCTAGGTTCTGAACACGCTTGAAATTTGACAGATCTCCGGGTAATTACCACATCATTTGGTAAACGAGCATTACCGACAAGTCTCTGAGGAGAGACTCCATGCCGATGCCTTGGCATCACCCCGAGGCCGTCCCCAGCCACGCCACGGGATCGATCTCTCACCGCGCCCCCCTCCCCCCGCCCCCAGCTCCTGCCGGCATTGAGCCTCATACGCAGCAGCCGGAGCAGGGAGCGCGCTGTTTAGGAGGGACAGGGACTGACCGCACACATCACTGCCCTGAAGGATGTCACTCCGCGGATACTCAGTCCCTCCTTGGAGACGGAGAGCGCCCCCTCCCGGCTGCATCCAGCCCATCCCCCACCTCGGTGGACGCGCAGGACGCAGTGCTGGGAGCATGCGCTGGGCTTCTGGACCCAGCAGACCATGGCCGGGAGGGGCAGGGTTGGAGTCAAACGCAGTCTAGCCAGCCACCAAGGAAAGACTTGACCCATACATATCCTTGAACTTCTTCGAGTTCTGGTCTTTTTATCTGAAAGCAGGAAACAATTCAAACCTCCCTCGCAGGTGATTGCGAGGAGTCATGTAGGTAACGAACGGCCCGGAGAGCCATAGTTTAGACGGCGCCACCTGTGGGGGCTGCAGGGCCGGCTCTGTTACTGGGGTCCGACGCAGCCCCACACAGCAGGCAGGCAGCTGGGCGTGGCTGAGTTCCAGCTCCACTCACCCAAGCAGGAGGCGGGCAGGGTTTGGTCCGTGAGCCGTACCTCCGATACAGAGCATCTAGGTCAAAGTCAGGCACGTGGTCGGCGCTAAGTAGAAGCTGTTATTATTATTATTATATTTTAATTGCTGTTGCTACTACTACTTTGCTTATTCCATCACTACGGCTGGATGGCCGTGGGCAACCATCATGCACTGGTGGTGTGAAAATAAGGTGAGATCCCTACATAATGACAACAAAAATAATAAAGAAATAATACAGGAAGGCACCATACTCCCGACAGTCTTCTGGGAATTTTATATGTATTCACTCATTTAAGCCTCAGGTGGATTCAATTCTCCCCATTTTGCAGGTAAGAAAAATGAGACAAAGAGATCTTAGTACCTTGCCCACAGCAGAGCCAGGATTCAAACTGCGGTGATACGGCTCCCGAGCAGGTTCACTGCCATTATTACCATATTTTTCAGACTATAAGACACACTCTCTTCCCTGGCTGGCGTAGCTCAGTGGATTGAGCGCGGGCTGCGAACCAAAGTGTTGCAGGTTCGATTCTCAGTCAGGGTACATGCCTGGGTTGCAGGCCATGACCCCCAGCAACCGCACATCGATGTTTCTTTCTCCCTCTCTCTCTTTCTCCCTTCCTTCCCTCTCTCAAAAATAAATAAATAAAATCTTAAAAAAAAAAGACACACTCTCCCCCCCAATTTGGGAGGAATAATGATTGTTAATGCTGCTGTTGAGTTCTGTTTACATTTACATTGGTGAAATAGTATGTTATTTATGTTATTAAATATTTTACCACATTTTTTGCTTCAATTTTTTTTCCTGTTTTCCTCCTCTAAAACCTAGGTGTGGCTTAGGGTCCGAAAAACACGGTACTTGGAAAGCGCTTTATCACGATCGTCTGCTATGGGATTCTATTGGGCCTTTCTTTGCCTCTCCTTTGAATGCGACGCCCTGCTGAGGATCTGGGGGGGATGCTGGTGTTTGTGGAATGGACTGTTGAAGAGCTGGACCTCTGGCCCGTCCTGTCCTCGCCTGGGGTGCTTAGCTCCCCATCGTCGGCTGAAACCGCTGCCCATGCGGCAGACGTGCGGGGCCCAGCAAGTTGTGCCTGAGCACCTGGGTGGCTCTCGCTCCCGGGTGCTGGTTGAAGGACTTCGGCGCCAGGGCACCCGTGACCTAGCTGATTACTTTCCCTGCGCCCATTAACGGTGACATTATTAGAGCCTGGCAAAGGTCTGCTGGGAGAGGAGTAGCTCTTATTTGGGCGGGATGATTATTTCATTTCTACCACATATTACGTCCTTTAAAACAAACAACGCGTAGACATCATTTCATTTCGGAAACATCGTTACCAAGCCTCAGATCCAAAACCTGGCAGATGTGGGTGGTGGTAGAATTTCCACTTCAAGTGAAATGTTAATTTCTCAGGGATTTATGGCCACCTTTCCACTGCTGGGTGTATTCCCCTCTGGCTTTAGGGTCCTCGGTCCCCTTTGAACTTGTCACCCGCGCCCAGGATCTGTGTGTGGGTCCGAGAGGGCAGGGCTGGGGCTTTGCCCCCTTCTCAGGGGGCCTCAAGATGGCAGATCCAATCAGAACAGCGAAACAACCCGTGTGTTGCTGGAGACACGTAACATCAGCCAGACAGCCGGGGCAGCCGGCTGAGCAAGATGACTTAGTGACATGTGATTCATACACATATACGAGCGTGGGTCTCCGGGGAGCCAGGCCGGGGGCTGACCGGAGAGAACACACCCTCCTTCCCTGTTTCCACGTCTTTCCCATCCCCACAGAACCCACCCTGGGCTTCTACACAGCCTCTGGGTGAGCTCGTTGCGACAGACGGTTTTTCCGTGCGTGGTGGGTATTCCGTTTGAGGCCACACAGCCTGCTGTTTCAGAGAACCACCGCTGGGCAATGTTCCTCCACCGGGTTTATTTGGAAATGTCAGCATCCTCAGTGGCACTCACCCATTAAAGGTGGAGAAAGCAGCTAGCCAAAGCCAGATGGCATCTGTGTGCGCGCGCGCTCCCTCATGCCGGGAGGCGGGGTGCGGGAAGGTGGAGGAGGCAAGCTTCAAGGGAGCGGATCAATCTGAGCTGGGGGGGGGGGGGGCGTTGGGAGAAGGAGCGCTCTGAATAAAAATAGCATGCGCATGCACGCCTGCCGCGCACCCCCCCCCCCCCCCCCCCCCCCCGCCACCGCCCCGCCCTTAATGACTTCTCCTTGGACTCGTGTTTGGCTCTCAGAGAAACGTAGCGGAGGGAGCGGAGGGAGCCGGCCTGCCAGGTGGGGTTTCCAAGCCCGCGCTGCTCTAAACTTCTCCACATGTGAACAAGTGTTTACAGTTTTAAAGATGTGTTGAGTAATTGCACATGCGAGGTATCTCCCCTCTAATGCGCCCAGCATGTTCCCTGGCCTCGCCAGAGAACACCCTGGTTGACAATGAAATTGTTTGCCTCCTCCGCGCCGAGGCTTAAGGAGGCACTGGTTTGTGTTGCGATGTAATTGGTAGCAGCACTTGGGCCTTTGTAGGTCTCTTTCAGCTACTGAAAATTACTGCCTTAATCCACTCGGTGCTTACCCGGATTACGGGGAGGAGCCCCACGGAGCCCCCTGCGCGGGTGGGGAACGGAGTGGCCGTGCTTCCAGCTGATTTGGAAGCTCCCCCAACATTTCGAAACGCGGGTAGAAAAACAAAAACAACGGCCTCCATTCTCCTTTGGATTCTCTCAATTTTCAAGAATTTTTGCATCCCCCTGGAGAATAATCGAAGAATTGTTCTTTTGCAATGGGAACATCCTTGAAAAGCCTCCTGTTTGTACAGATGGGCTTGCTCTGGTCCCCTCCCCCCACTGCACGGGAAGAGAGCGGGTGGCACCTCAGGGAGACAGGCAGGGTGCTCTGCGCTGCTTGTTATTTTTTACAGCGTTCTTGGTCTTCTCTCTGGCTTCCAGCAAAACACAGCCAAAATGGTTTGGCAGGTCACTCCGCACTAGTAAAACCCTGTCAGCCACAGCCGAGGCCCAGAGCGAGGCTGGCCAATTGGAGGGGCATACCCAAACCCAGACACGCGCGCACCTTCCCATCGGCCCTCCGGTGGGCTCCCACAGGGGAGTGAGACCAGGGCGATGGCCTCACCCTTCACCCCTGTCACCTGCCTGCGTCCCCCGGCTGCCCCAGGGTGTCCCCCATCTCAGCTGCCAGACGAGGGAAACATGAGCTGGCTGGCACCTCTTGGTTCACTTCAGGGCGGCATTTTCCAACTTGAGATTTTTTTCACTACTATTTTGCAATGTTCCCAGCTGAGCGCTGCGGCTTCAGAGGAAGAGTCTCCGAGAGGCAGGGCCCGGGGACTGCACCCTCCCGTCCAGCTCTGTCCCTGCCCCGGACACCCTGCTCACGCGGCCTCCAGACCTCCGCCGCCAGGCAGAGCCTCGCCTGAGAGCTGAGTGTGTGTTTGGACAGCAGGCCTCCCAAATTCTAAAGTCTTATCGGCGTCTGAGCCTGAGTGTCGCCTTGCTGGAATTAGACATTAATTACATTTAAATGAGAAGCGAAATCTTATCCATTCCCTTTGCTTCCTCCCCAAACCTTTTCTGTGGGATCTCGCTGCCTCCCCTCCTCCTGAGCCAGGCGGGGCGGCCATTGATGAGTTCTGCGCTTAGTAGGGGGTCTGGTGCAGAGACAGTTGGACACCCCTGCTCTTCTTCCCCCTGTACCCCCCTAGCTGTGGCAGCAGAATTGGGGCATTCATCATTCTAGGGTAGTTGTTCGCTTCTTTGCTGTTTTGTGAGATTCTCAAGGGCAGTTTCTGTGGTTGCTCATTCTTGAGCAATTCTCAGCAGAAGACCCGACAGATCAGGTGCTCAGTAACTACTGTTTGAATGACTCCGTAGTCTCCCTGGACCTGCGTCTGTTTCTGAGATCAGTGTCCGTCCCATACTGGTGCTGAAGGTAGAATTCCTGCAGCGTGGACCAGAGGCAAGGGAGGCAAGGGGACCGAGTTGGAAGTGGGACTATGAGGTCCAGACAGTGTTCCACTGGGGACAGTCCGCAGAGCAGTGGGCCCCGGGGAGCTCCGTCGTGGAGGAGGCAGGGACCCACGGAAGCCCAGGGAGACCCGGACAGGAGAGAAGTGTGTGGGCAGCCGGTCCTTCCCCCACGGACGCTGAGTGTCTGAAGAAGGGGACCGGGCACTAGATGGGGTCCTGCGGGCCCAACAGGCACCGAAGACAAGCCAACACCCTCTCCCCGGGACATCACTGAGGGAGACAGAGAGTATGTAGAATGAATGACTCTGAAACACGCCAGGAAGGAAATACATGCCTCCCAGCAAGGGGCAAGAATAGGCCTGAATCCAGGGGCCGTGTGACCAAGAGCAGACAGGGCAGGTGATGCAGGCAGGGGCCTGGGCTCAGAGAGTCAGAGAGGGCACCTGGGGTCACAACAGGGTACAAGGCAAGGCTGGAGTCACAGCGAGGGAGGCTGGGTGGTGAATCCAGAAATCTGTCCGGCCTTGAGTCAGGAAGGAGGAGACAGAGTGGGCTTCCGGTTCAGGGCCAATTGCTCGCTTTCTTTCTTTTTTTCCCCCTTAATTTTTTCTTTTCTTTTCTTTTCTTTTTTTCTTTTCTTTTCTTTCTTTTTCTTTTTTCTTTTCCTTTCCTTTCTTTTTCCTTTTCTTTCCTTTTCTTTTTCCTTCCCTGCTTCCTTCCTACCTTCCTTCCTTCCTTCCTTCCTTCCTATATTCATAGAGCATCCACCACCTGACTGTTACAAGCACACAACAAAATCAATACAATTCCCGCTCTCACAGAGCTTGCAAGCTAATGAAGAAAACAATCAACTGGTAATTAGACACGTTTATCTAATTATACCCGTTGGGAAGTGCTACGGGGAAAGAAGCAGGGGCCACGCTAGAGTAACCAGAGACTCCAGCTGAAAGTGGGGGTGTCAGGGAGCCTCTTCGAGGACACGACACGTGGCCTGAGGGAGTTGGCCCGGTGCACCGTGGGGGAGAGAAGGGCCTGGGCAAAGCAAACCACCCACGTGACTGGTCTTCAGAACAGCGCCCCCCATAGAGACCAACACCCCGATTCCCAGAACCTGTGTCTCTCTAACCTGACATGATGACAGGGACTTGCAGGTTGTGGGCAGTGACTGTGACAGGGGAAGAGCGCCTGGATGACCCAGGGGGGCCCGGTCTTGTCCTGTGAGCCCTTGAAGGCCGAGAGCCCCTCCCAGCTGCGGTCAGAGAAAGACGCGGCCCCCTGAGAGCGGCCAGAGAGACGCACTAGCTGAAGCTGGAGGAAGGGGCCACCGGCCTCTGCGGCCTGAGAGGCAAGAAAACAGAGTCGCCTCCAGGAAGGGACCTGTCCTGCCAACACGTGGACTTTGGCCCAGTGACACTGCAGGGCTGCTGACCTCCAGAATGATAGAAAGAATAAATTTGCATGTCTGTCCAGGCTGGCGTAGCTCAATGGATTGAGCTCAGGCTGCAAACCAAAGCATCGCAGGTTCGATTCCCCGTCAGGGCACATGCCTGGGTTGCAGGCCACGGCCCCCAGCAACCACACATTGGTGTTTCTCTCTCTCTCTCTCTTTCTCCCTCCCTTCCCTCTCTAAAAATAAATAAAATCTTTAAAAAAATAAATTTGCATTGTCTGAAGCTACGAGGTGTGTGGTCATTTGTTACAGCAGCGACAGGAAACTCACACAGGCCAGAGACAGAAAAGAGCCGGGCACATCTCAGAGACCAGCAGGGGGCTGGTGTGACTAGAGCAGCGGGGGCGACACCCCCAGACCCCGAAGTGGCTTCGGCAAGGAAGGAACAGAAGTGTGACGTGATGTACGTGTGCAGTGTCCTTGGATGCTGGGTGGAGGCAGGGTTGGAAGGGCGGGTGCGGAGGGGAGACCAGTGATGGACTGTGTTAGGAGCCCTCTCCCAAAAGGACGGGGGCTCAGATGGGGGTGGAGTCAGAGCAGAGAGAAAGTAGTGGGCGGAGTTCAGGGCCGTCTGGAGGTGGAACCAGTCGGACCTGATGTCTGATTGGATTCGGGGAGTGAGATTAAAGGGGGATCAGGGGCAGCTCCCAGGCTTCTGGCTGGAGCAGAGGCTGAGAGCAAAGGTCAAGGGAAGAGGGAAGGAGGCGGGCGGGGCCCCACCACGCCCGGCCCCTGAACAGATGGTCCCTCCTACCTCCAGCAACGCTGATCCTGGGGCAGCATCTGGCATCTCAGAAGGTGAAGGAAAATCCTCTGAAAAGCAAAGAAAATGTCTGTTAAAGGCTTATTGGTTAGGACTCCTTTTGAACAGGTAAGAGTTAGAAAAACCATTTCCAAGGGTCTTAAGCTAAAAAGTCCAGGGGGTACATCTGGCTTAATGAGGGCCTGATCCCGGCCTCCGGCTCCTGGCCTCACCGCCTCCGAGGGCCTCCGTTCTCCACCCTGGCGCACCTGCGGCGGGCGCGTGCGCAGGAAAACCATCGTGATGAGTCCGGGTAGACCAGGCTAGATCAACGCCCGCCCCTCCTCTCCCCGCGTCACCACCAGCGGAGGGAGCCACGGGACAGGGACGGACAGGCGCCGAGTGACCCTGCTTGGGTCGTGGTTTCCCTCCTTCGGGCGTGGTGCCCCGGAGGGAGGGAGGAGCGCGGGTCTGAACAGCAGCCGGGGGTGCTCCCGGAGACCAGGCAGCTCACCCCCGACCCGCCACCCAGATGTCCACGGTCCCCGCACGTGATTCCTAGCACAAGGGTGCGCAGCCCCCACACGTACTGCTCAACAGCTGAGGACTGTGTGTGACCGTGTGAAACAGGGAGGAATGAGTCGTTGGGATGCTCTCGTTCACAGGCAGTTGTGCAGAGTCGCAGCAGGCTGCAGAACAGAAATGTGGGGCTGGAGGAACCAGGAAAATCAGGGGTCAGAGTGGCCAGTGGCAGCCGGGGGAGACTGAATACGATGTAGGGCCAGCAGAGCACGGCGTGGGCATCACTGGCCTGTCCATCCTGACAGCCAGCTGGCCCATCTCTGAGAGGTGGCCCTGGCCCTATGGCTCCTCTCTTGCTGCTAAAGAGCAGTGGCCAGTGGCCGAGGGTCCCCCCTCCTCCGGGTAACTTGTCCCTTGACCTTAAGTGCCAGACCATTTCCAAACCCCCCTTTCCGGGAGGGCCTGGAGCTCTTCGGTCCGCCTCAGAGGACACGTGGTCTAAGCAGACATGGTTTGAGGGGCGAGACGAGGGACTCAGATCACGGGGGTGGGGGGTCTCCCTTCGGTTGGGGACAGTGTCTGAGCAGGCTGAGAAAGGCACCCCTTAGGTTCTAAGGGTCCTCGGTAGGGCAGCAAAGTGGGTGTCACATCTCAGTAAAGATTCCAGCAAACGTCATTCATAGTGTGAAAAGCCTGGAGCGTGGGCAGGGGGCTTTGTACTCACGCAGCTCCTGGCTAGCTCAGTCCCACAGCAGGCGCTGTGAGGGCCTTGGCCAGGGGCCCTCAGAGGCTAACAGTTTGCTGCTCACGTGGCCGAGGCTCCCGGCCCAAGGGTGTTTGTTCTGCAGCGGGGACCGTGCCCGGCCCGTTCTACGACAGGCTGGAAGGCCGGGCAGGCCACCTCTCGGGGCAGCTCTCACCAGTGACTGGTGGGCGGTGGTGAGTGTGGAAAGCTGCAGCCATGCCCTCTGCCTTCAGGACAGCATCTCCCAGAGGCCCCAGCGGGCAGCGGACCCCAGCAGCCAGTGGTGTGTTGGGGAACAGGTTCTGCTGGGGAGAGGGGGCGGAGAGAACACCCCAACTATTCAACCGACCCCCCGAGGCTGGTTAGGAGAGGCATTGCTCCCCGTGTGTCCCTCTCTGAGCATACAGGTCCCTTTGGCCTTCCTTACAGGGGCCTCATTTGAAGCTATTGGGGTCCCGGGGACCAGCAGCTCTGCGGATCCTGACTCCTGGAGGCTCTGTCCCCTCCCCGCAACCCCAAGAAGCGGTTACGGCCGGAGCTGTGCCCCCCACCTCCCCTGGCTGGTTCCACTCCCAGGTCAGCGGCTGCAGCAGCCGGGCTCAGGCATACCCTCTCCAATCCGGCCTCAGAGCTGGGAGTCACGCACCGAGACCCTTGGGCGACGGGCTGGAGGGATGGAACAGATAACCCCGAGCTCTCCCCCAGCTGCACCTTCCACACGCCTCTCACTTTTGAGCTGCCTTTATTTTCACACCGGAAGAGCATTGCCTAGGGTTTGCTGTCAGGAGGATTCTTAAAAATAGCGTTTCTATGGTGAAACAATGCCCCTTGTTTGGAAATACGCGGAGCTTATAAAATGTGTGTTCCTGTGTTTTCCTGGATCCGGGCGCGTTGCAGAGTCTAGGGATTTATTTACAATGAAGAAAGTGTTTTTGCGAATTGTGGTTAAACAAAAGGATTGTGTTTGGAGTGCCGAGTAAAGGAGACATTGTTTATTATGTTCGTGATTTGGGACGCAAGCTGGAAAGAGACGAATTTACAGGGAAGGAGGGGGAGGTGGTGGTCATGGAAGGTAACCGTCCATTTCTTCGGGCCGGGCAAGCTGGAAGAAAACATTGTCCTCTCCGTTATCCATCCCTCCTTTCGCAACCTTGTGTCACCTTCCCTGCTCCAGCCCCTTGCACTGGGACTTGTTTCAGCGCTTGCCTGTCCTCACCCCCTTCCCCACGGCTGTGTCCCACCGGCCCCTGTGAGGCCCCAGAACAGATTTGCTCCGCGACCTTCCTTATCTTGCCTCGGGCTCCGCTTCCAAGGAGCTCTCAGCGGTCGGGAGCCGAGCTGTCTCCTTCTCCTGCCCCAAGTCCCCAGGCAGCCGGGGCGCGGAGTTTGTCAAAGTTCGCAGGATGAAAATAACAGCCGAATCCAAAATCTTTCCACTGTCACGGTCGTATCTTATGAGCTTCCCCATGTGGCAAAACTGGGGCACAGAGGGGACGAGCCTGTTAACGAGACCCCGTCCCCCGGAGGATGCAAGCGGCGGCGTTTCCACGGTTGGGAAGATCCGTCTTGACTGATTGAGGCTGTCAACCATCAGGTTATGAGCTTTCTGGGTGTCACATGATGCTTTTGGGGAGAGCACTAACTTCTGTGTCTGGGCATGTGTGTGGGGGGTGCAGAAAGGGGCTGGTTGACCTAACATATCTAGTCCTTAAATGCCAGTTTAGCACCTTCCAAGATCTCGAAGACTTTTTCTGCCTCCCCGGAGCCCTCGCATGGTGCAGACACCCCTTGCAAACACAAGTGCCTGCGTGAACAAGGCTCTGTCAGTCTGCTAGCTCTGCAGAAATCGCTCGTCCGCCTTCAGGAGGGGGATGGCGGATGTGTACGCGGCGGGAGGCGAGGGAACTAGCTGATGGGGATGGTTGGTGTGTGGGTTCCACTCACTCACTCAGCAGTGGGTTCTCCCCCACCCCGCTGCCCCCAGGGAAAGGGGAATTTCATTCATGATGGTCCATGGAAAGTCCGACCCATAGCAGATGCTCTCAAGGCCTGCCCCCGGCCCCTCAGGTGTCCCCACCCTCTTCATGCTCATTGTTCCCCCCGCAAGCAGCCGAGGCTCCTGCCTGCTGTAGACTGAATGGATGATGGCGTCTCCCCAGACGGAATCCACGTGTTGGAACGCTACCCTGCAATGGGATGGCATTTGCAGGAGGGATCTTGGGGAGGTGCCTAGTGCAAGAGGGTGGAGCCCTCACGAATGGGATTAGTGTCTTGATAAAAGAGACCCCAGAAAGATCCCCGGCCTCTTCTGCCTTGGGAGGACACAGGGCGAAGGTGGCATTTCTGAGCTGGGAAGTGGGCCCACATCTCTAGGTGACTTTACACCGTAGGCCGTGAGCCTCCGTAACTGGAAGAATCAAGGCACGGGCTAGAGTGCTTGCATTACAGCGGCTCCAACGAGTGCACGGAGACACCAGCTGCGGGTATTTTTCGGCTGCCAGTGCCCTTGCCCCAGTCCAGGGCAGGCTGGAAGGCTGGGCAGGTGACCCTCCAGGGGCAGCTCAGCCAACCACAGGCTCTCCGGGGGGAGGTGGGTGCAGGCAAAGCACTGATCCATTCCCATGGGGTAAATACTCCCACTGTGATGGAACTCAGGTTGCGGCAGGGGTAATGACCTTGGGGTTGGGGGGAGAGGCACACAGTTGGCTCCTGTGTATCAGTTCAAGCTGCCCCAGGAGGCCCCTGCCAACAGCACCGAGGCCCAGCTGCCCCCGAGGTAACCCACTCGTGAACATGGCTGGCACTGGCACCCCCTCCCTTCCCGTCTCCGTCCCCCACGGCCTCCCCAGCACTCACCCCCCTGGGTCACCTCCCAAGCAAACACGTGTGCCCAAGTCCTTGTTCAGGACCTGCTGCTGCTGGGCTCCAAGCTAGAGCTGGAGCTACTGCTCGCAGTTTGCTGCTGTTTGAGCAAAGCAGGCCGGACTCCCCACTGCGTGCAGAGAGGCGTGTGCTCTTGGTCTGGTCCCAGCCGAGCTCTGGGCCTCCCACCCCCCCAGAACCAACACGCTTCTCTGACTTCCTCTCCACCCACCACCCTCGTGGGTTGGCTCCCGAGCCTTCTTCACTGGGCATCCCCTCCGCCCGTGCCTCTCGGTCCTCCATCGCTGCCTCTGGCCCGGTCTCTCCAGCCCCCTCTCCGAGGCAGTCCCTGGCCCCTCCTCCGGGCAGAACGAACCCCTTCCTCCCCGTGTCGCTGAGTTGTTTGGACCTTGATTACAACATTTATCAAGACCTGACTTTCGTTAGCTTTCCGTGGGTTTGGGACACCCCCTCACCGTCCTGGGAGCCTGGGGGGCCAGGACCATGATCCGAACACTTTCCAGCCCGGGCGCTGGTGAGTTGTCACCGACAAGTGTTTGCCACCATGAACTGCCTCACCCTGGCGGGAGTCGTGGGGCCTCCGGCTTCTGCTCTGACTCTGCCCAAGTCACACCGGGGAGAGTCTTCCTCGTCCAGGAGCAGGTGGGCAGGTGGGCACAGACGCGGGGATGAGCCCAGGGAAGGCAGGTGCTTTAGGGACTGGGGGGCACTCCTTCCTAAAGAGGAAGGTAGTGAGGCAAGGGGAGCTTTTCCCGTTACCCACAGGGTGTTCAGCATAGCAGCGAGAGGCGAGATAGAATCTCAGTCCCCTCACTTGCCCTCTGATTAGAGAGCGGGGTCACCTGGCAGTCACCACGGTCCAGCAAACATTCTCTGAGTGCCAAGGTCACCGTGGGCACGTACATCAAGTGTCACGTGCCTGGCAGCATTCAGGGATTAAGAGACTTTGTTTGAACATGCCAGGCCCTGAATTTGACCCTGTCTCTGTCACAGGCTGGCAGACTCTGAACAAGTCATCTATCCCTGAAACCTCCATCACCACCACTTCTGTGAAATGGGGACAATCTTGTACCTCTTTGGGTTTGGGGGACATTTGAATAAGGTGATAGACGTGAAATGTTTAGTGTTTAGTACCTGGGTCAGGTAGGCACCCCAAATATATCAGCTGTTGTTCACATAAAACTGCGGGCCCAGCTCTGTGCTGAGCCCGAGGGGGGACCCTTTGACTAAGATGCAGCCCCTGTCCCCAGGAAGGTCGCCGTCTCGGGGGAGAGACAGACAGCAGACCCGTGGCTCCAGCGAGAGCCGGGGTTGCAGGAGGCTCGGGGGGCCCCAGGGAGGAGACACACAGCAGCAGCCCCCCGGCCAGGGGCTGTCCTTGAATTCCTCTCACTTCTGATAAAGATGTTTAGCTTGGCCAGAATGCTCTCCTTGCTGTTCCTAGGCTGACATAGTGGGGGAGGCTGGCTGGGGTCGAGCACAGAATGACAGAGCAGGCGAGACAGCAGGGAGATGCCGGGGCTCTCGTGCCGTCTCCCCCACTCCCACCCCACACGGGACGGGAAGGTGCCACGGAGGGGTCGCAGAGTCCGTGTCTGCTGTGCACTGACTCGTCAGCCTCCAGGAATGACGGGCTGGCTCCTCCCCGAGAGCACATCTTGTTCCGATGGCCTCCTGGACGTCCTGCCAACGACTGAACTCCCTTGGACACACATTGCAAAGGGGAACTTTCTTACTCAACTTCCAGGATCTCCTTGCTCCACAAAAAGCTAGAAATGGTGGTCTGTGTGGCCCTTTTAGGTCTAAGAAAACCCTGCTTTTCAGTTAGTGGCGATTTTGCACGCCAAGGGACACTCAGCAGGGTCGGAGACAGTTTTGGTTGTCACGCTGGGGCGGGGTGCTCCCGGAATCCGGCATGGAGGGCAAGGGTGCTATTAGACACCCTAAATACGCTGCACAGGACAGCCCCCACCACACAGAGTCGGCTGGCCCGGAGTGCTCATGGTGCTGGGGCTGAGAAACTCTGAGAGGATGGAAACGGAGGGGGTGGTGTGTGTGCGTGTCAGCGGGGGCTCCTTAGCATTTCCAAGTGTCTGAGGGGGTAACGGCGTGGGACACCCCTCCGGGCCTCCCTGGAGTCCGATTTACTGATCAAGTCAACCAACCAGGACCTTTTCCTACCAGTTTCCAGCGGGAGGCAACTGGGAAACACCGGTCTGTGGAAGACACAAGGGGAGCCTCGAGTCCGCTAGGTGACACATCCACGGTGCAGCGGAAGCTCACGGGTGAGTTTTTATCACGACACCCAGCCCTCCAATGGCAGCTGGAAAACCCAGCCTTCAACATGCCAGACAAGACCGTCCCGATGCTGTGGCGGGGGTGGGGTGGGAAGGGCAAGGAGAGCTCAAGTAAACAGGCTGGTCCTCCACCGAGAGGCACGGAGGATGCTCACTGGTTTGCAGGCCCACTAGCGAGCGCTCCGGAGGGGCCCTCGCCCAGCCCTGCCCCGCAGGCAGCCCCTGCACCGGAGCAGCTGGGTGCGGGCTGCAGCGAAACTTCCACGCTGCCGTCCCAGGCAGCCAGACCCCGCTCGCCAGGCAGCCCTTGCAGGCCCCGGCTGCCTTTGCGTATCTCTGGCGATTACTGTCCTCTCAAAGTGGCTCAGCATTCCAGGGTGTGGGTGCCACGCAGGCTTCTCCACGGGGTGGGTCTCTCTAGAGTCGCTGTTTGTTCTAACCGCTCCTGCCTGCCGCTGGCTCCCCCAGGCCAGCTGGAAAGACCGTCCCTTCCAGCCTCTGGCTGTAGGGCACCCCCGGTGGGGCATGTGCAGGTGGATGAGGCCAGGGCCCACAAACCCGAGTATAGGCCACCAGCACACGGGCTGTGTGTCAGAGAAGCCCTCAGGCTTGCTCAAGGCACCCACACCCGGAGAAGAGCCCGGGACCCCCAAATAGGGATATCTGGACACTGCCCAGGAAAAAAGTGCGGGCCACTGGGATAACTCCCATCTTTCTTCAGCCTGATCGCTCAGACTGGTGGAGGCGGGGCCATTTTTTTCCAGTCGTTGAATTCATTGCTCCAACATTTCTTGAGCGTCTACCATGTTCTTGGCAACGTAGTAGACCCTGGAGACCCTTGGGAGGGGCGGCGTTGAGCAAAGAAGGGAGGATGGACCACCCGTCACGGGTGACGTGTGGGACACAGAGTTCCCATCACTGCGAAGGGGAGGGTCGGGCGTGGTGGGGGCGGGGCTGACATAGACCTCGCAGGCAGTGGGGTGAGGTGCCCAAGAGGAGCGGGACTGTGATAATGTTCTCAGGTTTCCACCAAACTATGAGATGCAGAGCATACGGATGTAGAGTCAGCCATCCATGTAGAAGGGTCTTAGGGGAGATTTTGCTGGCTGGTAGTAGAACAGGTTGGGGACGTCAATGAAAGCTTTTTGGTGGTGGAGTAAGTCTGTCCTGTGTCTGGGGCCAGCTGTCCATGTAGTGTCTACCTGCAGGCCAGTTCTGGGCCAGCTGTAGGCCATCAGAGCACCGCTGAATGAAGGGCTGTAGGGAGGGATCTGGAAAGTGTCCTGGTGGACCCGTGTCCTCTGCTGAGGCCCCCAGGGAGTGGAGTGTGCGGGCATGCGGCACACCTCTGCCGTCCTGGGCAAAACCGTGACCCTTCAAGAGAGCAGCCCCTGGGTTGGGGATTTACCCTTCTGCCTGCTGTGGGAGCTCTGCTGGCTTCACACCGGTTTTAATGGTTCTCGCTTGTTAACCTGAAGCTGTGGCAAAGCTCACGTTGCAGAAGACCTTGAATAAGGAGGAAGGGCTGCAGCCACAATACTTCTTGTCTCTGCCAAACGCAGGGCCGTGTCTGGATGCTGCGGCCGTACCTGTCCATCTCAGGAAGCGAGGCTTTGCTCAGTCCTTGAGGGTTTCTGTGGGCTCTTTGCGGAGTTACCAAAACCATACAACCCTGTGCAGAGGCCCCCTGGGACCCTGGTTTAGAGTTTATTAGTTTGCTTTTTCTTGTTGTATTTACTCATTTTTTAAACACATGAAATTGTGGCTAGAGTGACCTTATCTGACCTATTTAGAGGCTACAAAATAATAGCTTCAAGTGCAAAAGATTGAGAAATCTTGCCTTGAGGAGAATTTTAAAGTGGATGTGCGGAACATTTATAAAAAACCCGCATGAACCCTGGAGAGAAATTTCATCCCATTCATGAGTAGCTCTAAGTCATATGTTCTTCCCTTTACTTTCAAAAGTAATGTTTCTTGTTTATTTTTCTAAAAATAAAAGCAAAATGATATGCATTATAGAAAATTTGGAAAATGTAAAGAAGTACACATATGAAAATTAGAATCATCCATTTTTCCTCCACTAGGACAGTAATTACTGTTGACATTTGGATGTTTATTCTTCCTGTCTTTTTCTGTGCCATACATTTGAAAATAGCCTTTATAAATATACAGTATTTAAATTTGTACCCTCCTTCCCCACAACATGGTAGCATTTCCTGTGTTATTAAATATTCTTTAGAAACAAGATTTATAACCACTGCATCATAGCCTCTGATAAAGACTGAACACAATTCATTTCATCATTGCCCGCTCTCTCGACGTTTCCCTTTTTAAAAAGTGTGAATGATGCCGTATGGCAGACACATCAATATTTAACTGCAGATTTGAATGTGTCCTGAGCACAACCACCAGCAAGGGGGATTACCAAGTCCCAGGACATGAGCGTTTTTGAAGTTCTGCAAACACATTGCCACACCGTGGCCTTAGGGAAAATAAGGAGCCAGTCACAGTTCTGGGACCACTGAACAGTACCATTAAAAACTATGCATGCAATAGTCAGAAATAGCTCTCTCTGCGGCGGTTTGAAAACATGCCCACAGTTTCTCTCCCCCAACCCCTGGAGAGGTGGGATCCACGCCCCTCCCCGTGAGTCTGGTCTGGTCTTAGAGACCCACTGGTAATGGGTGCGATGCCAGCACAAGCCAGGCATGTGATGAGATGTCATCTCCTGGGCTCCATCAGAAGTGGCCCCCTGGTTGCCGTGTGACACATGCGTGTGGCCAGCTGTCCTGTACGAAGTCTGTCTACCCCGAGACCTCTGCTGGAGAACCCGCATGTGGAGGTCCCCACCCACGGCCAAGCTGAGCTCTCAGCCCACAGCCGGCACCAGCTGCTGGCCCTGAGAATGGCCATCCTCCGCTGGGCTAGTCATCTCACTTGCTGACGTTTAAACTTAGCAGTGAGTGTTTTCCTGAATGACTTAAAAACACTTTTTGGTTCATTCAGAATAATTATAACACTGGTTGAGAATACGTTTCCGAGTTTCTTTTACCTTTGTTTCCTTTAAAATGCTATTTTGGAAATCATAACATTTCTGTGTGGTCAAACTTGGTAAGGGTTTCATTTGTGATCTCCGTCATTTCTAGGTTAGAAAATGCTCCTTCCGGAGCGCAGTTGTTCCCCTACATCTCTGTGCATTTTTTTCTTTCCTTTTCTTTTCTTTTGTCCCCCCCCACGCCCAATCTTCCCTCCTTTCTTTCCCCTTTCTTTGACATTCAAATCTTAAATCTGTCTATTGCTATTCCGGTATTTGATAGTAACTTGGGTTGACAGCCAAGTTCTCCAGTATTATTTGTTGAGTAATAAACAATTTCTTAGTCATTAAGTCATGCTGCTTGTTTCACTGTGACACACACATGCACACATGTTCTAGAGCCCATGTTAGGGTTCTCTGCTCTATTCCAGTTGCTATGGGTCATTGTTCCAGTAAGACATTGTTTTAACTTCTAATAGAACAAGATATGCATCATTTTTTAAATTCTAAAATATTCTTAGCTATTCTTCATTGTTTATTCTTTTAGAAGATATTTAAAATTCTCTCTTGAATTATGTTCGGCGTATAAGTTATTGGGAAAGACCTGACATGTTTTTTTTTTTTTAAAGATTTTATTTATTGATTTTTAGAGAGAGGGGAAGGGAGGGAGAGAGAAACATTGATGCCTCTCACACGCATCCAGACTGGGGACTGAACCCGCATTCCAGGCGTGTGCCTTGACTGGGAATTGAACCGGCTACCTTTCATTTTGTAGGATGACACTCAACCAACTGAACCACACAAGTCAGGGCAAGACCTGACATCTTTGTAGTACTTCAGACTGATGCCTTTCTCTATTTACTCAGACCTCTTTTGTGGCTCTCACGAGTTTTATCAGTGTCACATACTTTTCTTATTAACATTATTCCTGAGTATTACTATTTATTGTCTTTTTAGTTAATTAATTCTAGTATTATAGAAAAGCTATAATTTTGTGTATTTATTTTGTATCTGGCCCCTTTAATGAACACTCATGTCTATTATCAACTGCTTTTCTTGATTCTTTCTGACTATATAATTATATTATTTATGCATGGAGTAATTTTATCTTGTGTTCCAGTAATTTACTACTTATTTCTTTTCTTGTATTATTGCATTGGCTAGTCATTTCATAACAATGTTGACTAATAGGGGCTATAGGGAAACCTCTATAAAGAATTGTTGATCAGCAGCTAAAGAAACACTAGAAAAATCCCCACCAGACTGCAATTCTTATCTGATTAACTTTTTTTTCAAAGCCCTTACCTACCCTTCTCCTTATAAAAAGGTCAGCTTGAGATGAGGTGTTAAGGTGGTTTTTAATGTACATAACTCATGGTCTTCTCAGATCAATGGCATCTAAGTAAATTGTCTATAAAGATTCAGTCCTTGTCTCTATGCATTGGTTCTGGTAGTGACAGGCAGCATCGACACCAACTTTCCAGTTTTACTTTTTGAAGGTGATCATGAAGTGCTATATATTTGATCTATTGAAATGACTAATGGCATTAAGAAAGGTCGTAATATTAATCCATCATTGTAATTCCAGCATAAACTTAACATAGTAATAGTGGATTGTTAATTTGGTTGTGTTTGATGATGTTTTACTTGGGATTTGTTTCTCATCCGTATTCATAGTGAGGCTGAACGTGAGTTCACTATTTGTGTGGATGCGTGTGACTGTGTGGACACGGTTGCTGCCCCTCGCTTTTCAATCTCAGTAGTCAAAAACTTTTTAATGCAAATCACCTACTAAGAATGAAAGGCAGAATACAACTTAGGCTTTTTTCCGTGGCCTCCAGGACTAACGCTTTGAGCTGTCTCCTAACTCTCTCCGCGTGGAGTACCCCGCTGCAGCCACACCGACCTTCTCGCTGTTTCCTAAGCAGACCAGGCTCACCCCTCCTCAGGGCCTTTGCCCTTGACCTTTCCCCTCTGCGTCACTCATCTCTCATTTTATCGAGGTCTCTGCTCAAATGTCCTTTCTTTCGAGAGTTCCTTCTGGACAGCCCTATTTAACACAGCCTGCCAATCTCGTTCTAATATTTTGATCTCTTATCCTTCTGCATCTTTCTTCAGCATACTACCTGTATCTGATATTACATTTTTACATCTATATGTTTATTTGATATTTTCTGCCTCTACCCTGGTGATGCGAACTTGGAGAGGGGGCAGAGAGAATATGTCAATCATATCTGTATCACCAGGGCCCAGCCATCTGCCTGGCACATGGTAGGTGGTCGATAAAAATATGGAGTAGGTGAATTAGTGGATTCTCCATAAAAATATGTATTTGCTATGGGACTCCCTATGGTACTCCTCAACTACTAATATGAGGCCCGGGGTCCACACTTGGGTGAAGTGCAACATGTCTCTCCTTCCCCCACCAGGCCCTCTTCCCCCGCTCTCTGTGCTGCTCTGAACCGTGACTTGGTAGTTGCCCTGAGTCTGTGCTCACGGGTGCCCCGCCGTCCCAGTGCTGTGTCGCCACCTCAGGTGGGTCCCACTCCTCCCTCGAGGAAACGTAACTGTTCCCTGCACCTTTGCTGGGCACCAGCACATCCCTGGCACCGCCGCCCACCACGGCTCTGCCGCCTCCCCCTCTGCAGACCACCGCTCACGCCACCACCGGGCTCACTTGGCACCATGACCATTTCTGTGCCCTTCGCAACTTCCAGAAGGCAGGCACTTGGTCTCCCTAGTTACCTTGTGACTACCAGAGAGTCCCTACCATGCTCTGTGTTTTTGGAACCGACACGAAGCCATCTAGAGCATGGCTTCAGCACCCCATGGACCCGGGTGTGAGCCCTGGTTGCTAAGCACTAGCTGGAGAGCCTGAAGCATACCCCAACCTCGGTGGACCCCCAAATTCTCCTTAGTCTATAAAATGCAATAAAAATGTAAGTATCATCCTCATCATTATTTTAAAAAAATGACGAACAGGTCAGCCCACACTGTCAAATGCACCCATTACCTCTTGGCACTGCTCTTCCCTCCCCGCCCTCCACCTCACACTCCAGCTACACAAACACCTTCTACTTTCCCGTGTGATTCCCCACACTTGTGTCTTCTTGCTCATTCTCTCCCTTTTGCTGGGAGGCTCCTTCCCACCGTCTTGCCCTGGCCACACTCCCCTCCACATCCTCTAAGAGCTGGCTTGGGAGCCACCTCCTCAGAAAGTTCTCCAAGACCGGCCTGCCCTCTTCCAGCACCCGCAGCCACCGGGGGCTGTGACGGGTCCCTGGCTAACACTCACGCACAGTTCACAGGGTGTGGCTCCGTCCGTGCACTGACCGCTCTGTTGCTAGGTGCGCTGTCTCCCTGACCAGCCCGCCAGCACCTCAGAGGCAGGGGCTGTGTCTTATTCGCCTACACTCCTGGTCCCAGCACCATGCTGGGCCCTTGGAGAACTTAGTGACTGTTTGGTGCACTTCAGTGAATTGCATGGATTGGATTGAACACTATTTCTCTATTGTAGTGGGGAGGTGGGATCCTCTCCGGGTGTGAGGGGGGGAAGCTCTGATGACCTGATCGGGCCAGCCAGCAGAATCTGACCCCGTAACTAGGAGGAAGACAGACTGGATAGCCAAGCCGCCTTCCCCTTTCAGGCAGGAGGCAGCCCAGTCTGCAGGTTTCACTTTAAAAGTGGAAATGGCTCACCCTCTCCACAGGGCAGCCCTGCCTTCGGAGCTGGCCCCGTCTCTTTCTTTTCAGACGAGGACGGCCAAGTTCAACAGGCAGCAGGGATGGATGCAAAGATACACATGCCACATCCAGGCAGCTACACGCTCCCAGCTCCGAACAAGGCCCCACTGAAAGGATCAAAGGCGGCACATGGCCAGGCAGTGACAAATTTATGAAGTCCCGTCATCCACATGAAAACATTGTGTAGTTTAATCCGCCCAGTGGAAATAAATCACTCTCGAGTTTCTGCAGCAGGAGTTGCAAGTCAGCCACACGTCTCCATAAAGATGGAAGGGATCCGTTTCCAGTGAGTTTTACATCGTTCGGAGAAGAAAGGTTTCCTTCGAGGTGGAGCCGATCTAAAAGCACCTTTGTATTCCCCCTTTCCCCGAGAAGCCCCGCGCATGTAGCTTTCAATGAGGATACAAGCTTTGTTATTACACTGAGATTTACAAACAAAGCTGTTGGCACGGGAAAGCCTGTGGTAGGTAGGACGGACCACCCGTAAGTATGCATATGAAAGCCCGGTTGGAAAATCTCCTTATGTCAGCCAAAAGTGTGACTGCATTTCGAAAAACTTGGCTGTTCTCTTGGTGGTCGAAACAGGGAACCTTTTTGTTCATTGAACGCTGCAAAAACAAGTATGCCAAAGAGTGCCTTTTCCTCAAGGGTTTCAAAACGCCTTGCTATTTTTGACTCTTTCTCTCTCGGGACTCGAGAACATTCAACAAACGGGAATCAGAGATGTTTTATGATTCCGCGTGTAGTCGGAGACTTCAGGCCCTGGCCAACGAGCCTGGGCCCACTTGCCCACCATGCAGCGTGCAAAGGAGCCTCGTTCTCCTGTGTCCTCTGGCCACAGGCAGGGACGGGGCTGGATGTATTCGATTCGCTTCCTGGGTGATGGGAGAGAGGCTGGGGCACCAGATGGGAGGGAGAGGCGGCCGTGCAGGTGGCTGACAGGGGCTGCAGGCACTGTCTGTGGTTACAGATGACAGAATCCGTGTTTCCAAACTGGGCAAGGACTGGTAACTGGAATCGTATGAGCTTGTTACTTACTAACCAACAGGGCTAGGAAATTCTCCAGACGTCATGTGCGTGAGATGTCTGTGTGCATATCTACATATCTATACCTATATATCTGTAGCTCTAGTGTAGTTTATGTATCAACTACATAGATAATATGCAATGCTACATATAATGCCACATATACATGTGTATGTGGATATGTACTACTGTATGCAACACAGTTGACACAACTTCTCTGCTGTATTTTTTTGTGTTGTTGTCATGGCCTCTGATGGCCCGGAAGCCACTTTGTAACTAGCGGGAGGGCGAGAAGGGCGGGCTAACGGCCCCCTGCCTTATCATGCCCAGTGCATTCGGGCTGCTGCAACAGAAACGCCACAGGCTGGGTGGCTTCTGAACAACATTTATTTCTCAGAGTTTTGGAGGCTGGCAAGTCCAGGATCAAGGCACTGGCAGATTCAGTGTTGGGTGTTTTGTTTTGTTTTTAATGAAAAAGTAATTATGTACAAAGTAAAAAAGTTCTGAGTACAAAAAGCTCTGCAATAAAAAATAATTCTCCCTTGCGTCCTGGGACCCCATGTCCTCTCCCCATGGCAACCAGTGTTTACAGATATTTTTGAGTGAATCCTTCCAGACTAGCTCTGTGCATGCGCCTGCATGCAAACACAACTTCAAACCATGCCTCCACACCAAACGGCAGCGTGCCGTACTGCTCTCCACTCTCTTCTCTCTGTGGAGTGTGTGGGAGAGCCCCCTCCGGCAGCCCACTGTCACCTACGTCACTCTGTCTGATGACCGTGTAGTGTTCAGAATTGCGTGTAGCTCAACGTCACGCAGCAGCCCTCACCAAGGGGCATGCAGTTCGTTGCTAGCTTTCTGTTCAAATAAACAGCACCGTGGTATATGTTCCCGGTGCGAATATGTGTCTCGGAGACCCTCCTAGATGTGGTTTACCAGGGACGAGGGGCATATGCGTTGCAATTTCTTATGGTTGTCATGGCCACGGTTGCGATTATTGTTCTGCAGATATCCGAAGAGGTCGCTCCGGTTTCCTCGGCCACCCATGGGCCCAGAACACCTCTTGCTGTCCCTTCATCAGCGCCGTGTGTTTCAAACGTCGGTCTTTGCCAACCTGATCAATGAAAAATGCCACGTTAAATGTTAAGGATTTAAAGACACTCCTTATTGCTTCCCCTTTGATATTATAACACCGTAGAGCTTAAACAGCCCTTCGAGGTCGTCTGGTCCAGTTTTCTCGGGGCACAGTTTTACAGAGGAGGAGGAGGACCTGCCCTCTAAGTGTCAGGGGGCAGGCCCGTACTCCCTGCCACCCCCTGCCCCCCTGGGGCAGGGCCAGCGAGAGCTGACTCAGGGCTAACACACACACGTCCATGCCCGTGGGGTCGCTGTGCTCCCAGCAAGCGACAGCACCGACTACTGACGCGCTGAAGTCGATGTATAACACTCACTCCATCATCCGTCGCCCGTGGAAAAGCAGATCGTGTCTAGGCAGGGTTTGCCGTCACACGTCACCTCAGTGGCTTAATACTCGAAATTCCCCGAAGGGAAGTAGTGAAACATCCTCATCGGCCATGTGAGAGAATTTCTCAAAGGGTTCTCTGCTGGGAGAGGTCAGGCATCCCTTCCTAGTTTCCAAGGGTCCGACTGTAAGGTATGATTGATTGACAGCAGATCACTCCTGAGGGGAAGAGGTTTTGTTTTGGGGTGAGGGGAAGGAAAGGTGAGTGGGAGGAGGGTGAGAAGGGAGGAAGGCTAATGGCTCCCTGTCTAGTCCATTCAGGGAGGCTTGTAAACAATGAACACTTATTTCTCACAGTCTGGAGGCTGGGAAGTCCAAGATCAAGGTGCTGGCAGATTCGGTGTTGGTAAGAGCCGTCTTCCTGGTTCTCCCCGTGTCCCCCCAGAAGGGACGAGCTCTCGGGTCTTTTTTTTTTTTTAAAATCAGGTCACTGATCCCATTCATGAGGGCTCCACCCTCATGACCTAATGACCCCCACGGCCCCACCTCCTCGTACCATCACACCGGGGATCAGGTTTCAACACAGGAATTCTGGGCACACAAACAGCGAGTCTGCAGCACGCCCCGAGCAGGAGCCAGAGCCCGGGGGCAAGGGCTCTCGTGCCGGCCTTGTCCTCGTGACTGGTGCCTCTTTGGGCAAGCTGCCTAACTCCTCCAGGCCTCAGTTTTCTCGTCTGCAAAACGGGACCAGCACCCCGTCCACCCTTTATGCTTTCCACGAGGATGAATAAGGTAACACGTGAAAAGCGTGTGGCACAGCGTCCCACTGGTCGCTGGGCCCTGGGCCATGAGGGGGTCTGCACCGGTGTCGTCGTTTACAGCCCCCACGGGTTCATTTCTGCCGGTCGCCATCTCAGTGGCCGCTGCTCTTCACGTCTATTTCACCTGGACTTTGTTTTGTCCCCAGGCCACTGCCCTGGACTAGGCACCATCTAAACTAGGAGTGCCAACAGGGAAAGGGACCCCGTCTTGGAAGAAATAAGCCGCACTCTGGTGTGAACACAGGAGAAGGATGCTCCCTAGAAAGGCCAAGCCCCCTCTGGGGTGTGCTGACCCGGCCCTGGGAGGCTCAGACGGTGCGACAGTGTGCGTGGCCATGGTCCACCCAGAGGCATCTCCGGGGGACGGGTGTGTGGCTCCCCCCGCCCACACACCTCCGCAGAGCCGACCTCCCGAGGCCTTCGGGTCTGCGTGCAGCGCAGCGCTGTTCTGAGCTCGCTGACAGTCTCCACTCTGGCCTGAGCTCAGAAGTCGGGCCGCCTCCGTGGCTGATTGGGATAAGCACCCCTAGACCATAGGGACGCCAAGGAGAAATGATTCCCCCCCAGCATTTTAAGTACAGACTATCATTCTCTCAGCCCACTTTCTCTCCTTCTCTGGGAATGGTATCCAGTCTGTGGTCTAATCCCGCACTTTTGAAACTGGTGATTGTCATTCCTGGCTTTGGGTGTGCACAGTGTGTGTGTGTGTGTGTGTGTGTGTGTGCGCGCGTGCCCATGTGTGTTTATCTCTTCTTCTCAGCCCTTCTCTCTGTACCAGTGGGACAGACGGCTTCCAGGAGGTGGGCTGGTTTCCAGGGTCCGTGGGGGACACGTTCTTTGTGACCACCTTGCAGGCTAGGGTTTCTGTCGCATGTGTGTTTCCGGCCTCCTCACACAAACATCAGGTCTCCGGATAGAGCTGCAGCTGATGCCGCATCGGCCCCTTTGCTGGAAGAGGCGCCGTAGAGTCGATGTAAAGGTTAGTTGTAGGCACAGGAGCCCCTTTTCACCTCATTTTGATGCTACACGTTCTTCTAATTTTGCTAGCCCTGCCTCCCCGCAAAACCACCAGGGAGCTTTGAACTGTGCTTCAGGCGCCTTTACAACAACAACAACAACAACAACGCACACACACACACGCACACACACCGAGCACACTCACACACACGCATACACAGCATAATGCGGGCACGTCACAGCTTCAGCCGCAGAGAATCTCTGGAAACCTAGAGCTCATTCTTGTTTTATTAAGAAAACGCAATGTGAAGGGCGTGAGGCTGGTGGTTAAGAGACCGGGGCTCTGGAGCGGGCAGTCCCCTCTGTCACTCCAGCGTGTGGCTGCCCCTCGGGGCCCCGTGGACTCATCTGCATCACAGGACATCGGATTAGACGGCGGGGGCTGGGGGCGGAGCCCCTCCATCTGTGACCCGCCGCCACTCCAGCTCCACGCTGTGTCGGTTCTCCCTTCTGCTGCCCTTGTGGGTTTCTCCGGGGGGTGTTACCGCTTCTGCAGACAGGCAACAAAACAAAAGAAGGAAGTAACAACCGATTTATTGGTATCACCTCGGATTTATAGGTTGACGTATCCAGTGTCTCTTTCTCTCCTTTGCCCTCTTTTAAACATCGTGCTGTCGATGTGGTACGTGTGATGCATGCTCCTGTGAAACAAAAGTGCACGCGCTCGACCCAGGAAAGCCCAAAAGGAAAGTTAGAATAATGAAGCCCCGCCTCCCCAAAACGAAAAGTCTTAACATAAAGTGAACATTATTTCTGCCCCGTGCAAACACAGCAGTATTGATAGACGTTAGGTAGATGGACAGAACGGTGTATGAAAATGGATTTATTCTGTGCATATTCTTTTAATGACAAGTAGTTAAGTCTAACTTTGAGTTTAATAAAAGAAAGCCTGAATGGAAATAGAAGGTTTTGTGGGACCACAACATTTTTTGTACCTGATGTCATATTATTTTCTAAAAGAGAGTTCTCTAAGGCGAAAGAAGTATTTCCAGCCTTATTAGCTCCTCTAACTGGAGAGTCCGGGAGTGAGCGTTGGTTCTGGTTGCCGCTGGGCCCAGGGATGGTGACGAGGATTCCGGGTCTCTGCGTCTCGCCCTCCGCCCACGGCTCTTGCTCGGTTTCCTTCTGGTTTGTTTCGCGCTCGGACCCGCCTCCAGGTGGCGGCAAACTTCGCCGTGGGAAACGCCACGCCGACGTCACACTGAAGGGCAGACGCCAGCCTTGCCTCCGGGTCCAAGTCACTGCATCTTCTCTAACTGCTCCTCCTGGTTTGTGGCAACACTGACTCTCTGCTCTAACAGACAGGGGCATTAGCGTTCATCGTACATTTTCCTTCCTCTCTTCCTGCTAGATGCCGATCTTTCTTAAGCACTGTGTTTGCATCGTCCAGATTTAGGACACCCACATGTATGATCATATGTCCCATAGTTGCTGGGCTGACATGGTCATGAATTGGGGGCTGGCTCTGCCAGTCACGTTAATGCAGTTCTCCAGTCCCGGGGTCTCCACTTTGATTTATCCCTCATCGGGGGCCCCTTTTGCATGAAGCATTCATTGCTACCGTGCACCCGGATGGTTTTTTACATCAGAGACTATCTCCATGTGGCTTGTACGCTTGAACCATCTCTTCCGTAGCTGACCTTTGCTGGGGGTGCTTCGTCTCTCCTTCAGGCGCTTGTCACTGTGCCCATGTCTTTGGAAAACGAATTTTGCAAAAGAGAATTCTGAGGCCACCCGATCCTTCTGCCCCCAAATAGGTGCTTTTTAAACCTATCTTTTTGCTTGAAGAATTATTTCTTGTTTTCCCTTTAAGTCTAATAACATAAATAGGATATGTCTCACTGCTAAGCCTCCTCCCTCGAATTTCTGTGGAATGAGGTATATACCATCGGCCAGTCAGTGGGGTTGGGTCTGTCCTTGTTTTGGAACACCTTTGTATATGATATAGCGAAATGGGTTCACATATGTCATAGTCTTTCTTTTGGAGTATTATTTTTATGCTAGGTTGCTTTTCTCTGACCCCTTATTTATTAGCTTCTTTCACTGCTTTAAAATCTTTGTGGATTTTTCAGAAGCTCTGTCGTCAGGTCCATCATTTCCCGTCTCTGCCACAGTAACAGGAGTCTGCCCTGGACCTGATTGACACTGACCGTTTCCGGGACTCTTCACGCCAGGCTTCCGTCTGCTGTCCTGGCTCTTGAGCCCCGAGGACCCCCTTCCGCTCAGCGCATCGTGCAGAGCATGTCTGCTGGAAACACGTTTTCCCAGCTTTTGTTCATCTAGAACTGTCTTTGTTTTGCTTTAATTTTTTGAAGACTGTTCCACTGGTATGGAATCCTCAGTTGGCGAGGTCCCCCCACCCCGCCCCTTCCCTTCAGCAGTTGAAAGGTGATGTCTCAGCCCTGGCTGGCGTAGCTCAGTGGCTTGAACACGGGCTATGAACCAAAGTGTCGCAGGTTCGATTCCCAGTCAGGGCACATGCCTGGGTTACAGGCCATGACATTTAGCAACCGCACATTGATGTTTCTCTCTATCTCTCTCTTTCTCCCTTCCTGCCCTCTCTAAAAATAATAATAATTAAAAAAAGGTGATGTCTCATTACTGTCTCATCTGCACTTACCTCCCTTTGAATCTGCCGACTTTCTGGGATAAGTTAATGCTTTTTACTGAATGTTGGGAAGTTTGGGCCTTCGCTCCCTCGAGTATGTTTTGAGCCCTGCCTCTCCCTGTTTCCCTCTGTTGTTGCAATTCTAAGCAGTCCTCAGACCGTTTGGTGTCGCCTCGCAGGTCACTCCATACTGGTGAGTTTCCTTCCGATGTCTTCCCTGTTACTCAGGCCGGGTGGTTTGTACCGATTTGTCTTCGATGTACGGGCTCTGCCTCCGCGCGAAGCTGAAACGTTCAGGGGTGTGTCGCTTCGCATGCCGCTTGAGCTGGGAGCTCAGACGCTGTCCCTGGGACTCAGTGTCCCTCTCTCGGCCCCTCACCTGTGCCCTCAACAGAGCATGAGCCCAACCCTCAGCTAATTCCCACCCCGTGGTGGGAATATGGTCACCCACACCCCCCTTTGGCCTGGGCTCGGGGCCAGGAGGAATACGAGTGAATGAACGCCTCTCAGCAGGAGCCTCTGACTCCCGCTGTGTCTGGCTGCATCACCACACCCTGGACGGCCGCTGGGCTGGGGGAACGGGACCCTCTCGTCAGCAGGCCCGAGTCGGTGCCCTCCTCCAGGTGAGGCCTGGGGTCGGCGCCACTGACGCACATGGATTGATGGTGCAGAAAGAAGCTTCCCATGGGGAAACTGAGGTAGTGTGTCTGTGGGACACAGGTCACCGGACTCTAAGAGACCACCGGACAGCAAGTGTTCTCTGCAGCAAAGTAACACGTTGGTGGAGGGGTGGGTTGGTGGGTGGGTTGGTTGGTTGGTTCCAGGTGTGTTAAAAATCAAAGGTCCCGAATGCCACTAACTTTCTGCTCATGAGCTGACCTTCGAGGTTTCTCAGGACCTAGAGGAACCGCCCCAGAAGGGTCCGTGTGGGTTTCCCAGGCACACAGTCTGAGACACTCACAGACAGTGCGGATGCTCTCATGGCCCGTCTACCATTTATTCCCTCTACATGTGCATTATTCCAGGTGTATCTGAGATACAATTAGTGTTGAATTTTACACAATTAAATAAAAAGTATGTTTAGGGCATTAGGATCAGACATCCACGTAAAAGTATTTAACATTCCGAGTAAAAGATACAATGCCAGGGCCCGTGGAAGCCGAAAGGGCTCATTCGGGGTGGCTCACCCCATCCCTGCTCACTTGGCCCTGTCTGCTCGTTTGTTTCTGTTTTGTTTCGTTTTTAAGAAATGAGACTCGACTCTGGTGCAGCCCGTTTCTGCATGGCTTTAAATCCTCAGAGGAATACACAGGAGGAAAGGATTTGAGAACCGTATCTGGGGTTGGGTTTTAGCAACTGGAAAGAGTACAAGCCCTGGCTGGCATAGCTCAGTGGATGGAGTGCGGGCTGCGAACCAAAGTGTCGCAGGTTCGATTCCCAGTCAGGGTACATGCCTGAGTTGCAGGCCACCACCCCCAGCAACCACACATTGATGCTTCTCTCTCTCTCTCTATCACCTTCCCTTCTCTCTCTAACAATAAATAAATAAAATCTTAAAAAAAAAAAAGAAAGAAAGAGTACATTGAGCCCCTTTGCTACACCGTACGGAAAGGACTGATGCTGCAGGCCAGGGCCGGTCCGGTCGGGTGTCGTCTGTCCTCAGGGTGCCTCACTGGACTGACGGCCTCTGCTTCTTGTCGCCTCCCGGGTTTTCCGGGAACGTTCCAGGCAAACGTGCAGACTGGCCGCTGTCTCGTCACCCAAGTGAGCAGCGCTGCACTGCACGCTTGGCCTGGATCGCGCCGTCCTGGTAGATACAGGGGTCGTCACGTTATTCTCGCATCTAACCCTCAGGAGTTCAAAGTAAAATCAAATGCCACATGTGAAGGGTTTCGCAGGCCTTTTACCCCAGGCTGATGCATGAGGCTAGCATTTCGTTTGATGCTTGCAGGGTGAAGTGCCGGTCGGAGACCTTCAAAGTTTGTTCCCTGGTCCCGCCTTCTTAAGTGTCCTGCTCACGTTCTGGGATATTTCCATAACATCTTTAACCGGCACACTGTCTTCAGTCCTCGAGGCCTGAAGCAAGCTAACGACTAATTCTTACTTTCGCAGGCTTTTGCAGCAGAGCCTCAGGCCTGGGGGTCCCTCGGAGCAGAGGGGGTTAGGGGTCTGAGAGTCTCACGGCATGCTGGGAATTCTCACGGGTCTCCAAACATTATTTGTACTCCGTTTTATTTAAAAGATAAGTATCTTGCATTTCTAAGAGATAAGGACACTGGAACCTAAACATTTAAAAACAGCCTTTCGCAGGCCGCCCAGGGCCTGGTCGCTTGCAAGCCTCCCGGGGAGACTGCGGTTTGCGGGCACTGGCTGGGCTCCGCAGGTGTCGGCTGGGCCTCCCGTGGTTTCTGTCTGAGGGCTGTGCTGTCTGGGGGGTCTTTTGTCACATGGCCCGCCTCTTCCTGGAAGACAGGTGGCGCTGTGTGATGAGGAAGCAGGCATTGCAGGACGGGTATGTGGTGTCACCCCCACGACCACCAGCAAGGACCACTGCCGCCCGAAGGACCCTCCCGGCCCCCAGCCTGCTCCCCTCTGACCTGGTCTCCAACCCGCAGCTCCAGTGATTTTTGAAAACACACAACCCTGACCTTGTTGATACCCCCATGAAAACCCAGTGTCGCCTTGTCGTTGCACGGTTACAAGAGCTTCTGTGGTGTCCCCGACTCCCTTGAGGGTGAAGCCCAAGTTCCTTGCAAGGCCCCAGCGGTCGGGCCCCACTGGCTATACACCGTAGCTTTGTCATGTGACCCCTCCTCCTCGGGCTACCGATGGAGAAGGCACCCTCTTCTCTTCTTTCCACCCTCCCACTTACCTTTAGGCTCAGCCATCAGCTCCACCAAGGGGTCTCCCAAACACTCCCCTCCCTGAAACCGGGCCAGAGCACGGGTACCGGCTCCCGTCTAGACCGCAAGCTCCTGCACTGAGCAGCCGTCACTGCTGCGGGCGTGGGGCCGCCTGTGCCTGGCCGGCGGGAGAGGCACGGACACATGTGCTGAGTGAATCTAAGCGCAGCTTATCGTCCTCCCACGGGCGGGGCTGCGGCCAGGAACAATGGCTGAGACGTTGTTTCCTTCTAAAAGAACGCTTTCTGAAACAGGTGTCATTTAAGAGTTTCTGTGCTTATCTTTTTTTTAAAACACCTTTGGGGGCTGTCGTTTTACAAAAGGCCGTTCTTGCTCGCTAGCTGTCACGACTGCACACAAGGTCGTGAAAAGCCCCGGGAGTGGTTTACTCGGACCCGAGCTGGTGGGAGCCAATGAGTGGACTTCCCCCTTTCCGTGGGAGCTCTATCTGTTTCTAAATAGTCACAAAGTTTTCCTCCTAGGTTTTTTTTTTTTCCCTGAGAACATCTCGTCTCAGGGGAGGGGGAGGGGCACTTGGAAACTCTCTGCTGAAACGTTTATCAGCTGAAGATGGTGTTGACGGAAAACACACGCCTCGTGGGAATGCAGGTCTGGTGTCGTGCACACGGGGACGTGTCGCTGAAGCCGATCGTTTCCGAAGCACAAAAGCACGGACGTACACAGACTGCTTTGTGGATCCGGTGGTTCGACCCAGTTCACACGTGCTGCAGGGGACTCAGTGGAAGGAATGTTGGCCTTTGAGGACCACACCTGACGTTATTCTTGTTGGCATGTTTATTGAAGCACGTGCCGTAGATAGGTGACTTATTTCTGTGCTGTTTTGCTGAGCTCAGGTTTTAGGTCTTGACTTCTGTTCAAGGCTGAGTTTTGTCTTTGGGGGTCTTATTGGAAAGATTTTTTTTCCAATACAAGAATAGATCCTTTTTGACTTGCATTTCTATTAGCAACAGAACTGCTCTGGGAACTTCCTTTTTATGGATAAAAGTCTTCAAATTAGATAGCGCTGGGGAGAGGAGTTTCGAGAGACTCCATCTCTGAAGTTGCCTCCCACTGTCTTCCCCGCCGTGGGTCAGATCCCAGAGCAGGACCACCTGGGTCGGGGTCGTGAACTCACGTGACCCTGATCTGGTCGTGGGCCTATGACGTGCTACTTACTTCTGCATAAGACTAGATCTCAGACCCCAGCCTGGGTGCAGGATCCCGGGCTGGTGTGAAGTGTGCGGGTGGCTCATGCCCTCTGCTCGTTCTCGTCAATGCTGGGGCACAATGCAGCTAGAGAGGAGCTAAGTCCCTGGCCAGCTGAATGGAAGACATGTAATAAGATGAGCATCTTCCCACAACACCCAGGTCTCTTTCCACCAGCCCTGGGCCACCTCTGACACGACCAGGGCTCTACAGGGGGCATGTCCTGGCCTTACGTCAAGGGAAGAAAGTATCCTGGCAAAGTTAGGTTGTGGGAATTCCTCTTTTTTCGTGAAGGACTTTGCGGGAAGGTGGAGGCGAGAAGGGGGGACTTGGAGCTCCGCCACAGGCTCAGTGCCTGGCAACTAACTCGCTGCCCTTCTCTTGCGCCACGACCCACCCAGGACCCAGGGTCCAGAGCCAACTATGGTCTCGACTTTCCTCTTTGTTGACTCTCAGGCGCATCTGGGTTCGTCCTAACTGCTGGTCTGGCCACTCTGGCCTTCTAGCTGTCATGATCCGGAGAAGTCTGGGGCAATAGCCTCTGCTCGGCACACTGAGGCCCGGAGGGAGGAAATGGCCAACCCACAGGTCCTCAGGGGGGTCCCCAGAGAGGAGCCTCTTCCTCAGAGAGAGGAGGGGTTCCAGAACAGAGGAGCATCCCGAGATGAGAGTCTCTGACGTCCGGTGTTACCATGGAGTCTCTAGGGGAGGCGCTGTGCCGGAGACCGACGTCCATCTTTTGGAGTCTCCAGCTCTCCGAGTCTCCCTGGTACAGTAGCTGCTCGCTGCCTCTTCTGTTGATGCCGAGTGCAGGGGCTGGCTCGCCTCCAGGGGCCGTGTTAGAAAACCACATGCTGACTGATGTTCACCCTGTGAACCCCACAACACGGAGGCAGGGAGGGGTGGGAGGGGTCGAACACTGGAGAGAAGGGAGACCAGATACACCGTTACTCCTCAGTTCACACTTACTCAGTCGCTTGCTCATTGAGAGAGAATTGCCTCTGTTTTTCAAATTGTCATTTTGCCTTCTCCTCCCCTAACTGATTCAGCTTCCCCCCCCCACCCCATTTGCTGATGATCTAACCTGTGCGTAATATTGCTCCATTATCGGCCAACCGGGAGGCCTGTCTGGCTCAGTCATCCCTGTATTACCGGTGCCCACGGTGTCTGCTGTTTTCTGGAAACATGTGTTCAGTGAGATAAAATACCTAGGAAGAGATGACAAGAGAAAACAAAAAGATAATAGATGTTTCGAAGGGCAAAATCAGTGTAGGAGCTGAGAGAGTGAATCCGACAGATGAGGTTGATCAAGGTCAGCTTCCTGGAGGGCTTGGGATTTGAACCGGCCTTGGACAGTTAAACAGGAAGGGAGAGCCTGAAAGACACAGAGTCCGAATAAGCGGAGGAAGGACGTAATAACCAGTGATGCTAGAATTCTGGGGTGACCGGTGGGCAAGAATGTTAGAGTGAAAGTCAAAAAAAGTACATCATTTACCCCCAAGTCGGGCTAAATTGAAGTAAAATGTTGTATCTCCAAAACGTTGTGTCCTTGTTTCTTGGCATTTCTTCTTGTCCCTCCGCCGCCCTCTCTGACGTCTCCGTTATCCACTAGGCTTCTCCCTCCGGAGCTTCTCCTGGGTTAGAAGCCTATTGGTTCAACGTCCCCGGATAGGGTGTGAGAGAGGGCCCGGGTAGGGCAACTCCTGAACCCCGGCATCTCAGTCACAGGCATGTACCGAGTCTGCCATCCCTGTGACATGTAGCACAAAAGGTAAACAATAAATTTAAAAAAAAAAGTGCTTTAAAATAGATGGGGCAAAACCAAAGTGAGTGTGAAAACATGTAATGTGATGTCTTTTTTAAAAAAATGTGTATTTATGCCCTGGCTGGCATAGCTCAGTGGATTGAGCTCGGGCTGCAAACCAAAGTGTCCCAGGTTTGATTCCCAGTCAGGGCACATGCCTGGGTTGCAGGCCACGGACCCCAGCAACCGCACATTGATGTTTCTCTCTCTCTCCCTTCCTTCCCTCTCTAAAAATAAATAAATAAAATCTTTTAAAAAATGTGTATTTACAGGGAAAATCAATGCGTTTTAAAAAAAGGAACTATCCTGAGTGAGGGTGGCCAGTTTGGATGAGTGGAATAATTCATATCATGAAGACAGCTCGGTTATCGAAAACACGCAAACCGGTGAGGAGGAGCACAGTCCCGGTCAGAACAACGTTTCTCGGGCTCTAATGACACGGCAGATGCCGCGATCGGAGGCGCACTTCCTGCGTCGCTGTGCAAACCGTGCCGCTGCTAAATTAGTAGCTGTCACGGGCTATGTTTCCTGCTTCCCCGCATCCCTTTCATTTTGGTAGCAGAGATTAGGGAAAAAGGCATACTTCTATTATCAGTCAACTCTGACTGCTTGTGTTTTCCCTCTTTGGGGCCAAGTTCTAGTTCACTGACACGGGCTTCGTGGAAAGAAATGATAGTACTGTTAAAAAATAATTATGGACTTAAAAATAGCAGGCTCACTCGGAACCGCCAGGGTTACAATGGAGATGGGTTGTGATTAGAGCCGTACGTGTAACTGCGAATTATCTCCCTTCTGCTGTTTGGGGAGCGGGGGGGTGGGGATCCACACGGATTCTGCATATTTTTTCCTTTTAGAACTATTTTTGGCTGGGGATGTGATCTCCAGATAACTCTGCTGGGGCGTGCTCATGAGCCAGTTTTGTGGCTTATCAGGGATCCCCAAGGTGGGTGGGAAGGTGAGCCACATATCAGAACCAGCAGGGGTGCCTTTATTTTAGTTTATTATTTATTTAATTTTTAATCATCACCCAGAGATAAGTGTATTGAATTTAGAGGGAGAGGAAGGTGTGGGTGGGTAGAGAGAGAGAGAAACATCGATATGAGAGAGAAACATTAATGTAAGAAAGATCACTTGGTTACTTCCCATACACACCCCAACTGGGGATCGAACCCACAACCTAGATATGTGCCCTGAGCAGGGATGGAACCTGCAACTGTTAGGTGTACGGGATCACACTGCACCCAACTGAGCCTCCCACCGGGGCAGCAGGGGTGCTTTTAAATGGAAAGTCCCCTGGGGATTCTAACGCACAGCTTAAAGGGGACTAGTCCCCCCACTGCTTTCCAGCACAAACAACTTCCATTAGTGGGCTACAGAACAGCTATCTTGGGAATATACAGGAGTTGAGAATTACTAGCTTGGATGAATTTTATCGCTAACAGAAATAGGCCACTGTTATTTCACTCTCATGTCTTCAAAGACCGATTGGCTGCTGACTCCCGAATATTCATTACATGCTACGTACTTGCTAGGTGCTCACATACATAGTGTCCAGTCTAAATACTCTTCTCACCATATAGAAGGGGAGTGGAGACTTAGCAACGTGTGTGGCCCAAGACCGCCTGCTAAGTGGCATTGCAGTGATTTGCATCCAGAGCTAAATCAGCAAGGTCACTGTCAATGCAAACAGCTGGAACATGGCCCTGCAGCAGATACCTGTCTTTGCCTGTCACCATCTCTTTCTATCTTAGGGTACAGCACCCTGACTCTCCTTTGGGTATCATTCCTCTCTCTCTCTCTCTCTCAGTTCACGTGGCTCTAGTGGGGCCATTCCCACTGTTGACCTGAGGATGGACACTCTCCCCAGTTCAGCCAGCCAATCAGCACATGCTCTAACTCCAGCCACGGTGACTGGACCAGAGATGGGCACGTGCCCCCGTACATATTATAAGGAACTGGCTCATGTAATACGGAGACTGACAGGTCCCAAGATCTGCAGTCACATGCTGGAGGTTCAGGAGAGCCCACGGGTAGTTCCCGGTGGAAAGCCAGCAGGCCAGTGATGCAGGAAGCGTGCATGTTTTAGTCCGAGTCCAAAGGCGTGAAAAGACTCTTCAGTCCCAGCTCCCGACAGGTGGGAGGTGTTCCCTCTTATTCTTGGCACGGTCATCCTTTTCCCTTTTCACTAAATTCAGACCTTCAGTGGGTTGGATGAAGCCCACCCACATTACAGAGGGCAACCTGCTTTACTGAGTCCATCAGTTCTAATGTGAGTCTCTCACCTCGAAACACCCTCACAGACACACTCAGAACAATATCGACCAAGTGTCTGGGCACCGGGTGGCTCAGCAGGATTGATACATAAAAGTAACCATCATGGCATTGGAGAGCAGAGCTGAGTGAGGACGCTGTTACGACGAATGGCCTGATCATAGGCGCCCCGCATGCGGTCATGGCTCATTCTCTCCCTCGGGTCGTTCCAGCTACATGAACCAGGACAACCCCAGCTCCTACCCCCACCCCTCTGAGGGAGGAGGGAAGAGCTCTTGCTGACATGAGCCCCTGGGCACCCAGTATCTCCAAGTCTTCACGTGATGCGGATGAGGCTGGAGAAAGTGGGAGAGCTGAGCGAACGCTCCCTGTACTGAAATGCGTGGACACCGTACGTGAAGGCAGGACTGCTGGTCCCCGTGTGCGTCCTGCTGAGAGTAGGCTCGTGGCGTAGCCCACGAGGCGAGCACCTCGTCCCAGGGGGTGCCACACGATGGCGCCGATGCAGATCACACAACTGAAGTGCTGGCAATGGGTTTGCAATCCTTCGGTGATTTTACATCCCTGCATCGGTCCATTTTCTAAAGAAAATTTGTTTACTTGATGTTTAAACGTTTTAAATAGAAGTACTTGGCAAAGCAAAATAGCCCTGTGGTCTCGTCCACATCCTTTACAAGTTAACCTGGTTTTTCTGCTGAGATAGTTGGAAAAACCTCGCAACAGCAGAAACCAGGTCTTGAGAGCCTCCTTGTTTCCAGGGCCCCCTTTCGGGCCATCGTTACTGCTGGACTCTGCCCGCGATCCCTTTGCCCGTGCGCACTTTCGTGGTCTGGAAATGGGACTGAAAAGGCTTGAACTCTAATTCCTTTTCAAAGTCCTTCAGGCATGTCCGTGAGTTCTGGGTCTGGATTCATTCAGAAGGGCTTACTGCTGAAATAGCCCCCCTCCCCAAGGAATGAATGCAGGAGCCCGTCTCGCAGTAGAACAAGACACCTCATTTCTGGCCAAGGGACCCCCCTCGTGCTGTGCAAAGCCAGGACTTCGCTATTGCTCGTTTGGTTACAACTGCGCCCTCAGAGCTGCTGTGCCTGCCGCCCCGCCAGACGGTTTGCCGCATCATCAAAACACAGAACGTAGAGTGGACGCGCCTCTTCTTTTACAGGGTGTCACCGCAGAGTGCTCTCCTGGGTCCCAGCGACTCCCAGAGCGTTGCTGAAGTTTTGCCGTGCGTCCTTTCAAGGGTGTCGAGGGGAAATGGAAACAAACTGGGCACACGGGCCGTGCCCTCCTAGAGCTCCCCACTAACGGGGAAGACAGACACAAACGTAAGGAGTGGCTAAGTGTGGGTAAAACCGGCGGGGAAGGGAAGAGAACGTTCCGTGGCTGTGGGGCTGGCAAGGTGGGTAGCAGGGGTGTGCACTGAGCCGGGTGGGTGGATACTGATGGGATGTGCGGGAGCCCCACGCGCCCCAGGGAAAAGTCCCGCCGTGACGTATCTGCTCTGTGCGGAAAGAGAGCGCTGCCCCTTTCGTAAATCAGGTTTGGCTCCTGGGGACACAAAGCCATCCCTCGGTGCCTTCCCAGGAAGCGAAAAGAAAATCACAAGGGCGCCAACTGCTACAAGGATTCCAAAGTTCAGGCCGAGCCTCCCGCAGACTCACGGGCCCCCTGGCTATAGGTGCCACCAGGCAGCCGTGCAGACGGGGTGTGCCGGCGGACAGATGGCCAGGGGGCCTCTTGCGGCCACTTCGAGCAGGAGGCTCCTTTCTTAAGAATCTCTGTCCTCAGAGGAAAAAGAAATGTCTTCCTTCCTCATGGCTATAACAGTGAAGCAAGCGACGAATGGCCTGCCCTCCTGGTGCTGCCCGCCCGCTGGAGGGAGGCATGATCTCGCCGCTCTCATCTGCCAGGGCTTGGCCGGAGACCTGGGGGCCAAGGGCCAGCCTGGAGCAGCGGCTTGTTGAGCGGCTGCCTAATGGAAGGCAGACCCAAGGCGGCCCTTTGTCTTAACTGGAGCCGCACGGAGCAGCCTCTGGGGAGGGGAGGAGACCTGGCTGCCTCCAAGCCCCACGCGGAGGGAGCGGCTGGAACCACAATCGCTGCAGCTACGGCTTGGACCGACGACCTTAGCTGCGGTTGCCAGCGGCCGGCCCGGAGGTAACGACAGTTCACACGATTCCTTCACTCGGGAGGCCGGTGATTAATGCGCCGCCTTGAACGTAATTGGACAGCCCTGCTCCCGAAACTGGGTCAGGGCAGGACGGTCCCGCATGGAGACAGGCATGAGCAAAAGACTGGGACGGATAAAAGCTCGGGCTGTTGAACAGCTGCACGCTGCTCCTCTCGCTCAGCCGCTGGGGAAAGGGGCTCGCAGGGTGTGAGCGCCAACAGGTGGCCGGCGATATGCTGCATGCTTTCATTAGGTGACTCGATGGCGGCTCGTGGCGGTGTAGGCAGTGGCAGGCTTTATTTCCGTTTGTAGGTGAGGCACACACTCAGAGGTTAAAAAGCTGCCGGAAGCAGTTGCAATACTCGGCTTCATAGAAAACCCAGCACCCAAGCCCACCTCATGGGCTCCTTTCCAGAGCGATCCTCCATGAGGTCAAGACCAGATCCGTTGGGTTATTGTGGCTCCCTCCGTGCTTAGCCCAGTATCAGTTCTCCATAAATAGTCATCAAGGAGCAAGAGCTGTGCTTTTAGGCATGCTCTTGGGTGGGCATAGTACACAGCCGGAGACCTGGGACCCTCCATGCAGATGCAGGAACCCAGGAGCCGGGATGTCCACGGACGCTTACAGACCCTCTCCTGCAGGAAGGTGCCGCTGGGGGCCCCAGGGGAAGGCAGGTGGGGCGGCTGCACTGCCCGAGCCTGGGGCCGCTGTTCGCAGCACAAGTGTGTGGGGTGCAGGTGGAGGACAGAGGGCTCTCACTAGCCAGTCTCTGGGAAAGCCGGAGCAGTGCTGAAGCTGTTTCCGTTTTCTGTTTCAGCTCTGGAGAAGGGAGGTAACTGGTAACATACTGTTTCAGCTCCTGCTAACATACTGTTTGAAGAGCAGGTGCTGGGGGCTAAAATGTAACCAAGGCTTCTTGCTCTTTGGATGTGGAAGCCGAGGTCCAGGTGATGCGCGGTGAGTGACCTCCCCAAACTCAGCTGAGTGACTAGTGGCAGATCCAAGCCCAGCCCCACATCCCGGGGGAAATAAGTTCGGGGCCTCCTACGCCACATCCTTCCCTCCTGAGCACCGCATCCCAAGGCCTCCTCTTGGGAAGGGGTGACTACAGAAAGGCCCTTATGAAACCTCGTGAGAATCGATCCGTCTCCTGAGAAAACTCGAGCTCCTCCGATAACAGTAATTGTTACCCAATCTGTTGAGGGCTCCTGCTGTGCCAGGACTGTTCTAGGTCACTTGCAAGCCTTATCTCATTTAATCCTGGCAGAAACCCTACAGGAGAAGCACTAGTATTGACTAGTATTGTCACCGTTTCTGAGAGAGAGAGAGGGGAGAGAGAGAGAGAGAGAGAGAGGGAGGGAGGGAGAGAAGGAGAGAGAGAGAAACATCAATGTGCGGTTGCTGGGGGCCGTGGCCTGCAACCTAGGCATGTTGAGGCTTGGTGACTGGCCCACAGTTGACCCACCCAAAACCTGGCCCATGACAGACCCCGGATGTCACCAAAAGCTATTTTCCCCTCAATGCTGCAGTGAACACAGTGATAATTCAGCTATCTGTTCTGTATATTTTGCATATCTTCTGGTTACAATGTATTTTTTCTTAACCTCGCAAGGCATGCTTGAAAGAGGGTAAAGCAAGAGATCCTGTTTATTATTTAGGCGACAGTTTCAGTGATGACTTTCATATGAACCTTATCAGAGTCAGACCAGAGGTTTACTAACACTTTGCTCACTTATAAACAGGCCCCCGCACACCCACTTTGAGGCTTATACAAAGAAACACATATAAACATTTCAAAACATTCCTGGTGGGCAATTAATGTTTTTTTCCTTTGGGAAAATAGCCGATGGAGGATAATAATGAGGCAATGCATATTTGGGAGATAAATACTAGGAAAAGGGGGTAGCTTTGGCCTCTCTCAGGAATTTTAGATACTTAGGCATTGTCATTACATTTCTGTGTACTTGCAGACTCACTTCTCAGCGCGCTCCAAGGAGCGTGCGCAGGAATCCGAGACGCACGAGACGGGGGCAGACAAGAGGTTTTTTTTGGTTTATTTGAAAATTCTGTGTCTTCTGGAGAACTGAAGACTTGGGGGGGGGTGGGGGCAGCGGGGTGTGGACATTTGTTGTTTTTTTCTAAAGTACACTTTGGTACTTCCAAGAACCCTCTACCGCTACTCCCAGATTTCTTCCCTGTCCTTCCTGTTTTCTTTTCCTCCTTTTCCCTCTCTCTCCTCTCTGTGTGGGACACATACACAGGCAGGGGAAAGGAGAGGCCTGTGTATCGTGGTGTATGGCCCCCCGCGGGCTCCCCAAAGGAGAAAGAGCCTCATCCGAGCATCTTCCCTGGGCCTGCTATCCATCTTCGAACTCTTCAAAGATATCTCTTCCAGGAGGAATCCCTGTGTTGCAATGGCTTGCTTTTCTCTCTGGCTACACTAAGATAACATCATCCCTCCCACTGAATGCCAGATAACAGGCTTTGTCCCAGTACGTTAAGAAAGACACCGACAAATTCAAATCCGTGACCTGCGGGCTGGAATGGTGGTGCGCAGCGATCGTCAGTTTTGAAAAGCTCTCCCCCTGGATTCAGACAGGGGCCTCTGAAAGGTTATTAAGACGTTCACTACCTCTCCATTTTTCTGGAACACGGCAGGATTGGACTCCCCCTACCCCCCCCCCCCTTTGAAGTTAAGCATGACCACCTGCCCTCGTTTAGCCAGTGAAATATGAGTGGCAGGGCAAGGAGCCAGAACGGGACCTGCCACATTCTTTTTCCCTCTGTCGTGGCAACCAGCGACGTTTCGGAAGGTAAAGGCGCCCTCCGTGGGGATGGCCTGCTGGTCTGGGACAGGCACATGCATCCCGCGTGACACAAGGACTCACTGGGTAGGGGTGCGGGCGCAGCTGCCCACCTGCGGGAAACCCCGTGACTGGGCGAGGGCTCCTTCTCAGGTGCCTCTTCTCAACCCCCAACCGCTGCGAAGCTCACGTTGGATGTCGACTTTGGTGCCTGGCTTCGTGGTGCCACCTTAGCACGCTTTCTGACTTATATTCCAAGGTCGCGTTGCACATCCGGTTTCTGCCTCTTATCAGCTGTACAGCCTTGATTACAGAAATTGTTTGCTCTTCCTGAGCCCCCGAGCACAAGCTCTAGAAGTGGGGTTCCACGAGCTCCTCCTGTGGCACAGCACTCCTGAGAAGGCTTCCAGGCAAAGCAAGAGGGCGTTTGTGGAAGTGGGGTCCGTTCCCGGGAGGTGGGAAGGATTGGCATCAGCGTATCATTGTTCCTGCCACACAGGCGCCTCGGGCCGCCAGGTCCTGCCTGCTGGGAGGGGCGGTCCAGGGGTCGGTGTGGAGGGTGCGTGCCTCCTGTTTGGGTCATGGGCTACGGCGCCTCCCTGGATGGAATGAACTGTTTCTAAACTTGGAATCGAAGGCTCCCCGCCTCCTCTGAGCACGGCTCCCTGCCGCTGACCTCTCGTTTTCAAATGCAGGTTATGTGTCATCTTGGCTCATCCATTTGCAAAGCGCTCAAACCACCCAGCGCACGTGGTTACAAAAGGACATCTACGGACATATTGCATGACCAGAGGGGTCCCGTAAAAGGCCCTCAGAGGGCACTGGTCCTTTTTCCATCTGGGAGTGCCCGAGGTCCCCTCCCGTCCGTTACCCCCGAGTGTGAAGTCTCTGAAGGTTCCAGTCCCAAGAATCAATCCCGTTGGCTGTTTCCTAGTCAGCAGGAAGCGAGGCAGCACTTACCAACTTCTGAGTGTTTGTCTCTCTCTGCGGATGGATCCCCTTTCTTGGACATAACCTAACTAATTTTTATGAAGTCAGGTTTTTGGGTTTTGTTGTTGTTTTTGTTTTTTGCAGTGGAGTGGATACTGAACTCTGACTAATTTTTTAACTTCATGAAATTGTTTAGCTGCTTTGAGCTCCCCCCCAATTTAATTGACTATAATTAGAGTTTAATTTGTACAAATCTTTTCCTTTCAGTGTAACATGGTTTTCACTCACTTGGCATCACCGAGCGATTCAGAATAACTCAATGCTTCAGTTCCTTCCTTGTCCCCTCCTTTTGTCAACCCCTCCTTCCCTCAGCTCCCATCCTGTGACAGTTTGACCAGCGTTCTGCTGATGCCGGCTTCTCTGGGGAAGCCATCTGTGGGACATCTTCTAAAACAGCCCCTGGGAAGGTGAGGGTGGTGGTAGCTCCCATAAACTCTCCTTGGCCGCATCCCCATCTGGGAGTATGGATACAGAGCTGGGGGGAGAGGGGTTAGGATGTCAGGCTAAAACTGACTCATCCATAAGTCAGGCCACAGAGCAGCAGAAAGAGGCCCTTCCCCTGCCCTGGCCCCGCGGCCCCGCCCAACGGTCTCAGCTTATCTCTAAGGAGATTACAAGACCTCTGGCTCTCTGCTGGCTTTCTGTCTATGCCAAGAGGCCTGGCAGATCAAAGTCCACATTGCTTCGCCTCGCTAGTGGCTTATCTCCTGCCTGCCCCAAGACCACTGACCCCTCAATTAGGTTTTAACGGCCATTTCTCTTGGGGGAGGAAACGCTCATGGGATGGAGCACAGTTTACACGACGGGACCTCCGGGCCTGACCCCCACGGCTGTGCGGCCGGCCAGAACTGCTCGCCGTACAATTAGGCGACATTTTTCAGTTCTCTAAGAAAGAGCAAAAAATGTTATTTTTACCAAAAATGTCTCCAAGTGTCCGAAAGTATGCGATTTTTCACGTCTAATGAGGTGGCAGTGGAGTTTGTCAGAGGAATATGACTTTATCAAGCTTTAATGCTAACAGGCCTCAAATCCAGAGCTCTACGGCGCGGCCAGGGAGACACCAATAATCCCAAACCCCGCGTGATGGATGCCCTCAGCCGCATTCCTCCGCTTTCTCGGGGAGGCCAGCCCCATCCCCCTCCCGCCCCCAGGGTTCCAGCCGCATCGGAGTTTCCTTCGAAACACACGCCCTGTTCTTTGGCCAGTTCTGAGTTCCTTCAATCGCAATGGAATGCCAAGGAAAAAATACTTTATACCCTGGCACCGAAAAATTCCCTGAAAGATGTGGGCTTTTTCAGATGAATATTGTAACCAGTGAATTACTAAATGTATGAATTTTATGTTTTAATATATGAGCTTTATAGATAAAATATGTGAGGTTTATGGATAAATATAGAAGGTTTCATATATAAAATAGGTGATTTTTTTATATAAAATAGATGAGTTATACGTAAAATAAAAAGTTTATATCTCAAATATATATAAGTATAGGAATTTTATATATAAAGTACACACGTTTATTTTTACTGCAGATGAATTTCTTTTTATTGGGTGTTTGTGCCAGTTACCCTGGAAAATACAGTCATCACACAGAATGGCTCTCTCCTTGAGAAGCTTACCTGGTAATTTACAAGATGGCAGCACAAAAGGGTGATTGATGGTTAGACTTTTTTTTTTTAAGATTTTATGTATTTATTTTTAGAGAGGGAAGGGAGAGAGAATGAGAGAGAGAGAGAAACATCAATGTGTGGTTGCTGGGGGCCATGGCCTGCAACCCAGGCATGTGCCCTGACTGGGAATCGAACCTGCAATGCCTGGTTCGCAGCCCGCGCTCCATCCACTGAGCTACCCCAGCCAGGGTGATGGTTAGATTTTTGCAATAGACCAGAGCGGCTGTGGAGCAGACAGACCTGGGTCTGAATCTCAGCTTTGCTGGGTTCGTTATTACTTGGGCACCTCCAGCGAAATTGTATAACTTCCTGAGCCTCAGTTTCTTTGTCTCGAAAGTGGGCAAAAGCATCCCCAATCCTTCTTCTTAAGGTTGCTACAAGGATCCAATGACACCAAGTATCAAAGCATGTAGCCCAGTGCATGGCAGGCACATGGTAAGTACTCCACAAATGGTTTCAGTGCTAGTTGTTTCATTCGTTGTAAACCATGAAAAGTTTGTTGTAAAAATATGGGGCAGAGGTTACTGAAAGGCAAGCGGGCAGGGAGCCGCTCTGGGAGCAGACAGAATCAGGCGGCAGCAGAAGCTGAGCTTCGAAGGCACAGCTGGCGAACCCTCCGGAGTCACCGGCCGGTTGACTTGACGCCCGCCTTCCTCGTCTCTCTTACCTCCACGGCCTTCCGGACTTGCTGAGAGTTACTGAGCAAGCCACACAGTTAGTTTCTGTATCTGTTACAGAGGAGGGGTCAGTTGTCATTCCCATCATAAAAGCCATGCGTCATGGATCTAAAGCCTGGAATTTAAAATGACATGGGGCTTAAACTCCACTTAACGCTTTTGATTTAAAGCCTTCTCGGAGAACTCGGGTTCTCCAGCCCGCATGGTCGATAATACCATCGCAAGCCCCTTCGGTATGAGTTCCCTTTGAAAGCGAATTCCGTGTCTGGCTTTGCCCAGCCTTCTCAATGACAAATAGCTTTAAACAAAGAGTCATAAAAATTCAACACTTTTACAAAGCAAATAATCAGCCGCATTTACCTTCTCCGTGGAAGAATGATTGGTATCGTGGGAGGTTTCGCTTTCATACATTTTAATGATGAGTTTCCAGAATGGTTACTTTGGGGAAGGGCAGTTTAGGGAGAGGAAGGAGAAATGCTCGTAGAGGCTACTTTCTGACCCTCCGGAGATAGACACTGAGTTCGTCTACATTTTACATGAGATTTTGTTTTAAAAAGATGAAAACACATCAAGACAACAGCAGTCAATGTTTTTTTATCTTTTGGCTTATGCATCAAAGACATAGTACAGATAAATATGCCTGTTAGCGGACTGATCCAAAAGCGTTTTATTGAAACATAACAAGAACACTATCCCCCAGAAAGTATCTGATGGCCAGGATCAGCAAGGAATTTTGATATTCTGTTTAAAAAAAAAAAAAAGCATTGCTTTGATTTTATCTTTGGGGATAAAGGGAGACAGGAAAATGCTCAGAGAAGATTCCAAGGAAAGCCTGGGAATTTGAAACATCTGCCAGAAACACCCGTGATCCAACTGACCACGTAAAAGCCCCGTGGTGTTTAGTGCCACGCCCTTCCGGTCAGTAAACCCTTCTGTGTGGTGTCCAGGGGAAGGTGCTAGGAACTTGGAAAAGATAATGGTGTTGCGTCTTCATCAACCCGCAGTCGTTACTGTGAGCAGGACAGGTCACTGGAGGGCAGGGCTTGGGGAGACTCCTCCCCCCATCTGGACACACGTGGGTATCTCCCATAGCCTTTCAGTCTTCATTTTCCAGGGTCCGATGAGCCTATCTTCTGACCTTGGCCCAAATTCATATTTAGACCAACAGCCTAAGAAAAGCTATCCAAAGGCGCAGGCAAGGTTGGCAAGAGAGTTCATGGTCAAGAGTGGCGAACTGGCTTCCTTGGACTCATGCTGATCACAGAGGACCAGAACCTCTCACAGACCCTAGGGAACTTCTGACTCCTGGGTACAAAGATGCAAAGGTGTGCATATAAGGTGTGCTGTTCGCTTCTTAGACAGACTGAAAAAGAAGGACGATGACACTGAGCCACTCCCTCTAGTCTCCAGGGGCGGAGCCTCTTCCCTCCCCCACCCCCTGAACCTGCCCCAGCCTCGAGGGTTGCTGTGGCTGGGGCACCAGGAGTTAGTTGGGTAAGCTCTAGAACCTCAGGTGGCCTTGCAGCTTCTGCCTTTGTCCTCATAGAATGTTCTCCTCGTGGCATAAAGACACCTGGGCTAGATCACTGAATGTCGGAGGTCACGTGGCCAAGCCGATAGCTGGCCACCACGGAGGCCACGAGAGGTCCTCTTCGTCCCCCCGGACCCCCTATTCAGCAGGCGTCTCGTTGAACCCTGCTGTTGCTGCCTGCCCTGAAATGTGAGCCTGGACCAGACCCACGAAGCTTCCCAGTCAACCCACAGAGTCATGGGAAATAGTAAATCGTGGTTTTAAGTCAGGGTCCGTGGGCCAAATCGGACCAGGCACGTGCTTTTGTCAATAAACATGTTTCACTGGAACACCATCACACTCATTCATCCCGTGTTTACGGCCGCTCTTGGGCTAAGTCGCGGAGTTTAGCGGAGATCACATGGCCCACGGAGCCTAAACTGTTTACTGTCTTTCTCTTTACAAAACGTAAGTTTGCTTACTCATGTTTTAAGCCATTAAGTTTGGGGAGTGTCTTGATATGCCGCAGCAAATAACAGACCCACGTTGGTGTATCGGCCCGTGTTCCCTGGAGGAACAGAGCGGTAGGAAGTGGCTCAGGTGATCGCGGAGGCCGAGCCGTCCCAAGGTCCGCAGGCAGCGAGCTGGGGCCACAGGGGAACCCATGGGGCAGCTCCAACCGGTGCCTGATGCCTCAGACCAGGGGAGGGGCTGGCTGGTGTAAGTTCCCGTCCCCAAAGTCAGCAGCCCCAGCACCTGGCATGAGCCCGTATTTTAGCTGAAGTCTGAGGGCCCAAAAAGACCGATGTTTCAGCTCAACACCCAGGGAGGAGGGGTTTCCTCTTACTCTTGGGGGTGCCAGGCTGGTGGTTCTATCCAGGGGGTTGGACGGGACTGCCCACAGAGGAGGGGGCTGGCGATCAATTCCATTCAGTCTGCCAGTCCAAAAGCCAATCTCATCTGAAACACCCTCACAGACACACCCCAGGTTAGTGTGTGACCAGATATCTGGGCGCTGTGCACAGGCCCGGGCAAACTGACACAGAATCGACCATCAGTGTTGGCCTAACAGGGATGTATTGCAATAACCCAAACCGAACATCCTTGACACTGGCTGTGGACCAGGAGGGGGACAGGACAGCACCAGGGAGGGCTGGGAAGCAGGTGCGGAAGCCGCTCTCGGAAGCTGGAGAAAAGGCAGCCCGGGTTACGTCATGGTAGTCCGGCATCATCCACACTGTCGCCCGAAGTAACTGGGACACGGACAACCACCTACTGATCTCGTAGGTCCGGCCAAAGGAACCTCCACACAGAACACGGAAAGTGCCCACTGGCTTCTCCTCGCTGCACTCGATCATGGGGGCGAAGACAGGCGAGTTGAAGGGCTGGTCAGCGCACTCGCAGAGTTTAGAGGAGACGGAGGGGGCCCGGGATGGGCTTGGCGAGGTGACAGGGTCGCCTGTCTCCCTCCCCGGGTAGGAGGAGCGGCGTCCCCCCCAGAACCTGCCGGGGGTGGCTCGGAGAGGTGTGTTGAGCTCCGGAAATACCGGTTAGCCGCGCAGACTGAGAAAGATATCCATCAGCCGTGAGCACGCTGCCACTGCAATGAAGACAAAGAGGATTCGTCGGGGTCATTGTTTTTGAAAGTGTGGCTGACTGCAGTACTTGCTACTAGAAAATTAAAATAGAACTTGACATTCGAACAAAAGTCTCCGTGAGGGAGAACTTTCTTTCTCTCCCTGAAACAAAAAAAAAATGCATATTAGAAGCAGTGATGAATTTCCTTGTCACTGCATTTTAGCAGAATGAGGGCACATGGAAGCTGCTGGAATGTTCGGCTGGCCGCTGGGGGGTTTCATGTGTTTACTGGCCTCCTGCCCGTGGCTGGGATTTATGTGAGTCATTTCGGTGTGTGTCTCTGTTTCTGTTTGTCAGAGGGGAGCTTCTTCCCCTCCCCCCGCCCAGGGCTTAGCCGGTTTCGACCACGGCTGTTCTGAGCGTTCAAGAGCGAACCGATGGCTCTCAGACTGAACAGCGTTTTAAAAGAGCCACCTGCTGTTGCTCCCTCCTTCCTCCTCCCTCCTCCCTCCTAGGGGTCCATGTGCCGCTCTGGCACTTCCTGTAGGACCTCGGGCAGGTTATAGAACCCTTCCGAGTGTCAGGGCCTCATCTGCAGAGGAAAACAGTCCCTGTCCCCATCAGAGGGATGGGATCGCCAGAGACGGTGCACTGCAGCACCTCGAAGGACTCCTGGTGTGCAGTAGTCCTTCCCTTACGGGGTCTTGCGGAGGCGAAAATTCATGTTCACGAAGCTCTCAGGACACAGTCTCAGACATGGTGAGAGTTTGTTAAATCAGATAAATACAAATCACCTCGAGTGTTGTCATTCGTAGGCGCCAGGCCTCGGGGAGTTCCACTTCGGTTGTGTGCGTGGAGAGCACAGGGTCAAAACCTCGTCACCAATGACCACGGCCAGTAGTCAGAAGGCCACCGTGCCCCGGCTCCCACGCAGCCCACGCACGCTGGACGCTGGCTGTGCATGCTGTGCGAGGCACCCTGAGGAGCACAGGAGGGAATACAAGGGGTGGAGGAGGAGAGCTTTACACACCGCTGCCTGGGTGTCCCAGGACGGCCGGCCGCTCCGTGGACACGGGCGTTGCTGGCTCAGTGTCCGCCGGCCCATCTGGGCTGCTTTAGCAGAGCACCGTAGATGGGTGGCTGACAGGCACCGGCATTTATTTCTCGCAGCTCTCGAGGCTGGGGTGTCCCAGGTCAAGGCAGCAGGAGGTTCCGTGCCTGGTGGGAGCCTGCTTCCTGCTTCAAGGATGGCAGCCTTCTCCCTGGGTCCCCACGTGGCAGAAGGGGCAAGGGAGCTCCCTGTGGTCTCGTTTATCAGGGCACGGAGGACCCCATCCATGAGGGCTCTGCCCTCCTGACCTAACCATCTAACGGAGTCCCCGCCTTCCAATACCATCAGCTGGGGGTTCGAATTCCCACATGTGCATTTTGGTGGGACATGAACAATCCATAATAGCACCCGTTTCCCTGTCTTCTATTTGCTTCGAGGAACTGCCCACCCGAGGGACGCTGTGTTGGTGGGACTGCCCACCAGGGCGTCTTCCCTTCTCTGACCCAGAGGTGGCCTCGGGGCCATCCAGGCCAATCGGAAGCTCTCTCCCCGGGATCGGACTCTCCGTCCCCCCCCCGAGACCCCACTGGACACTGCGGCTCTGACCGCCCTCTCACAGGGCATCAGATCTCCGGGGCGGGGGCCGGGAAATCTGTGCAGTTGTCAAGGGCCCTGACGGTGCTGGTTTTGTTTTGTTTTGTTTTTATTATTTTTTACTCCTCACCTGAGGATATGTTTATTGAAAAAAAAGGTTATTGAGTTTAGAGAAGTGAGGAGAGAGAGAAAAAAAGAGAGAGAAACACTGGTGTGAAAGAGAAACATCGATAGGTTGCCTCCTGCACATGCCCTGAGCAGGGATCGAACCTGTAGCCCTTCAGTGCACAGGATGACACTCCAACCCACTGCACCACCCAGCCGAGGCCGGAGCCCTAGGATTCTTAGGCTGTAAGTTAGAAGACTGGTTCCTGGGAACCTCTGATACAATCGCACTGACGGAATAGAGTGGAATGAAGTGGAGTGAAATGAAAAGAATGAAGTGCAGATAACAAGGGCGAGTGGCATGTCATGAGACTCTTTTAATTGGTCGTGTATGTGTGCGTATGTCGATGTGCAATGTAAAATGTATTCCTGAGTGTATTTCGTACTGGGGGTCCTGCCCCTCCCCCAAGAAAAATACCCTGAAGTCTGTTCCTCAAACTTGCTTCCTAGGAAGCGTCCCCTAGAGAGCTGGTTAGGAATACAGATTCCTGGGCCGTTTGCCCGCCATGCAGATCGGAGTTCTTTGGAGCTTCCTGCCTCCTTCTGCCCCATTTCCCCCTTTAAATAACAGGTTCCCGTGATGAATCAAGTCTGTGCATGTGGCCGAGCGGACATGGTCCCCAACGCACCCGGCTCTGTGTTGCAGGAGAAAGAAGCTGGCAGAGGAAGCTAAATGCTCAGTAACATGCATAGTCGGTGGGGGAAGGCCCCCAAACCCCGACACGGGGGAACCAGAAGGCGCCGGAGTGAGGGGCAGCAAGCTTGGTGGCCAGGACACGGCGGGTGGTTTCTCAAGACCAAATGCTTATTCCTTCTTTCAGCTCACGCCGAGGGGGATGAGGCGGCTGAGGGGCCCTCGACAGGCCAGCTCCCTTCCATCACGTAGAGCTCTGGAAACCGCGACACTGCCCGCTAGGCCTGGGGGAGCCGGGGGCGGGATCTGAACCCGTGTCCCTCCCACCCGGTGTGGCCCTGCAGTTCTCACTGTCTTCCTCCTCCTCCGGGGTGCTGGCACTTTCCAACGGTTTCCACTGCCTTGCCTCCTCCACTGGCAGGCCGTGTCCTTCTGACCTTTCCAGCCTCTTTCATTCTCCACGGTGACAGAAAATACCCTCCGATAGTGGGGAGACAGAGGCCCATCTCTGGTCTGGGTCACCTCAGAGGAGATTAGACCGAGGCCCGGTGTGCGTGCGAGCTGCTGGGGAAACTCGATCCCTCAGCCCGGTGCACACTCCCTACCCTGTGCCTCTTATCAAAACACCGGGAGGGGGGGAGACAGGTCTCCGTGGAGACGCGCCGTTGCCCCTGTGGGACTGACGCAGCTGCTCCTCATCACGAGGTAAATCAAAACCCCGGCTGGGCGCAGCCCAGGGACCTCTGCCCCGTCCCCATCCTGCTGGGAGTCCGGTCCTTGCTGAGCATCCTGCTCAGAGGAGCCCACTGCCCTCCTGGGGCAGGGAGGGCTCCAGAGGGCGGGGAGGGCCTGGGGAGCCCCTGGGCCCGCTGTGTGCCCCGGGTTCAGGCTTTGTCTCCCGGGACCTAGCAGAAAGGTTGTTTGCTTCGCTGTGGAGACAGCACGGACTAGAAGCCCCCGGGGCGGGGGGGGGGGGGGGGGGGGGGGGATGCAGAGCAGGACCCGCCCTCTGCAGAAACGACCTCCGTTCCTCTTTCCATACGTCTGTCCCTGAGCCTGACGCCTCTGCTTGGGAATGTGTCTTGACTGAGGAGGAAAGTGAAGAGCATGTTTGGGGAAAATGTTAAAATTTTTTAATTAAAAATGTTAAATCATAAACATGCACTGAGTGTGTATGTGTATATGCGAGAGATTGTTCTGGAAAAGTGGCGCAAGGAGGCAGGAAGAGGTGGAATCTAGGAATCACGTGTATGGTGTGAGTGCGGGCATTGCCACTCCTCTCTGCCTCTGAACCTCAGTTTCAGTCTCTGATGTGGGGGAACGAGAAAAGCCATCCGGGATTCAAAAACGCTCGGGCAAACTCCTGCTACGTGCCAGACAATGTGTGGGAACGAGAATGTCCCGCAGGCTCACGTGCGATCCCACTTGGCGTGGATGATGCCTGTGTGGCAGGTGCGGGGATGAGAAGTTCGTCTCAGGGGTTTCCGTGGGGTAGCAGACTGTGTCTCCCCGGTGGCACCTCTCTGCTGTGCTCCCGTTGTCCCGGGCTGGTATTAAGTGAGAAGGCAAGGCCATATACCATTCATTCATCCATCTACCCATCTATCCATCCACCCATCCATCCACCCATCCATCCACCCATCCACCCACCCATCCATTCATCCATCCATCCACCCATCCACCCACCCATCCACCCACCCATCCATTCATCCATCTATCCACCCACCCATCCATCCATCCATCCATCCATCCATTCAATCAACATTGTCAAGAGCCTACAACATGCCAAGGACTATTCTAAGCTGGGGACAGATGATGAACAGGATAGATAAGGTCTCTGCTCTCGTCGGCTCCTCCCTCTTCTGAAGGAGAGAGGTTGTCAACAAATAAGCAACAGTGTGTAAGGTAGGAAAGAGGGCTGTGGGCAACATTTCGATAAAACAGGGCGATAAGCTGCAGTAAACTCAAGGGTGACGACTTAGAAGGGGCACGGCCCCCCTTCGGAACGGTACTGTTGAAACTCGGGCAGGATCCCGCCGTCCTGAAGGGACAGGCGTGCTCCGCTCGGCCAAGTGCCTGTGTGCTCGGGTACCAAGCGTCCCGTGACTCTGGGCGTTTATCTTTATAACCACTCCAAGCCGTTTGCGCTCCGTCCTGGCGGTTTCTGTTCACTCTGATGGATGCGCGTCTGACTCTTCAAAAGGAGGTCAGGTGATGAGACGAAGGGAGGCCAACAGACAGAACAAAGTGCATGCTTTCATGCCAACATAAACGCGCCGTAGAAGGGAGCCCCAGCCACCATCTGAATGAGCCAGGGGCCGTCTGAAACGAAGAGCCCCCCCGTGCGTCCGTGAGTGAGCACAGGTGTGTGCGCTCCTCCCTGTTAGCAGACCACTCTGAGCTCAGAACTCAGGGATGAGCTCTGGATGCCACCCCCCCCCCCCCATCACACCATGCCCTTTGCTGCTAGGACTTGAAAGAATCCCTCAGGAGCTGAGGACCAAGGACAGCAGGGTCTCGGGGTGTGTGTGTGTGGGGGGGACTCCATGTGTCTCCAGCCCCCAGCTGCGAAGCCAGATTTACTCCCTTTGCCCCCCGAGGCCTTGTCTCTGTCCTGGCTCAGAAGACTGGCTCACAGGCCAGAGTCGGGTCCCATTGTTCACTGTCTTGGGTCCTATTTACCGTTGCCTCTTATCTCTGTAGTCCCGGCAGACACTGAGGAAGAACGCAGGCCGTGTGCCCCTGATGTCACCGAGCGATTCCCATTCGGAGCGCCCGCTGCTGAGGGTGCAGAGCGGGGATCTCATGCGAGACAGGACCCGAGAAACCGCACGGCTCAGCCGTTCGCTCAGATGTCCGTGCATTCAATTATTTAATTGCTTCCTGGGTTTTCCACCACCAGCCCCGTTTGTTGAAACAACATTTCATGCACGCAGGATTCTAAAATGTAAAACAGATACAAGCGGACTAGGGGCCCAGAGTCCCTCCTTCTGACCCTCTTCCCTCCGGCCGCCTCCAGGGCGGCCCTCGAAATGCCCAGAGCTCCTTCCAGAAGCTCAGTTAGGAGCCCACTCAACTCCTTTCCCACCCCCTCCCGTTCCAGAAGGGCTGGGAGGAGCGGGAGGAGCAGGAGGAGCAGGAGGAGCAGGAGTCCGTTTGCCTGTCAAGGTAGAATATAGGTGATTAATTCAGTCAGTGCAAGTGAAACAAAATCCAGGGCGGACTTAGGAAACAGCTACCGTGGGAGGGTCGTGGCAGGATCCGGGGTTGGCCTGGGAAGCGGGATCCGTTGCCAAGGAGCCCCACGTGCACCGCACACGAGCCCTGGGAGCGCGGGTGTGAGCGGCGTGATGACAGCTACGTAATGCATTTCTCCCCAGGTGCTCTTACGCACGTTATGGGTTTTGATCCTTTTATTTAACTGGAAGCGGTCAATCTGGTGCGTGTGAGGCAAGGAGGCCGGGGCTGCCGGCAGCCTGCAGCCTCTCTCGGCCTCTAGGTGCCGGAGGCAGGGCGCCAGCGTTCCTCTCACGAGATGCTCATCCCGAGATGCTCTGGGCTTCGTCCTCCATGAACAGCCACTTGGAGAGAGTTTGGTCCCAAGAGTCACTGCAAGAGAGGCAGACTGGGGGAAAGTGCACTGGGCGGGGAGGCCGTGTGACAGAGGTGACGTGCAGGGGCAAATGGGGTGTGTGTGCCCCGGGTGAGCTTCTCGCCTTCTCTGGGCCTCGTCTGTAGCATGAGACTGACACCAGTGGGCTCCGGCTCGCAGGGTCAGCGTGAGGGACACACGAGGGAAATCCAATAAAGGGCTTAGAGGAGTGTCTGGTGCAGCCTCGGGTGCCATCCAAACATGCTCATTGTTGCTGTAACAGCCTGAGATTTGCTGAGGCCCCTGCCTCCACGTCTCGCCACAGGAGGCCAAGTCGCGTTAGCCTTTCACTCCGTGGACAGCTATCGGCTCAGACCTTTAGGAAGAATTCGTAGGAGAAAATCCTACTGGCTGCTAATAGGCAGAAGCCAGGTGCGCTGCTCGGAGCACGTGACCTGCCTGTCGTCCTGTAAGTCTCGTGCTGGCCTGGAGTCGGCTCTGTAAGCCCCGTTGCCAAGAGGGGAGCCCAGGCCCTGGCCCAGGAATTGGAGGAACTTGCCCCAAGCACACAGCCAGTACACGGGGAAGCCAGGGCGGAGCCCCGGCTATTTCCTTTCTGGTTTTGTTTGCTTGTTGTTTTGTTTTGTTTTGTTTTGTTTTGTTTCAACAATGTAGATTCAGGAGACACCGGCACTGGCGGGAGAAGAGTGGGTGCTGCTTGAGGTGGGGGCGGCAGAAGGATAGCTGCCGGAGGCTTCTGGCGCTGTGGCCGTGAGCAGGGTGGGGGCGCGTCTCTCCTTAGCACAATGTAGCAAATGTGTCCTTCCTGCCGATTCTGAGGGGGGAGGCCCTGATTCTCGGGGAACCAGCTGTGTGACCTCCAGCAGACCACTCGACCTCTCTGAGATTTAGTTTCCTCCCCTACAAAAGGCAAATAAATAATTACTGGCGTAGAGTGTTACACCATACGCTCTTATTTAACTACATACCGTAGGTTTCCCCTACGTTTTTGTCATGACCACGCAGTCTGCATGGTGTGTGCCGTTTGGTGCTGTCGGAAATGCAAGGGCAACGACGGGGCACACAGCAGGTCACCTCACTGGTCCGACCATGCATGTTCTGACACTGCGGGCTGGACAGACTTTTCACAGTGTCACCGGAGAAGCCCTTGAGAGGAAAACTCTAGTTTTTTGAGTAGAAATAATATGGTCGTACTGGTTGGTGGTTCGCAACCCTCCTTCAGACAGAAGGGGAAGGAAGCTCGGAGGGGTGAGGCTCGTACTCTGCCTGTCGGTGGCAGAGGGCAGATTTGAACCCCGCTCTGTCTGAGGAGCCCCTGGTGGTTCCCCTAGACCACGTGCTATCCCTGGTGCTCTGGCCATTGACAGGAAGAACGAGCAAAGTGGATTTGATGGCTTGGTGCTTGTCCGTCTTCTTCACCCTGTGTCCTGCCCTGGCACTGTGATGGGCACACGGAGCGTCCCAGGATCTCGGTTCAGTTCTGCATTAGAAAGAAACATCCAGCTTCATTCCTGTCTCTCTTCTGCCCTCGCCCCCCAGCGTGGTTCCGGGGGGTCCCCAAGGAGGCAGTTGTCAGGTTCCTTCTGCCCACCTGAATCACACACCCATCTCTAGCTGCCAAGCCAACGGCTCCCCGGGAATCCTCACGCTCATTGCAGGCCGGGCTTTGTAAAGTGCAGAAAAGCGTCCCGCCCCGGCTCAGCCCCTGCAGATGGGCTCGGTTCCCAGCTCCCCCTGCCAATGGGCTGACTCTATGGTTCATTAGGGTAATGAGGCTTATGCAGGCTTCCTCTGTCCCTCCCCATCTCCTTGGCTTAGAAAGTGAGCCCACTGTCTATCAATACAGTTTGGCACCAGAAGAAAGTCCCTCTCCCTTCCTGCACCCAGCATCTGGTTGCCTGGAAACCAGGACAGAAGCCTAGAACATCTTGGGTTTCTTTTTAATTTCCCTGCCAGGTCCCGAAAGCCGAGCAGTGTTTGTTATAAGCAGAACCTTTGCACTGTGGAGACTCGCCTTAACCTTGCCCAGAATGATTTCATCAACCTGCGTAAATGTGATGCAGAGAGACAGGGACAGCCACTCCGGGTTCAATGTCATTTGCTCATCGGTGTACAGAGTCATAATTAACAGTGAAAGCAGAAGATGGATTGTTTCGGAGGGAGCCAGGAGGAGGACCGACTTGTGTGTGTGAGTGAGTGTGCGTGCGTGCGCCCAGGCACATGTGCCGAAATTGGCAGCCTTGTGAATTGCATCTTGCTGTAGCCACGTGCAAAAGGGAAGAGAGATTATTTTTTTTTCCAAAAGAACAAAAGCCCATCTTGAAAAGGAATGTCTTTCAAAATCCACACAATTTAGAGTAGAGGCTCCAAGACTCCGCATGGCTCCTGCCCCCACCGCCCCCACCCACCCCAGCTGTGCTGCTACAAGAATGCAAATCATCTTTAGATGGGGCCATCGGGGAGAAGTTTCAAAGAAAAGAGCTCCCCACTTTCCCAGTCCTTTGGCTTAACACTGACAGGGCCTGCCCTGCCGGAGTTTAGGGCTAAACCTGGCACCTATTGCCCCAAATACCTCCTGGCTGATGCCTCCTGGATGCTGCATATTCCCAAAGTGAAGGGGCATTTCACTTGGGGTTGGTGGGCCTGGACTTTCTCTCTTGTCAAGGCCACCCCGTGTTTCCAAAAATGCGAAATCTTTGGAGGAACCCCCAAACCAGGCCCCACCGAGGAAGACACTTGCTAGAGATTATGAGCCAAGCACCTGGCTCCTGGCTGTGCCTTACTGCCACAAATAGTCCCCCATTCTACAGGGGGGAATGGAGTGGCCCAGGGTGGCCGAGCCTCTTGCGCGAGGTTACACAGTTAGTGGGCAGTGGTGGTCAAACTTGAACTACAGAGCTTGCTCGCAAGTCATTATAAGAAACACTTTATCTGACTTTCTGAATCTAAAGATCTTCCAAGGAGACACTGGCTCTTTGAACCACCCGTCTGTTAGAAAATCCTTATCGCCCAGCAAGTAAATTGAAATAGAGCTAATAATAGATAAGTAGGTAGCATGTCTGAAAGGGCCCGTTTGCTATCCCTTCTTGGTAGAGTTTGTAACAAGTGCTTTGATCTACTTTTGACTGAGAGGGGGAAGGGGGGAGTATTTTTCCTATATAATTGCACCCACGTGTCCTCGCTCCATTACTTCCCTGGACTTTCTTCGCCCCCCCCCCACCCCTGCTCTGTGTTTGGAGGGGTCCTATGTGTTTGGTGGCATTTTCTCAACAGTGGCTTTTCTCCTGGCTCGGAGAGTATTTTAGAAACCAGACAATGCAAAGGCAGGGATTTATACGTTTTATCTCAAAGATGGAGGCAGAGTGGCCAGGCAGCAAGTTACCAATTATCAGCCATAGAAGCCTGACGCCCTGAGTTCAAACCCTGGCGCCACCAGTTTCTCACCGGTGTGATTTACAGCAGGTGGATAACACATCCAAGCCTCAGCTGAGAATCTGTGAAATGGGGATGATCAGGGTCTGAATTATTGTAGAGAAGTGAAGAATGAACGTGTGCAGTGAACGTGATGGGCATGGTGCCCTGCAAGTAAGGACTCAATATGACGTAATGACTATAATTATTTTATCATCAACTTGAGGATTACAGGGTTGAGGAAGGCTGTGGGGCAAATCACCTCAAACATCAGAGATTCCTGAGGGGCTTTCTCAAGAGAGGCTCTCCTGGTACAAAGAGGGCTGAGGCTCTGATCTTTGTCTTGTGACTCCTATATTCTTTATACTTTTTAAATCTTTAGAACAGCACGGAGCTACAGGGAAATACCTGCATGCTTCCCTCCTTTGTATAGGAAAATATTGCACCTGTAACGTGGTTCCAACTCCCTCCTTAAAGGTACAACACTGTAGGTTTCAGTGAAAACTTTTGAAATTATGGCCTTAAAGGGAAAGAATAGGAATCCTACCCCCAAGCCCTGAATACGAAATGCCCCCCTTGGCTCCTTCCTGCTCATCCAAAGGCAACGAGCAGGGTTTGTAGTAAGAGCAGGGATGCTGCAGTTGCTAAGGGATGGATTCTTCTCGTTTCTGTACACAAAACAAACCTTTGCTACCCTTAACCATTGTGCACCTTTGCAGCCGGTTCCCGAGCAAGCACGAATCGGGCCCTAGGGTGCATAAGGCAGGGTGTTGGCATCAGGCGGTACAACGCACATAAGAAACAGGCCTTCCTTCCCGGGGGTTCGGTTCTGGGCCCAGCAGCCTCCATGCGCACCCCCGAGGCTTCGGCCACGCCCAGCACCTGGACCAGCTCTCCAGTCACTCAGCCTCACACGGTGGGGACTGGGTGGAATTCATATGTCTGTGCTTTTGGCTGGACGGGATTCTAAGGCTTTGAAAAGTCCGCTTTTCTTCCCCTTGCTTTTCTCCTCCAGGACCCATGTCCCTCTGTGGGCCACCACAGTATGCATCCCACACAGCCCCTGGTCCGTCACTGGGCTCCGTGGGAAAATCACTCTCTCTCCATAGAAAGATGACTCTTCTCACCTCTGTCCTTTCAAATTCTCTCGCCCCAACTTTTTGCATATAAAGCAGGCTCAGCAATTTGCTGAGAGGACACCTTAATATGTTTCCCTTTGCAGGAAACTCATTTGCATTTTAATGTACATTTCCTGCAGCCTGGAAGACCGTTAGAGACACCACAAGGATTGAGTCTGATGGTGCGAACCTTAGGCGCCAAGGCCTAACATCTGGGTTCATAATTTTAAACATATGGTCCGTTTCAAATCATGCCATCCACCAGCCGGCTGCTCGGGTCCTGCCAGCCTGTACCCCAGCCACATGCTTAGCACCATCGCCGCACCAACTCACCACTCTTCCGACGACCAGCACTGTCCGCACTACGGAGCGGGGCAGAGCTTCGGGCTAGCTGGCTCTGGCAGCAGCCGTGGGTGGTGGCCACCACCTCATTGCACCTGGTCCTCCCAGCAAGCCCGGGAAGAGAGTGTCACCATTCTCGCTCTGCAGATGAGAACGGTGAGTGCTCAGAAAGCGTCAGGACCTTGTCCCAAGTCACAAAACCAGAAGCCAGAATTCAAACTCAGGCTCATGCGCTTCTACCCAGCACACTGTCCCCGTGACTTGAGGCCAGCTTCCACCAGCCAGCAGCCATGACAATGAGGAACACCAGCCACACCCACGAAAGCACTCGTGGTGAACCAGCAGTGGGCTGGCCGTGCACGTGCCTTGGGTTGTCCCAAGAAGCTCGTGTGGAAGGCACTAACTTCACACTCGTGGTGTGACGAGGGAACAGAGCACTTCGGTAACTTTGCCAAAGCCAAGGGCACGGAGGCACGCTGTGTTCTTAGCCACCACCTTGTATTGCTTTGCAGTGGGCTCACTGTGTGACTTCTGGGGAGTCCCTTAACCCCTGGGAGGGGAGGGGGCTTTCCTTGTCTGACAAATGAAGTCGTTGGCCTGGAAAATGGCCGAGGTGCCTCCCAGGGCTTGCAGGCGGACCCCCCCAGGATGAGATTAGGGAGCGGAGCCAGCCTGGCCGGCCTCCCATCTGTGCTCCCAGGGTTTATTTACGCTCCGTGTCTCTGGTGACAATCGCTTGACCATATGGGCTGCCCTGGCGCAGGATGGGCTCGGTTGCAGCCTTGGGAGCCGAGGTCCTGGTGCCCCTGAAGGAGGGAATTGGGTCCTCCCCACCCTGGCCTACTGGACAGGGGGGCCGCCCCCGACTGAACCCTGAGTGGGGCCCCCGCAGCCCCACTGGGTCGAACCCTCGCTGGCCGCCTCTCCTGC